>NC_133936.1:590761-899094 GCF_031877795.1 Strix aluco | reverse complement strand
GGTCTGAGAAGTAACTTACCAGAATTCCCACCTCATCAAATGTAGCTACCGTTAAGTGTCCCATTTCCAAATCATCAGAAAAATCACACCAATACTTACCAAAGGCTGCTGCCACCATACAGTGAATTCTCGTGTTCCTGAGTTGCAGGAAACAGAACTCTTGCTCTGCAAATGGATTTGCATATAGTATGAAGAAATTCACAGCAGAGTGCTCTTTCTGCAGCTAAAACTGTCTTTTTTTCTGGCACATGGCAGGCTATGGAGGTGCTGAGTTTCCCTGATGGCTTATGCATATTTAACTAACATGCATATTTGCAGAACAGCTGGAATGATGGCACTCAATTGAATTGCTGAAGTATTTCGATATACAAATTTACATCCACGGTGCAGTTTGTCCGAGACTGCAGGCAAGGTCTGACCTCACACGATAGCCCCGATTCAGATGGGGCTGGCCCGGGCGACCTTCTCGGTCCTTCCAGCCTGGCTCGGCATCATGCAGAGCCTGTGCCACGGGGCCAACATCTTCTGCCGGCGGCAGCGCGATGCTCCAGCACCCAGCTCCTCCAGTGACAAACTCCTCGCTGGTGCGGAGCCATGGCGCCCTGCTATGGCCCTGCGGTGAAATCCTGGCACAAACCTCCCAGTGCCATCCCTGGAGGTGGGGATTCAAACCCCCTCTCTCCCACCACCACTAACCGTCCAGGCTGGCAGGAGGGGCCCTGTCCCCGCATTCCCCTGTCCCCCCGGCCCGGGCTGCTCATTCACTCCCAGAAGCACCATGCAAGGGCCCCTGATTCCCACCATGACCAGCGTCGCTGCAGCTGCATCTCACCCTGCAGCACAGCACCGGGATGCTGCACCACAGCCGCTCCACACGCCGGCCACCCGGGACCAGGACTCTTCTGCTGGCTTTTTTTCTGTTTTCTTCTAAAGCCTCTGTTTTACCCATCCTGGCACGTCACATGCAGGCTGAGAACGAGTCAAAGTCACAGAGCTCTCAGCTCTGCGATTATGAAAATATATGACCTATTTTTCTGAGTTGTCCAGGGCAAATTATTAACCCACTTCTCTCTGCCCTGGCTACATGTGCTGTTTATTTAGTTTTCTAATTAATTTCTAGTTTGAATAGCTAAGTGCCTCATCTGTTTAAAATGCTTAGTTTTATAAAAACAGACAGTTTCAAGCACTTCTAGCCTGCCCTGTTTGGTACAAGAACAGAGGACCATAGAGATTTTCCTACCTTAGGCTAAAAAAGAGAAAAACCTGGCAGGTCAGTGTTGTGGATGATGCTCAGGGTGCTGAACTGGGCTCCTCCCTGAACTGAACGTCAGATGAACGTCACGCCCCAGGGGCTGCGAGGTGGCTGCTCCGTCATAAACGCTTAGGCAGCCTGGAACTGTGTTAAGATAAACTGTGATTCTCCTGGGATATTTATATGCTCTACTGCACACTTCTCATCTGCATCCAGCAAATGCTTGGCACAAACACTTAAAAAATTAAATGGGACGTGACCAAAGTGTACTTTCAGAGGGTTATTGCACTTCCTGAGTGACTAAAACCACTTGCCCTTTGGCCCCAAATCTCCCACAGCACCAGAGACGCCGTCAATGCAGAAATCCCTTGTCTTAGCGTGCGAGTGAGGCACGGCCAGTGCTTCGGCCAGCAGCCCTGCCGGGGTCAGACACGGAAGGGATCTTCTGGGTCATCTGGCCCCTTTACTCCCATCTGTAGGTAATGTGGGTCTGTGCAGAGGCATGGCACCGATGAGAAGTCTTTGAGCCCTGTTCACAGGGCAAGAAAGGAGCAGGGCCGTCCTGCGGCTCCTCGCCACCTGCATGAAGCCCGCCGGGCACTGTCGTGACCCGCCAGCCGGGTGCCAGCACCTCCTCCAGCAGCGTGGCCAGCAGCCCCATTCCCAGGCAGCCCTTCTCCATGGGCATGCTGTGGCACCCAGGCCCACCCCAGCACCCCTTTCACCTGCATCTTCAAAACTCAGCTCACATGGCTGTGGAGACCCTTAAGGCCCCATCACCATTTATTTCTCCCCCCTTCCAGCCTCCAGTCTTAGCCTGTGGCTTGCTAAATCCCCACCTTCGTGCACCACGAGAGTTCAGCAGGAGCCTTGCAATGTTTGGTGGTTTTAAACCTTAAAAACCTTGGTGAAGCTGCAAGATCACTTACTTGCATGAAAGTCCTTGGTCCTCAGAGCTGCAGAGAAAGGCAGGGGTCCTGAATGCTGCAAGAAACCAGTCTGATGTTCATGTTGTCATTTTTAACTCCTCTCATGCTTCTCTCACCTGTCTCCAGGTCCGTGGTTGCCGCCTGCCTGGTGCAGGCTCAGTGGCCATGGGCTCAGGCTCCCAGGCCCATGGAGTGGGACAGCGGGCTGGGGGGAGTGCAGGGCAGAGCCTCCTTCTGCAGCCTCCATGGAGGAGAATGGGGAAGGCCACAGGGACACGTGGCCAAGGATGAGAAGGGAGATGTGTAAAAAGAGAGAAATTATTTTAAATACAGGGAAAAGGAAAGGAACTGTCTGAAAAAGAAAAAAATACATATATCAAGCCCACTTGGCTGAGCAGGGTACAGGGAAGAGGGAGGAAAGGTGGGGATGGCTTAGTAGTGCCCTGCACGTGTGTCCACAAGGCACTGAAATGCAGAGCCAGCACCAGCAGCACCGGGATTCCTCCTCTGAAAGCAGTATTTATTCTCTTTCTGCGTTTCCATCTCAATAAACTCAGGTGGGGTATGGTCTGCACCCCTCATTTTAAACTAATGGAGCCAGCGTAGGCTTGTCATTGCACCAGCCACGGGCCCGTCAGCGCAGGGCATGCAGGCAGGAGCAGGCAGCTTCGGAGGGGACAGGTGCAGGTAAACCCCTACATGTTGCCTGAAGAAAAACTGTTTCTCATCCTGTTTTTGAGCTGTGATTGGGCTCGACGAGCACAGCGGCGATATGAACCGCACTCAGGCCCTGCGTCATTCACCCGATTGTGGTCCAAACCTCCACCTAGCCCTCTCTCCTGCCTGCACCCACAGGCACCGGCATCTGCAACATGCACCCACAAGCCTGGAGAGGGAAGGACGAAAGGATAAAAATACCCATGGAAAAAAAAAAAAAGAAAAAAAAATCGACAACCCAGGCACCATCTGGATTCCGAGCCGGGGGAGCAGGGAGGGAGCAAGCAGAGGAGCACGGTTGCTGGTGCTGGAGTCGGGGAGCACTGCCAGGCCCCGGTGTGCTCTCAGTGAGTGCAGCTGGTCTCTCCAGTGAGGGCGAGCCGCTCCCCTGCTCTGTCTCAGCAAACCAGGCAGCGTTTCATCCCCCCATGTTTTGCCTCAGCCCCTGTGGAGGCTCTTGGAGACGACCAGGGGCCACGGGGCCACCAGGGAGGGCTGGGGGCTCCGCCGGAGGTGGGCAGCCCCCAGGAAGGGGCTGCTGGTGGCTGCCGAGGGGACGAAGCACACCAAGGACTTGCTGGCGATGACATCCCGCAGTCGGTGGAGGACTGGAGCAGCTGACTCTACTACAGAGGCGCAGGGGAGCAGGCAGCTTAATGACAAAGCCTTGCCTTAGTTTCTTGTCACGTAGGGCAGGCACGTAGGCTGGGGCACTGGTGAGCGTTCAGGGGTGGTTGGAGGGGCCGTGGAGACGTGTGAAACTCAGCCGTCACAGCACCCAGTGCCCTGTCCCAGGACAGCTGGTCCCGGCTCTTCGTAAAGCCCCCGGGCAGGAGAGCAGGTGAGCACAGGGCAAGAGGAAAGGGCTGAGCCTGACGGCGGGCACAGGCCCAGCAAACACGGGTCGGCCGGGAGAGACCCGGCGGTCTGGGCCCTTAGTGCTCCCCGACGCGTCTCACACCTTGGGGCACGGCAAGCTCTGGCCTCATGGCAAATGCCTCCAGCCAGCCCTCCCTCTGCCGCAGGAACGTCCACATTGCGGGCTCCCGAGCCACCGTCCCCAGGACCACCCTCCCTGTCATGCTGAATGGTGCATAAACAACACAAACCCGGGCAGACGTACCCTCTGTTGGCAACGCAGAGTGCAGAGCTACACAGAAAACACCAACAGTTAAGCTGAGAATATCCTGGAGATTGTTTCTTGTTTCAGGATTGGGTTAAATACAGCCCTTATTGAGGATCTTGCGAATTGTTCCTGTTAAGACTGGAAATTCATAACGAAGTCATGTATTCATTTGTTGCAATCTCTTAATTTAAAAAATTAACATCTCAAATTGTTTTATTTTCTGCACATACCGCAGGAAACAGTTTTCTTGCTCAAAATTAAAATGTCTCCTTTTACCCCCAGTGTTGCCTCCGGAAGTGTCCACCCTCCCTCCACAGGCCTTGGCTCTTTGGCTGATCCTTGGCTTTCTGCTGCCAGTGCTGCCTGTGGCTGTAGCTGCTGCCATCCCCCTTGCGGTGCCGGTGCCCGGCTCCCTGTGCCAGTGCCCGGCTCCCAGCGGGGCTGTGCCAGCCCTGCGTGCTCAGGGGGACGTGCCCTGGCACTGTCCGGCACTGCCGGCACACCGACCCCCGAACAGCCCCAGCTGGAGTCACTTCATGCGAGGCGATTTCTAAGCAGGGCCAGGACCCTGACAGAGCTGACGCCTTGGCGAGTTAACAAAACTGAGGTGTTTCTCCACGCACGAACCATCGTTTTATCATCTCCAAGCATCTGTGCTTTTGGAAGGACGAGAGGTCTCTTGCCTGACCCTGCTGGGGGGCTCCCGCTCACCAGGGCTGAAGAAGGGGCAGGCCAGGAGGGTTCTGCCGCCCCCGCCTCGCGCTCACGTCCCTGCCCTGGCACACTGCCGGGTTTGTCATCGCTAGTGGCAAGGTGCCTGGAGCCGAGGTCACTTGTGTCTCCCCCAGCAGAGCCCGCAGCAGGAGCAGGGGACACCCCGCCGGAGCAGGGTCTCTCCATCCGCCGCGGCTCAGCCTCCCCGCACCCCCGCTCCCCCCGCGGAGGCCACGCAGCCGCTGGGCTTGGCTGGGGCAGGAGCTGCGCAGGCACAGGAGGGCACAAGGCGGGTCGGGACGACAGGACGATGGGACCCGGGCATGCTGTGCCCGTTGGCGCGGGATCCCAGCCTTGGGGTGGAGACCAACGGCAGTGACAGCCGTACAGCACCGTGCCACCACCGCTGCATTTACCTCACACTTGTGGAGCAGTAAGGGGGCACAGCACGCTGGTTCCATGTGCTGCCAGCTGAGGCAGGGCCAGGACAACAAACGACACGCAGGGCAACGGCAGAGGTCTGGCAGGAGCCAGACAAATTCCTGCAGTCTCTAGTGACTCCAATTAATCAATGAGCAATAAAAAAGACAGGAATTAGCTCAGCTTTGACACAAAATTCCTGCGGGAGCCGCCACCAGCAGAGCTTGGACATTGCGATTGTGCTGGCGGCACTGGGATCTGGCCTGGCTGGGAGCTGGTGGCAGGGGCTGGTGGAGGGGCTGCGCGGTGGCACAGGCTCCTGCTGGGACGCAGCTGGTCGGGAGCAGTCACCGACAGAGCTGCGGGGAGCGTTTCCTGTGAGCCACCTCCAGGCTACGGGTTTCTGCTCCGGGACGGGGTATGTTTGCTCTGGCGGATGCACTAAGGGTCTGTCCTGCAACAATCGTGTCCCAGCCCCTCAGCCCTGCCAGCGGAGGAGCAGCCTCCAGCCGGGCCTCAGCGCTCTGCTGCGCTACGAGCAGTAACTAAGCTGCTGTATGGTGCCTGCCGAGCTCCTCTCACACCAAGACGGCTGTCACTGCCCTCACGCTCTCAAAGCCCGTTTTGGGGCTGCAGTTAGCGGGAACAAAGAGCAGCTTAAAGGAAGGCGAGGTGAAACCTAACCCAGCCTGGGCGAGGGGTCCCTGCCTCCGAACAACCCCGCCGCTGAGCTTTTCTCTCCCGTGACTCTCCATCCGGCGCGAAGGTGCCAGAGGAACTCTGCCTCTGGAGAAGCGATATGCCAAAAACAACGTTTGCTCTTGAAGCTGATCCTCGGTGCTGGGCCAGGGAAGGAAGTTGTCCAGGAAGGGCACCGCTGGGCAGTGGCGATAACTGCAATAAACCCTCCTGCTGCTGCTGGCACAGAGAGCGGCGGGCAGACCTGGTGGGGTGCGGGGGGAAACACCACACAGAGCCGCTAGGACCAGGCCAGGCTGGGGCAGCGCCCCATGCTCCTGCAACAGAGCCACTACAGACTCTGGCCAGAAACCCAACTGGAGCGGCTTTTCCTGCGGCACACGAGAGGCCAGGCTGGCGCTTGTCGAGCGTGCGAGGCCACTGCCCTGGCACCAGCACCTCTTGGGCAGCTGCGTGGGCATGGTCCCCCCTCTGCCCGGGCAGGGTTCGGGCAGAAAGGTGTCTGCAGCGCGGGCAGACTCCTGCCCGTCCCCAGGAGCGAGCCAGCACGCAGTGTTCAAGGCTGCAGAATGGGTATGAAGGGAAAAGCGACTCAACCTTGTCCAGAACTCCACAAAACTTCCCTGCAACGAAGCACCAGTGCTCAGCCCCTCCAGCACAGCAAACACAGGGACTGGTGGATCAGCGGCTCCTTGAGCAGCTACACACGTCAGGCGGCTGATTTCTGCCTGAAATAAATGGGTTTATGCCAGTGTTTCACCTCAAGGGAAAACATGTCCCAACAAGCTGCTGTTACTCGCATGCCCTGAGGATTTGTGGTGCCTGGTTTCTTCTGAGAGTGTTTTACCGACTTCTCCTGAAGCCAGGAACAGATTTATACCAATAATAAACAAGACAAACCAAAGAGCCAGAACAAACAGTTGATAAAAATCTACATTTTGCCCACCTTGCTTGCTATCCTGGATCTGCACAGGGGGAGGGGAGGGGCAGGGCAGGGAGGGGGAAAGCTCCGTGCAATTGGCACACAGCCCTGTTTCTGTCAGGTGAAAACTCTCCCCAGTGCTTCCTCTGCTCCTTCGTGCTGACTGCCAGGAATCATTACTAGAGGAATACACCAGACATCTCTCAGATTGTGAATTTTCATAAGCTCTCTGCTAACGAACCAGAACTGCTAATTTAAAAGCTGACACTAACGCACTGTGTGAGCAGGGGCTTGCTGTGAGGGTGGCAGAAGGGGCACAACCCGTCCCCTCCTGCCCAGCCCCAGCCCCGGGGGGCTGCCGGGGCTGCTGCCCTCGCTGGGGATGGGGCTGCTTGCCAAACGTTGGAACATCTCGTTCAGCAGCAGCATCAGGGAGTGGAGCACGCACCGAGGTACCCCTGGGAGAGGAGTCAGGAACGGGCCGAGTCGAGAAGGAACTGCCCAGGCTTGCTGGGAGCAGACGCTGGAGCAGCTCGGGCAGGACGCGGCAGGGGGAACGGCTCTGCCGCGCAAGGGCTGATGGGCGGCTGCCTGTTCTAAAATAGCATTTAACATGACGAGATGTGTTGGATGGGCACAGGAGCGCTGGCTCTCCCGAGCTCTTCTCTTGCTGAGAGCCTGTCTAGATTGCCATATGTTACTCTGCCGTATACTTCATCATGCTTTATTTGTCATCCCTTAGCACATGTGCGAACAGCTCTGCTGCCTGGCACTTGGAAAGTCTGAATTTAGCTCTGAATCAGTCACAAACAAACACTTGCTCGGGGCAATAAGCTCCCCTTCTCACCATCCCCACTTGCCCACCCTGCCTCACAGAAGAAGAAAACAGTCAGGCAGTTGGACCAGATGAGCGTTGTAGGTCCCTTTCAAAGGAAAACATTTTCCATTCCATTCCATTCCTGCAGCCTCTGCCGTGGCAAGCAGTGCCTGAGAGGCATGAGCCGCCCTACAGTCAGTGAGAGCAGCACAGCCACACCTCAGCCTGGGATAGACTTAAAGCCATCCTGAAGGAGAACAAGCACGAGAAAAATAATCACAAAGGAGGAAACCAAACGTGAGGGACCATTTGCATGGGCCAGGCAGCAAGCTGACCAGTGCAGGGGCAGGCGCCAAAACCCACATAGCTGCGGCAGGTACTGCCCCTTAAACATCAGTTCTGGGAAGCCGAAAGCACGAGTCAACTGTTTCCCTTGGTGCAATCATGTTTACTTAAAAAGAACATGCTTGTCCCTGTTCCCTTGAACATGGCGGGGACAAACACTGCCAGGAACATTGCTTACTGGTGATTTCTCAGCCAGCCCATCCAGGCAGAGCTGTGGCTCGGGGAGGTTCTGTCCCTGCTCACTCAGCAGCGCTCCCCCCAAACTCTCACCCCTCTGCCACACGCAGGGTGCGGGGGTCTCCCTGCGCAGGACCAGGCATGCTGGGGGCAGAGCTGGGGCTTCACTGACTACCAGGCAAGGACGTCATGGATGGCAGCTGGGTGTCCTGGAATATTATTTTTAGTTCGTAAGTAAATATTTAACTGAGGAAGTTGTCCATGTGCTCCAGGAAATTGTTTTGTCCTGAGATGGTTTACAGCCGTGCAGGTGCAGACCTTGCCAGGTGTGCCCACAAATGCTCCTCCAGGAAAGGTGGAGAAGGGGGAGAGGTGGGAGCGCTGCGTTCAGCAGACCCAGGCAGCAACCTCTGCCCACACGAGCTCGGGGCCACACCGCTCCCGCCTCGCCGCGGGGCCACTCACGCCACAACGTTCTGCCAGGTCCCGCCTTTCCTTCGGGCACCACCGGCCACTTGCTCCCCCGTGCAGTCCCTGCCCAGCTGTGCCCAGGCCCGCGGGTGGGCTCAGCTGCTGCGGAGCTGGTGTTTCACAGGCCAAAGCCCCTCCTCTGCACCCCACGGGGGCTGTGGGCTGCAAGTCAGCGTTGGAGCCACTGGAAGATGATGGAGTGGGGCGAGTCCTTGTGCCGCTCCGTCCCTCGCAGCCGCGCTCCCTTTGCAGCAGGTGATTTTTGCACCCACTCATCCCACGGACTCATCTGGGCTCGATGCACAAGCTGTTCCTTCTCCTTCGGGTAGCAACAACAACAGCACGGCCCCGTGTGCCAAATCAGCCTCTCAGCAAAGGCTGGGGAACCGCCCTGGCTCCCCCCAGCCTGGGGCAGGGGAGGCCTAAGCTGAGGTTTTGCCTCCCCCAGCGTGTTGACAGCTGCCATTTGCAAGCAGCAAACCTTCCTATTGTATTCTCTAAATCAGGTAATGCTAATTGGACAAAACTGCAACGATCCGCCTGCACATTAACTGCATTAACTGCAACGTGCCTGGAACACTGAGGATTATGCTGAAACACACAGCAATTGCACTGCGTCAGGCGCTTCGAGGCTGCAGGAGGAAGATGTGTGCGGCCCCGAGGAAACTTTTTTCTGTGCACCTCATGGTGCAATCTGGTGCAGTCTGAAAGGAAAAAGAGGCTCCAGATCCTTATTCTTCAGGAGTGCTGTGGAGCGTCAGTAATAACTCATCTTTGGCAGGCAAATGTTAACAGCATCCAGGGAGGGGAGAACTTCATCAGAGCAGAGAAATCATTCCAGCCTGGCTTTGGTACGACTCCAGCAAGTCTGAAATACCCGTCAGGGCTCTGCTCGCTCCCATCCCTCCGCGGATCCAGCCTGACCCACTCTGGGGCGAGACACCCAGCTGACACTTTTCTGTACCTCTGGTTTGTAACGCTTATTTGCAGTTAGACAATGTTTTGTAATTTTAAGGGTTTGGAGGTGTATTTGCCCAGCAAAAGCGTGCCTCAGTTACAGCAATTACCTTCCCCACCTCGTTAGCAGAACAGGGCCTCATTACCGCTGCAAGCAGGCCACACACAGAATGAATGTTTCTAACTAGGGCTGCAGCTTTGAACCGACAGCAACCGTGCACTGATTTCCTTTCATTTATTTTTAGAGCTTATTAACCATCTAAATGGCAAAGAAGAAAACCACCATGCATGAGGGGTGAAGGCATCTGGAAGGAGGGGGCCTTGCAAAGAACACTGGAAGAAGCTGAAGCCGTCATTAGGTACTAGCCCAGAAAATGGGGGGTGCGGGGGCAGCAGGAAGGCAGGAGCGGGGCAGTGAGCCTGGCAGGGACCAGCTACTGAACTGGGGGCATGAGGGGCATCAGCACAGCTGGGGGAGGCAATTCCAGCCACCCCCAGGGGGGTCAGGCTAGGTTCCTGGGCACAGGAGCCCACCAGCACCCGGGGGACGCCTGCCCCCAGCCCAGATCCCAGCAGTTCAGCCTGCAAAGCCCATGGCCAGCCCGGCCTGGCCGTGTTTGCGCAGCTCCAATTACAAAAGTCGTCAAAGCTAAAAAAGAACATAATAAAAACCTCTGTAGGCAATTAAGGTTGCCCAGGGGCTGCAATGAGCCCGCTGGCTGCTCCTGCAGACTCTTCTCTGCAGTTTACTGCTAGGACAAGCATTTGCTGTAACAGCCGGGACCTGCGACAGCGATCACATAAATCACAGAGAAGTGATCCGAGATCAAAAGCATTGGCTGACAAAATCTGCACTGAAATCAGAGGTGTTTATTGGTTCGGTCACCATGGTAATTAATTACCTAGCACTTAGCTGCTTAACCAGAGCTTTCATCCACCATTCCAAGCCCCAACAGCAAAAGCCAGATTCTGCCCCTCCAGCCACCACCTAAAATATCTTCCAGGGCACTGTCTCAGCCGTGTCAGGACAGGCAGCGGGACCAGTGTCTCCAGTCCGCTCCCGCAGTGCAGGACGCCTGTGCTCTCTGTCTCAAACCGTGGCTCAGCTCGCTGCTGGCGGACGCGCCTGGAAAGCGCCGAGCATCGACCAAGCCCCCGCAGCCGTGCTCGGCCTCCTGCGCTTGGGGGGGCCGGGCCTGGCCGCAGCGCTGCCTCCGCGCTGCCCTCGGGTCTGAGCCACGAGCAGGGCAGTGGTGGCCACCCCGGTGCTGCCACCTGCTCCCCAGAGCCCATCCAGCACCCCCAGGGCTGAGCTGGAGGTCGGTGCAGACAGTGAGAACAAGCACCACTGTCTGGGTGCTGCTGAGAATGAAATCGGCTTCTCCAGGCCAGGACGAATCGCTTCGGGATCTGTTTGGGAACGGTGCAGCCCCTGCCCATCACTGCACCCGGGCACCGCAGCCAACAAGAGAGACAAATCCACTGCAAGTCACTTGTCAGTGTTAAGAGCCAGGAGGTGAAGCCGGGGAGTGGTGGGGATGGGCACATCCGCCTTTCGACGCTCACCTGGGGAGCGTCTGCCCTCTCAGATAGTTTCCTGGGCCACCGGGGAGGACCATGACGCTTTGAAACGTAGAAGCCGTCCCGGCCTCCGGCGACTCCACACTCAGATGGGCTGGCTGGGGCGAAGCCAAGCACACCCAGCCCCGGCCCCGGGGAGTGTGTCCCCTCAAGCACCCCGTCAGGCTGACACACCCCCGGGGCTGTCAGCACCGGGCACAGCCGATCACGCCCGCGCAGGGACCCCCACACAGCCTGTGGAGCTTTGCTACAACATTAACTCCTTCTCTGGGCACCTGAGAGAAACGCGCTGGTTTTGAATTTCCACCGGATGGGCCAGGGGAAGGCAGGGCCTGAAGCCGCCGTGCAGGGCGGGAGCACCCTCCCGATCCCCGGGGCCCCGCGATGCGGCGGCGAACCCAGACAAGCCCTTGGCACGAAGCCGTGGCCAGCGACGGGTGGGCCAGCGCCCCAGCGCGCACGTGTGCCGGCCACACGCCCCGGCGGGCGGAGGGCCAGCGGGTCAGTGGCCCCGGCAGAAGGCGAGTCGAGGTTAATGGTGACACACCTGCAAAAACAGCCAATCTGGGACAAACCACGGCGCCGGCCCCGAGGAGGAACCTCTCGCACCTGACGGGGCAAAGGGGAGCGGGTGGAGGGGGACTGGCCACTGTTGATCTTGGGAGCCACACAAAGCGAGGAAGCGTATTTATCCCCCCAAAGAGACCCTTAAAACCTCTTCCGAGCTTCCAAACCCAACAGCTGAAGAAATAGCAGGGTGTTTTCCTTACCTCCTCCGCAGAGTATCGCTTTCAGCTGACTATGGTAAAGCTGCTATGACCGAAACAAGAGATTACTCCGGGTGAGTAACCGGAGGGTTTGAATTTGTTTTAGTAAGACAAGAAAAATGTTCTCTGGGTTTTAAGACTTATTTATAAAATTGACCACTATTGTTACTAAGTTGCTTTCCATCTATTAAAGCAGGTGGACAGGGAAGGCAAACTGGCCTCCCGCTGCCTGCAGAATCTGAATTTAAATTGCCGCTGGTACTGCTAGGCAGTTATTTGGGACAATATAAATATAAAATCCTGATTTGCTAAGAGCTTAATAAGCTGTCACATACAAAACAGCACAGTACATTACCCGCTAGATATTTCTGTCAGAATTAAGTGAAAGGAAGAGCTAAGGTTGCCATTGACAAAACTGATGATAAACACTGAGAAACGCTTTTTGCCGAACAAGCAGACATAATAACGGCGATGTCAGAGAGGTTACCAATAGCGCTGGATGAGGAGCTCCTGTGACAGTGGGGCTCTGACAAAGGCAGCCACGCCCCTGTCCCATCCCTCCCCTGACACCGGGGACATGCGTGGCCCCCGGAGGGCTCCCAGGCCACCCCTACCCCATCCTGCCCCGTCCCCGCTCCCACGGGCAGGGCCCGGGGCCCCTGACCCCACTCCGCCCTGTCTCCCCACAGCAGTGGGCTTGTCCACGTTAAAAACCCGCACTTGGACTCGATGGAGGAGGACGTGCTGTATCACTTGGACTTGGGAACAAAGACACACAACCTGCCGGCGATGTTTGGGGACGTCAAGGTAAACAGGAGGTGCCCGAGGGAAGCAGCAGCTCCCGCCCCGCAGCTCTGCCGTCCCACGCTCCCCCAGGTCAGGGGCCGGCTGCTCGGCCAAGGGACCCGGCCACCGCAGGTAGCCTGCGCAGGGAGGTCAGCCGGCCTTGCTTGTTTTGGGCAGAAATCCCAACAGAAAATTATCCTTTTAAAAACCTGTAGTTCCGTAAAACCTAATTTTATATTGCCCCTGTGTTGGAGGACAGATGGAAGAAGCATTTGTCCAGAGAATCTGATCATCAGCTACTGGAGACAAGGGAAGGAGGATGTTGTATTTTTGGCTGAGACCTGCTGCCAAAGCCAGCCTGTCACGATCTGCATCCTCCTCCTCTTGAAACTGGAGCGTTTCCCCACAGTGCTGGGGTCCCGGGGCCGGAGCCACGGGCAGGGTCCCGCTCCCCTGGGCCACTGGCAGCCGGATCAGCAGTGCTGCCCTTGCAGCCACACACTGGTTCCCTTCCTACGTTCAGGGAACATTTTTTCCTTCAATATGTAAAATTTGTCCTTTTTCTTCCCTGACTTTATGGCCTCTGTGTCATCAGCAGTGCTCGCTAATTGCAGTCGGCACTGTTGATAGAAATAATTAAATGACGAGCTCCTCTAACATGTGGGTTTGCTTTGCTGTCAGTAGGAATACTAATAGCTTAGATTTGCTGAATTATTTGAGATTGTCTTGGCGTGGGACTGACACCGAGTGTGTGCAGCCGTACAGCTGTCTGGACCTAGCGTAGCCACAGCCCTAACGGAGTAAGAGCTTGATTTTAGCGTTAACTCCTGGTTTGGAGACCCTCAGTGGTTCTGAAGTCCCCTGACTGCCTGCGAGGAAGCGGCATCCCACGGCGCGCTCTGGGGAGACGCGTCTGGCACAGCCCGCCACTGCTGCATTGAGACCGACTCTTGGTACCTGTTTTAGCTAAAAAGTACTGACACATTCCTATTTTACACCCAGTTTGTCTGCGTTGGGGGCAGCCCCAACAGGATGAGGGCGTTTGCCCAGTTCATGCACAAGGAGCTGGGACTGGCGGGTGACGGGGAGGACCTGGCAGACATCTGCGCGGGGACGGACCGATACGCCATGTACCGGGCTGGGCCTGTGCTCTCCATCAGCGTAAGTACCGCGCCACACCGCGCCGTGCCACACTGCA
Organism: Strix aluco; assembly: GCF_031877795.1. NCBI lineage: Eukaryota > Metazoa > Chordata > Aves > Strigiformes > Strigidae > Strix > Strix aluco. Next base: position 885,216 of record NC_133936.1, on the reverse strand, counting down.
CGCGTTTTCCACCGTGGGCGCTCAGGGCAGTCCCTGCCCCAGGGTCTGAGCTGCTGCCGGCGCCGTGCCCGTCTGCCCCGGTGGCAGAGAGCGCAGCCAGCACGACCTCTCCCTCCTGCAACCCCGCCGGCAGATTTTTTTTCCTCTTTTCAGTTTTCAGCCGTTGCCACCAGCGCAACCTTTCAGCCGTGGTAAAGCTGCTTCTGTCTGAATGATATTTCTTGACACCCCACACGTTCAGTTTAAAAAGCTTTGTATTAAAAATGAACATGCACGTATTTTGCTCAGCTCAGCAGCCTGGCAATTTGAGAGGCAAAGCCCACTTCCCACCACGCATGAACTATGAAATATTGCTGGAACTATTACACTGACATGAGTTCTAAAGTAAAAACCTTGCTTAATTATTCTTTAAGAGCAGAATTTTTGGCACTGCACAGAGAAAAGGCAAATACAGGCTGTGCTGGTGAGCGCCCGCACCCCAAGGCTGGGTCCTGCTGTCATTTCTTCAGGCACAAGATTAGTCTTAAGTCTGATTCACAGGAGACAGTGTCACTCATGTGACAGAGCTCACATTTGGTCCCTCTGACCAAACCAAACCAAACACGACTGACGGAGAAGCCTGAGGGAATTGATCTGACAGGATCCAAGGGGAAAAACCCCACCAGTGTTGCTGTTGCCCGGCCTGGCAGCAGCCGTGACACGGCAGACGAAAAGCCCACACTGGGCTCTTGGCCACGCGCCACTTCTGGGCCAGCGCAGAAGCCATCGACCCCCCGGCTGGTCCCTGCAAGGGGACGCGGGGCAGAGCACGCAGAGAGCCTCCCCCAAAAATGCTTCATGCAGAGCAGCTGCCAACATCACATTTTTGCAAGTTGCTTAGAAACACAAATGAACTCAAACATACCGGAGGCAGGGACACAGTTTCCTGCTTTGAATATTTACAATGAGAATAAATTTTTTAGGCATTGGCAAATAAGTCAGGCTGATGTTCCAGAATAACAACATGCAAAAGTTTTTGTATTTAAAACACGATACAAGCCTAACAGACTATCAGTCTCACCAAATGAAAAGAGACAAAGCACTACGAGAACTGCCTGCATACGTTAAATTAACTCTGCTTCTTCACGTGTGCTTCCATCAGGTTTTTTGAGCACAATAGCAAAATCAAAAAAACCTGAGGCATTTCTCATGGGAACAAACAAACCCCACACCACCAAATGGGTTTTGTTTTTAGAGGTAGAGCAGAGAAAAGGAACGTTGGTTGAGCGATGGAGCAGAAAACTTGAGATGATCACGTGAGGGAGCCCTGGGGAAAGCAGAGGCAGCCTCGAGAGCTCGAGATTTGCCGAGCGTCTGCCAGCCCAGAGGAGTGGCAGCGGGGTCAGAGGACGGGGAAGAGGCCAGTCCTGGTGCAGGGGGGAGCCCGCAGGCAGCCGGGCAGGCCCTGGGGACAGGGGGACACGAGCCAGGGAGCAGGACCGGTGGCCTGCGAGGCACGAGGCTTCACGTGGCAAACGCCTGGCCCCAAAACCAGCCCTCACCGAGGGGCACGAACACACCCGGCACTCTGGAGCTTGGTGTGGGGCGAGAACGGGCTGGGAGGCGCCCAGAGAGGCAGAGGCGAGGGCTCTGCTTGCTGAACTCCACCGCTCCGAGGGCACGAGCAGAGCCAGCGCCCGGCGTGAGGGTGGGCAAGGGGACGGTCCTGGATGCGTCTGGGGAGAGACCCCACGTGTGCGCCCCATGAACCGGTGCCCGGGGGTGGGTGAGCACCAGCTCTGTTGATGAGAGCAGCCTTAAAGGCATCAAGGGGAGCAGAAGAGGGTGAGGTGCTTTACCTGGGCAGGCTACAACACCGTTCAGATATCTCTCCCCCCTCAAAAAATGGCTGTTGGCCTCAGCAGCAGCAAGAGGCCACAGCGGAACCCTGAGCTCGCTGCGGTTGCGTACCTGCCACAGCCCCACAGGGAATGATGCTTTTCCTTTCTCTCCTCCCGACAGCACGGGATGGGCATCCCTTCCATCTCCATCATGCTCCATGAGCTAATCAAACTGCTTCACCATGCAAAGTGCCGAGACGTCACTATTATACGCATCGGTACTTCCGGAGGCTTAGGTAAGCTATCCATCGTCTTTCTTCAGAGCTATTAATAAAAGAAATTCTCAGCAATAGGTCATGCAATTATGAGCTTTAGCATTTTGTCAGGTCCCCAAATACCAAACAACGTGATATTTTGTTTTGGGTTAAAACCCAGCAAACTTCTAGCGACTGGCTTCACAGAGTGTCCATTTTCATAACAAACAAAGGCTCCGACTTCACAACAACCGGGTGCCACAATTCAAGCAGAAAACGCTTGACTGGAAGCCACCTTTGTGCTGTGGGATCCCCCCAGGTGTGCCGGTGCCTGCAGGCCCCTGCGCTGGGGATCCTCGGCTGGGGCAGTGCTGCTGCTCGTGCCTGCACAGGCTGGGGGGGGGGACACAATCTCTGCAAGGCAGAAGCAGTTAAACCACTGTTGCTCAGCACGGTCCCACAATCACTCATCGGGTGCTGATTCTGTGCATTTTACTTGTACATCTGTGCTACCGCATGAATTTCAATTATTCTCTCACATCTGCTTTACTCACTAAAAAGAATAATCCCGCAGTCACATGTGTATCTGTAGAGAGTCTCCTGTCATGCTGAAGCTCTGCAGCGGGTCACAAGTGTTATGAGCTCTGACTTAGCCTCAGCCCTCGTGTTGACAGGGATCGAGGCCGGGTCCGTTGTGATCACGGACATGGCAGTGGACTCCTCCTTCAAGCCACGGTTTGAGCAGGTGGTGCTGGATGACGTGGTGGTGCGGAGCACGGAGCTCGACAGGGACCTGGCGGAGGAGCTCCTCACCTGCAGCAAGGAGATTCCCGACCTCCCAACACTCATCGGCCACACCATGTGCACCTACGACTTCTATGAAGGTAAAACGATCCTCAACTGTCCTTCCTCCCCCCAGATAGTGCCAAGTCTTCACGTTCTGGTGGAGGCAAAACTGCCAGAACACACAACCCCCATTTCGGCACTTGGCCAGGCCAGCCCTGCCTGGCTGACTGGTCTCTTGTGAAAAGAAAACAGCCCCTGGCCCACAGTCCTGCACAGGCCTGGCAGCTGGGGCAGGCTGAGTTGTTTCCTACAAGGCTGTAACCTCAGAACTACCAAACACTAGAAAAATGTCAGGAAGCCTGTGACATTTACGTAAACAGACTTGGGTTACTCTGGAACCGTTTCCTTTGCAAAATTAAATGCTGATTGCAGAGTAGATGAAATGTAATAAATGAAGAATTAATAACCTGAGGACTATTTATAAACCTTTGGATCTGCTTGCAAATGCGACCATCTGTGTGTTGCTCAAGGCCATGTTTTATTTAAACAAAAAGCTATTTGAGAGGATTAACAGTAGGAACAGCAATAAAGAGAAGCGCTCTGCCCACGTTAGTGCAGCCGCAGGTACACGTTTGCTCGCATCAAGGACTTTCCATCCTGTGCAAGAGGAGCGGCTGCACCGGGCACGGGTCTGCGCTGCGGAGCCCGGCACAGCTGTGGGACAGCCAGAGCCACCAGTGGAGTCTGAGGAGAGGGTCGGGATGGAACCGAGGTGGGAGCAGGAGGGAGCACGGGCGCGCCGGGACCCCGCTCCCCGCCAGCACCGATGACACCGGGCAGGGAACGTGGCGCACAAGCAGCTCCAGCCGCCTGCCAGCCAGGGCAGCCCCTTAAGAAAAATGAGACCTAAATGAAGGGTGTTTTCCTCTCCCCAGTGTTCCTGTTCTGCCCAGCTTGCTGCACCTCTTCCACAGTCATTTGGCATTTTTGGGATTTAGCCTGGCAGACCTCCACGGCTGGCCTACGCCACGGACCTCGGAGGAGCTGCGATGAGCTGCCCCTGCAGAGTGCAAAATATCCCCTGTGCTCCACACCTGTGGGCTTGCTCCTCCTTTTTACAGATGTTAAAACCTGTGCAATTTCCTCCTCCGTGCAGAGGCATAGCGCCCTGGCTGTAAACACTGAGGTTAATAGGAGTTAAGTAACTATTAGTTGGCTTCAGACAAAACGCAGGCACTGCTGCACCTCCCATCTGAAACCACCCTGTTCACCGTGACCGCAAACCGGCGCAGGGCCAGCAGTGACACTTCTCTGCTTCCTTTCAAGGTCAGGGAAGATTAGATGGAGCATTGTGCTCTTTTTCCAGTGAAAAAAAGTTAGACTACTTAAAAAGAGCTTACGACGCCGGCGTGAGGAACATTGAGATGGAGTCCACGGCATTTGCTGCCCTGTGCAGGCTGTGTGGCCTGAGAGGTGAGTCCCCCCCGGCCGCGTCCGCCTCCTCCCACACCCCCACCTTACCCTGACCTGGGAGCTCGGTTTGCTGCAAGAGTCAGACAACCCGAAGGCCAGAACCGCATTTCTAATGATTTTAACTACAGAATGCACTAAAACAAATTCTGTGGCTCAATAAAACACAAGTTTGTTTTAGAAGGCCTGAGCGCATGTTAGGCACAACAAAACTTAATCCTTGCTCATCCCTCTCCTGGCCTTAAAACGAGCCCTGGCCACAGTGGCGCAGCTGCCTCCCCCTGCTCTGCTGGAAAAGGAAGGGGGCGAGCGGAGGGTGCTGGCAGCGGGGTGCCCGGCTCCCCGCGTTCCTGCCGCTTGGGCCCCTCAGGCGTGTCCCGCGGGGCGGGCAGTGAGAGCAGGGCTCCTCTCCTGCCCACGGGGCAGCGTCTGAAGGCGGGGGGGTGCCTGCCCTGGGGTGCGAGGTCAGGCAGCCCCCGGCCGTCCCGCAGCCGCCGTCGTCTGTGTGGTGCTCCTGGACCGCCTGGAGGGGGACCAGATCCGGGCGCCCCGCGAGGTGCTGCGGGAGTTCCAGCACCGGCCCCAGCGCCTGATCGCCGCCTTCATTCGGAAGCGCCTGGGGCTGCGCCCGCCGGCGGGGAACACGCTCTGCCCCACCGAGTGAGGGCACCCGCACACTGCAGCCCTGTTTTCTGCGAAACGGAGAAGAGAGGACGGGTCAGTATGGACCCCGCGGGCGAGTGGCCCCGCGGCGCAGGCAGGAGGTGGATCCGGTGAACGCCGCTGGGCGGGAGCTGCAGAGCTCCGACACGGCTTCAGCCGCACCCACACACCTGCGCACCCCAGGAGACTCCAGCCAGACTTCGCACAGGGATTAAGACGGACCCACATGCTCCTCCCCCCCAGCCCGTGGCTGGAAAGGACTGTCCCACTGGAGTCACTCCCATCCACCACGATCATCTAGGAAGGAGACCCCTTTGCATTTGGCACAAAGCCAAAGCCTAAGTAAATGACATGCAAAATTAATCCGCATTTGTGACCATTATTGTTATTCTTTGCTGTTACAAAGGCCGTTCAGACTTTCATTCACGCAGTATTTAAAGATCTGTCAAAACCTGGCGCGCAGCAGAGGTCTGAAGCGGAGGCGGGCATGCAGGAAGCCCACCTTGCGCAGACGGCCCCGGCCCAGCAGCTTCGTCCCTGTCGCGCGGTCGGCGGGGTTGGGCACGGGGCACTCGGGGACCCTCGAGAGGGAGAGGGATGGGGAGCACATGTTACTCATACAACCTCGACCTGAGTCCACATACCTGCCAGGGACTGCGTCTTTCACCCTCATCTGCCAATCAGCACACACCAACGATCCAGAAAATCATCTTTAAGTGTCTCCACAGGCTGTAAGAGACTACTGCACCTGGGTTGAGTGGAGGGGTTTTTCACAGAGGGTCACCTACAGCCTGCAGCATTTCCCACTAAAATCCCTTCCAGTTCTTCAGGTTCACTGACAAGCTTGCTTCCAAATTAATTTTGACATCTTTGGAAAAATAACTTCCAGGATTTAAGACTTCTGGTAAACAGAATTTTAACATATCAGAAAACCTGGGAGAGAATCTTAAGATATTAATGACATGAAGAGCACGAAACATGTAAGTCTAAAGATCCTGACAGATGTGCCGAAGGGCCCTCCCCGAGGTACTTGTTCTCCTAAAGCCTGCCTCAGCAGCAGCCTCGGGCTCCTCTAGTCCCAGACAGATTTCCACGCGCTGGGGTTCAGCTCAACTTGCCTCCTATGCATTGGGGGTTTCTCTCGGTGTCCCTCCGGTGAGTGAGGCCATCCGGGGTGCTCCCCAACGGGACCCCACTTCCACCATCCCCCTGAGCTACTCCAACAACTTCCCAGCACTTTGATCTGGGACACGTTCACTTTGCTGCCATGGAAAAGCAAAAACTTCACTTTTTACAAGAAAAGGAGATCGGTTCCTAGCTGCCATTCCGAGATTGCAGTTTTTAGGCTCAACTATTAATCTGACGGGGGAGGAATCCCAGGACAGGAGCCATTGTCCTCCCAGAACAGAAATAAAATCACTCCAGTCACTTAACATGCAATCCAACCCACCCTTCAGACACAGTTCTGCCAAGTCCAAAGTCCACTTAAGAAACTTCTATACTAATAGCAACGTACCTTAAGTCCTTTGTGAAAATAATTTAAAACCACTCTGGGAAAAGAAATATGACACTTTAACATTTTGCCTGATCTGACAGGCGAGGTTTGCTCTGCTGCAGCTTACAGAAACAGTCCTGGGTGGTAACTTCGCAGGAGACACTCAACCCTGGGTTTTCTAGAACACTGTCCAGTGAAGAGGCTTGTTTTTCCTATTTTGCTTTTAGCTTAATGATTATGTTGTTAAATAGTTTTTCTGCTGCACATGCTAAGTTTGACGCTCTTCAAGGATTCCAGATGGGTCAGTAGCTCACAGCGCTCAGAATGGGTGTCCTTGGTGAGCTCCTTTCCACAATACTGACCGTTGCTGCAAAGCCCTCTCTGTTCTCGGGGGGTCAGAACTGGCATCACAATCATGTTTTTCTTTTCCTGTAAGTACACACATAAACGTGCATATAAGCTTACGTGCACATAAGCCAGCACAAGCTTTAGGTGTTCTGCCAAGCTGGATACCTTACCCACTGAGCTCGCGCCAGCTGCGTACTTGACTTCCAGGCACTATTGAACATGGAAGCCACTTTTCTGACTACCAAAATCCATAGATAAGTAGTATATCTTGAAACCAAATATCTTAATTTTCACAAAGAAGTTTTTCTCAGGCTTTAAAAAAAATCAGCCGGTTAGTCAAACTGCATACACTTCACACACTGGCATAATGGACAGCTGAATTGGGAACTGTCACCCTTACCGAGTCAAAACCAACCAAGCTGGGCTGCAAGAAATGCTGGTTGAGAAGTCTATTTCCCATTAACATTTTCTAAATTGCTATGTTTATGTGCAAGTAATTTCATACATCTTTGTAAAAAAATAACTTGCAAAATTACAGTTTTTAAAAAAGCATAGAAAGCATTTATCATGAAAACGAATCACCATTTCCTGAAGAGTTCTGATCATCCCCCGTGACCAGAGCGAAGGTGAGGATGATGAAGCGAGGTGAAACATCCACCTCCCTCCCGCCGGCGCAAGGAGGCGGCACTTGGCCAGGCCGGGGTGGTCTGCGGGAGCTGTCCTGGCAAGAGCAGCCTCTGGACGTGCTGAGCAAAATCCCTGAACCCAGTTTCACTGACCTGCACGTTTTCCAGGCTCCACTGTTACATGAAAATCCCTCTAAAAATCCTCATTCTGGCCTCACCGTATCAATAATGAGCCCCAGTTCACGGTTGCAGGGCGCTGGCACAGACTCATCGATGTAAGCGGATGGATTCCTGCTCGGTCTATTCCTGAGAAACAACAGATGTGAAGACAATCACAAGACACTGCCTAAAAATGAGTGCCCTTTATTTCTAACACAAGTATCTGCTTCACATGAACTTTCTTTTTTCATTAATCTCTCGGTATTTATAAAAGATGACAACTGTAATCTGAAAAGATTTTGCACCACTGAAATTATCTTATAGATCTGCTTTTAAAGGCAAAGGAAAAAAAAATAAAATCAACTGCCTTAAGTTTGGGATCTTCTGTTTCTGGAAAGCAGTCTAGCAGCCAATCTGGTCTCTGAAAGAGAAGAAAAGCAACACTGGTCTCCCCTGCAGGAACATCCAACAAGTTGTGAAGCTGGCCAAGTGTGTTTTAAAAATGAGTTACCCCAAACGAGATACCAAAATAAAATGCACAAATATACCCAGAACTGTAATTTTAGCATACACATGCAAAAGCTAAACCCAGAAGACACACAGCTCCCACGGCTTTTGGGCAGTCTCTGTAGTGTTTCTCTCCCCATTAAAATACCTCAGCTCCAGCACTCTCTGTGTTGCTCCTGGCCGCTCCGCTTGCTCTCGGGAGTCTGTCGCACCAGCTCCCCCCCGCCTTTCTGGCACCCTTCCTAGAGCCTCCGTCTGCTTCTGCCTTTGCACCCTGGAGCACCCCGGCCAGAGCAACCCCCCCAGGGGCTCAGACACCTGTGCAGATCAGGCTTGCGCTGCAAGAGTTTGCCAATGTTACTGTCAGTTTTGGGTGTGAAAACTTCATGTCGTTTGTCTCTGATGGCAAAACATTTGGTGTGGAGTCACTGGAGACACCGAGCGAAGAGGGGCCGCTGCCTGTGCCGGGCAGGGAGGCAGTGTACAGCAGCTAGCAGCCAAACTTGGCGTTTGCTGGCTCTGCGCCGTGGGCTCCGCCGGGAGAGTGCAGCCTGGGCTCTCAGCCCCCCATCCTCCATCCCTGCTTCGACAGAGGAATTCTCCGTTCCACAAGGCACCGCAGGTGTGGGATCCATTAACACCCGCAAGGCATTACAATACAGCACCAGTGAAGGTCCTGTAAGTATCTAGAGACACTACTAGGGGTGTTCAGATCTGTCTGATACTCATCATCCTTTGAAAGTTTTGGTTAAACTGCTCATTCTGACTTGTTTACATACATTTTACACTCATCTTAGGTAAGGCTTGAAAACATCATCAGTTACAAAATGAAATAACATCAATTTCCCTTTCATTTAATAGAATCATATTCAGTAGTGTCAGCTCCGAAATAAAGATCCCAGATCTGAAACGTTATTTCTAATTTCTCATTTATACTGAAAGACTGATCTGCAATATGAAATTGCATGACTGGGTTAGCAGTAAATATGATACAGCAAATTGGTTTCTAAATATAGACAAAGGTTAAGTTTCTTATAATAATCAAGGAATAATAGAAACATCATGATAACGAAGATTTATAATTAAAATAATCAAATTCTCAAGAAGCCTGGAATGAAAGCTGTGGGCTGTATTCATGTATCATAATCTAAAGTGACTGTTCTGCAAAGCTATTTTGGATTTATGCTGTCAATTAAAACCCAGAGCTTCTACTCCAGATGCCACACATCAGATTAGCCCGCACAGTCTGTCGGAGCCTTTCGCGTACAGGTGTCCCGTCTGCCAGCAGAAAGGGACACAGGAAATTATCCCACAGCCTACACCCACCAAACCTCAATAAAACCTCCACCAAGGCAGGCGTGGAATGGTGGAGCACTGCATGAGAAAGGCACGCTGGTTTTTTGGATGATGGCGACACTGAGAACTAAGGTCTGTGACACAACCTAAGGGAAATTTATTTAAAGTTTTCACATTATAGACAAGACAATACCCCTGAAGCTTCTCTACTCCTGGTATGAGAGGCGCTCTACATTTTAAAAGCTGTAGATTCCATATCTCTTCTTGGGAGCTTCAGTGGAGGAATTTTTGGTAAAATCTCTTTTGCATAAAGTGTTTTATGAAGTCCAGCTTCTCGAAGAGCTAGCTCAACACGAAGTCTAGGGTCAGAAATGATCTGTTAAAATAAACCACAGCAATGATAAATAGAAACAAAACAATACTTTCCTCCATACACACAGTGTATCTTACAGGTCATCTGTGGATGTATATATCTAAAAAGTTTTAAAGAGACAGACAGAAAATTATGGTCATAAAGTAAAGCCTTCAAAAGCAGAGAAGCTCTACAGTGAGCAAGCATTACCCCACTGCACACATCTTGATATTATCCTTTTTAACATTAATGATCACAAACTATTTTAACAAAGAGCCCTGGGTTGTCATTCCTCAGCAAAACTCAAAGGGTAGATGTGAAACAGTGACTTTTAATTCAGTCTACTCACTGCAGAGTTGCTGACTTCTCCAGTGTTCCCCATCAGTGCAGCCCTGCTTTCAGCACAAGACTTTTAATCCCTTCCTGGTTGTTTCTGTGGAACCCGAGCGCTTCACGCACATTTATGATTTTTCTCTCAGCATTGCCTTGTGACTACACGGCAGTACCGCTTCCATTTTACACAGCAATAATTAATGCCCAGGGAAATTACTTCTAAAATTTGTCAGAAGGTTGTCTGGCAAAATTTGTAAGCCTCTTCCAAATCCTTCTTCCATGGGCTGCAGTGGGGAAGCACTGAAAGCACAGGAGAGAGTCACAGCGCCCGCGGATCCGGCCTGGCCTGCCACAGTGCCCAGAGCTGCTGGGAGAGCCAACGCCGGGGAACGTCCCGTAACCCCCGCAGCTCAGGGCAGAGCCATGCTAACGTGCTGGGCAGGAACCATAGCCTGAGCACTACCAAAACCCCGCTGAGGCGAAACGGGAAGAATATTCTGAGCATTCAGGTATTGATCCCAAATACGCATGTTCAGAGGATTTTTAAGCTAAGGCTTTTCAGAGTCCCATACATCAGTCAGATTTGGGTAAATTTTAATAGCCAGACAAACACTACATCTCTTGTACCATGTCTCTGCTTTACCAAACTGAGAAGCTTTAAAACATCTTAAGATGGGAAATGCTGGACAAGCTTAGTTATAGAAGTGGTTAAATTTCCACTTATTTGGTGCTAAAAGAAAGCTTTTATGCCATAGAATCATATCATAGCAGTTCTTTTTCTGTAAACTTAATTTTCAAATTCCAGAGTGGAAATAATTGCAAATGCATAGACTGAGCAGATGGGGAACAGTAAGGGAATCAAAAAATCCTCCCCTGTGTTGCTTAATTCTGTTTGAAATTGAGCGAGCAGTGTCCTCAGCAATCTGGGTGACCTGAGGAGTACATTTACTTCAGTTTCCTGGTTCATTTACACCTCACTGGCTTCTTCTCCTTTAGCCCTTGCATATCACATCCCAACTGATCTTCAATCCAGGAACAGCATAAATATGGTCAAGATACTAATTTCCAGCTTATGAAGAGATTTGAGCTGTGCATAATCTTCTAAGAAAAAAGAATACCCCATAATGAAGTTACCTGTGACATAACTCTCTCGTACAGTCAGGAGAACTTTTATGCTGAGTCAATTCACTTCAAATTAGTACAACACTAACTGGAGCAGGTGAAGAGGAGGCATTCTTTTAAATAAATCCATAAAAATGCAGTTTTGAAATTAAAAAGTAGCAAACAGATCAGTCAAAATGCCCCACAGACACCGGAACTGCCCAGTGGTCCTCTTGGGCCAGTATCCTCTTCCCAGGGGTGGCGACGGGGGCTGCTCATCGGGGAGAGCCCGGGAGTCCCATGCTGGACCTGATCGGACCTTTGTGGCCCGCTCTCGTGCTCCTCCATCACTACACTGGGTCGGAGAGATCACCCCACCTATTACTCCTAATGTCCTTAATTTCATGCACATTATATTCTCTATTGTACTGTTAATACTGCTATTTAGGATACACTATTAACATTGTCACCATCTATCACTATTAAGATCCATGTGCATACAATAAACTATAGAGCGTGATTCCAGACACTCACCTGAAGCTCACTGTACGTATGCAGCTGGAACAGCGGCTTCTGAAGGTCAAACGCTTCGTTGGTTCCAACACCCATCCGAGCTTTAGATGCCACTGTGTCAGCCACTACTCTAGCTGGATCCGGTTTTGCAACAACGGCAACCTAAAATACAGGATATGAAAATAACAATCAGTCTATGTAGACATAAGGTGAGAAAAGGTTATTATCAATAACAGATCCTTTGAGAACATGATTAGTTACCTGGTTTAAAAATTTCAAAAGTTTTTCTTAAACAACGTATCCATATGTAAAAGTTGCAAAGCTTAAAACCTGAACCCAGAGTAAAACCACTTTGACAGAGAATAATAATCAGGGAGGTTTTTTTCCTGTTTCCCAATAGAGACAATTTAATTGGCTGGACTTAATACAGCCCTGTGCCTGCCCAAAACTGCCGTAAAGCAGAGAATTCCCTGCTACGTGGGCAGGCTTAACCCAGAATAACCACAAGCTGTGAATGTCTGTCCTTGAAAACATAAACTTGAGAGCTGGACGGCATTTCCATGAAGAGAGAGCTGATGCTGCCACCTCATCACAGCCCTGAGCTTTAGGCTACCGGAAGACGGCACTTGCCAGGTATCTGCGCGACGGCTCTTTGCACCGTCCCGCGGCGTGGGGCAGCCTCGGCCCAGCAAGGCGCCACAAAAGAGGGGCAGGAGCGGCCTCAGCTCTCCAGCAGAGCGCGACGTGAGCTCTGACCCTCAACACCAGAAACCAAAAGGAACCAGACGACTCGTAATCTAGAAATACCCACAGTTCCTGGAAGTCCAAACTTTCTGCTTTCTCTTCAGATGGAAACAAAGGTGTTCAGATCAGCAGTTCACAATTTTTACAGAGTCATGGGCAACAACATTGAGTGATATGCCACAAATAAAGAAAAAGCCCGAAGAATTTCATAAGTGTGTCCATCTTAACTGTTTCATTTCTTGTGGCTAGATCAGTATCCAAGATTCTGTGCAAGAGTCAGCCTTTTTCATTTCTTATTTTCTTTGTGTTAAAATATCCAGATATAGGCTAATACTACTTTGGAAAATACAGAAAGATGCAGGAGAAAAATAATCCAAGTCAGAGCACCATCTGAATGGCTAAAACCAGAAAAATATTTAAAATTGTGTATGATTTTTTTTTCCATCCCTCTGATAAAATGTCATCTTTGTATTTACAGGCTGTCAAAATACACAGACTGGATGACTTTACTAAAGACCTTGGGTTTTTTCCCACATACAACCAAAGGGCGTATTTTATGAAGCAGTATTTCATTAGTGTGAAATACAGAAAATAAATATTGGTTAGAAAAATGTAATGAAGTAGGAACTCTATCATCCTGGTGAAAGGCCATTCTAGAAGCATTTTCTGCTTTGGTAAGAGAATTGGGCCAGTCAGAAGAGATCCACAGATCTTGACTCTCAACCAGCCTCTTGCAAAATCTGACACAAAAGACAATGCAATTCAACCCATAACTTAGAAAAGACACGAGAGTTGTTATTAAAAATGCATTGACAACCTAAAATAACACTGTTAATACTGCAAAATATTTCATTAAATCAGATTATTAAAAATACAGCATTATTGACTGGAAATGAGCCCCAGTTGAACAGTTTTTAAAAATGACTGAAATAACAGACCAATGATCCCTTAATATTAAAAAAATAAACAGGTTTGTTTATCCCTGTTGTGCTCAGCTCTCCCACAGAAGATTTGACCTCAGTTAAATTTTTTCTTTCTCCTTGACTTTGTGCACCCAACTGCTGACATGAAAACGCTTACAAGGCCACAAACAGTCCACGAGGGACTAAGGAAGAATTTCACTGGTGTGTGCATTGCACTGGGATGGTTAATCCTGAAGTCAAAGGACATGCTGAATGTGAGGCCAAGGCTGCACCAAATACTGTATTTTTATCCCGGGGAGAAAGCTGCTGCATTACTGCTGTTTACATTATCCAAAATCAAAAGGGTTTGAAGAGCACCTTTTCTCCCTCCCTTATTTTCCTTTGGCTGTGCATTTAAGCTGCAGTTCCTGGACTGTAAAGAATGTGAACTCCAGATTTTTCCTTCTAATCTTTGGAGGAAAACCAAGGAAATTAGATACAAAAATATAAATGAAGGTAAAATTACTCCTTCAAAAGTCAGCAGTAGGGAAAAAAAATAACACTACATTTACTATGAGAAACGTTAGCAAGCATTTTCTGTGCTGTCCTTAACGTGAAAAAGTTTCACAGAAAGTTAAATCTCTCTCTGAAGAAAAGTCATCCAAGGTCTGTAAGTTTTCAGAATTTAAAAAGAATTTAAATGACTCATAAATCTTGTCTAAGACTCAAGGCAGACTTAAGATTATTAAAAAAAAAAAAAAAGAGAAATCATATCCAACCCAGAAAAAATAGTATCTACCTATTTTCAGATATCAACAGCTTCTACAGTGCAATTTAACATCATAATGTTCCTGTTGTCAGAGTTACAAAGCACTCAGGATTTATAACATGACAAAATTACTGTTAAAGTCAGACCAAAAGCGCATTTTAACTTCTTCATTTATTTGCTTTTGATAGATCATCCTTTTTATCTTTCACGTAATATGACAGTATGTGTTTATCATTACTGTATATGAAAATACAATGTAGAGGAAATAAAACCACCTGTTGCCGGAGTGCTTCAAGGCATTTCTCTTTTTCCTCCTCTTCACGTGCTGCTTGAAGGGCCAATTCCTTTTTCTCCAGCAACCGTTTTTCTAGTAATGCTTGTCTAAATTTTACCCTGCAAAACAGCATACGTACAAATGGAGAAAACATTGGTCAAGGGTGATTCTAAATTTCTGTTATGATATTTCAGTCTGAAAACTAGTCTGATGTTTTCTATATCCACCTAATACGTTGGTTCACCAAAACATCTGAAAAATGCAGAAAATGCTTTTTCATTTGAATGTGTTATTTTTGTTGGGAGTTTTTTGGTTTGGGGAGTTGAATATTTTATTTTTGAGGTTTTTGTTTGCTTGTTTGTTTTAAACAACCTGGCTAACCATTCAGATTACATTTCTAGAAGGCAGATTTTCTCTAGCATGCTTTATGTAGCCCTGTTACTCTTTTTTTCCCCATTTTCTTTGCCAAGAAGAAATGTTCTCTGACATCTGTGCATGGCAGAAGAACTCTTTCCTATAAACCTTTCCATTAAAAGAAACACATCACTCCCAATCTTGTCACTGGAAGAAGCAAGAAAACTTGAGAATTACCTCCTTCTTCAAAAGGGAAAAACGAGGTTAGCACAAATAATCCTGAAACTTTACCTACGGCGTTACTTTTGCTGGTCAACTTTTCGCAATAGGTTTTTACAGCCCCGACAGTACCACCATGACCGTATTTCCCGAGAACCCTCAGTGTGCTGCCAAACTCCGTTTCTTGTGGAGCTGTAGGGCATTCTTTGGTACGTCGCTTCTAGTCCTTACGCAGGAGTTGCCATCGCCATGATTGGCATTCAGACAATTAACCTTCTTTGCCCTTCAAATTTTAACTTGCCTTTAGAGAAACGGAGAAGAGCAAGCTGCTTCAACTGCAACAAAACATGTATTTTTATTTTCTTACTCTCAAAATTTTAGTAAGCTCGAAGGAGTTTATAACTTGTGCTATAAACTACAAAAATCAGAACTAAACGCGCAGTTACGTTGTAGCCAGAAAAGACCACTGCATCAATGATCCGGTGACAACTGCCAGGACACACAGATCTGTCCCAGGGGAGTGGTACAAAGATGCCTGCGGATGCCCCAGAGAGGCTTTCAGTTTATCCCTGTTTGGGCAGCTGAATGCCTACAACAGTAATCTTCAGCGGTAATTTTGCTCCAGTGAGAAAGCCAAATATTTTTATATGAAGAAAATTTAATAAAAAGCAGATATTAATATTTTCCTGAAAAATGACAAAAATTATATTGACAACCTTTCACTCTGCTTGAGCTTCCTACTATGGTACATGTTCTAAAACGCTCCAGCATTATCCGAGATTCAGTGCCCTGGAAAAGCGAGGGGCACTCCTTCAGGTCTGGCTTCCAACACTTGGTCTGTGCTGCAGAAGATCTGATGCCCACAGCAACGTAAAGCATTGCCAAAGGGCAACGGGCCAGGGCACAGCAAGGACTTCGCATCCTGCTGCGGCTCTTGTTGCTCCTGGGAAGGTTCATGTTTTCACGACTATGTTGCCCTCAGGAGATCATCACCCTGCTCACGCTGGAGAGACCAAGGCCAGTATTAACAGAGATTAAGTTTCACTGTCAGAGGGCAGTGGCAGAGCTATGAAATCTACACTCAGCGAAGGCAGCGAACCTTGTAAATACATATGCAACCGTACACTGCGTTCCTAATTTGGAACATTCTTCCAATACTTTTTATACTTGGCTTTAAATGTTTACTTGAGCTATGATTTCACAGGGTCCACATCCAAATAAAGTTGCTAATTCTCTTTCACTCTATTATACGTAGTAATATTTTAGCTACTACTTGTTCAAAGTAAACTTAATTTTATAGAAAAGCTTACAATTAAAATGTCTTAATACTCAATTTTGACTTTAAGTACCACAGTAAGTAACAATTTTAATAAATAGCCAGCTGAAAAATGAGCTTAGCTGATTAGTTTCAGTGAAGCTACCTTTTTGAAGTACTGTGGGTACACACTTATGTAATTTTTGATAAGCATAATTTCATTAAAACTCTGCTTTCAGACACTGTCTCATAAATATTCACTAGGAAACAATGAACAGCTATGTTTATTATGAAAGCTTTAGCAAAACTTAAAAAAAGGGAGTTATAATATAGGTAGGTTTTTTGCCCTACATCACAATGTATCCTGTTCACTGTTGTCAGCTGAATAAATCTCACAGAAGCAGTAGAAAGCGTTATTTTAGTGGTGAAGACGATCTGCCTGTGTTTCCCCCTGTGACCAGATCAATGCCCCATGTCACCAGGGCCCGAGGCAGCTGGGACAGGAAGTGTTTTACACACTAATTTGACCATTTGGGACGTAGCCACCAGTTCCCATGCCAGAACTCGGCTAACTTACGCTGCGGAGGCAGTGAAAGCGCCGTGGCCATGTCATGGGCACAGCCCAGCCCTCGGCTCTGAGGACTTGCTCAAACGTAAAAGCACATGCTCGAAGCAGAGCTGCCCTGAGCAGCAACTCCACTGACAGCCCTCCCGTCTGCCCAGCTTTATGAACAGCTTCAACACCCAGTTATTTGCCCACAGTTTTTCTGGATTCTCTCTGTTCAGTGTCCCCTCAACGCAGAGCACTGACTGGAGAGAGTGGGAGGGTTGCAGGAGAGCTGGTGAGAGCTGGCTTCAGGAAGGGGAAAAGCCTCGAGGTGGGCAAGAGAGGAGAGAGGACAGGGGGCTTGCCTGCCATCCCGGCGGGGAACTGTTGCAGGGAGCACACGGGAAGGGAGAGCTGCGCCTTCACCCCCGTCTGCCAGAGCTGCACCACAAACAGCTGCCGTCGCTGTTTCTGAGGGTTAGTCAGATCCAGGCCCTGCAAAGAGCAACCCTTTCCCCCCAGCTCGCCCACCCCTGCCCTCTGGACTGGGGGCCAGGACTGGCAGCAGGAGAGGTGCCGGGTTAAAACGTCTGCAGATGTTTCCGACTCGCTGCCTCACTGGAGAACGAGGCTGTGCCAATCTATTTCCCATAGGTAGTGAGTGACAATATTTGCACAATTTTATGCCAAGTTAATTCTCACCCTGCAGCATTAATGCAAAACCTATTGCTTTGGGGGGGAGAATGTTCTTTTAGAATAGTTTATGTATATTCAAGCCATTCCATACCCGAGGGACTTGAGGGAGGACCTGACTGAAATTCACTGCATGGATTAAAAGAGGGAGAAGCGGACTGTTAGCAGCAGACAAACATCTGCCCTTTTGGATGCTAATTCCCAAAGTGGAGTAGGACCTAAATGCAGTTTGTGGTTCTTGACACCGCATTAAAAGGGCACCTATAATTCCATGTCCTAAAGACACAGGCACGCAGACCTCAGAAGACATTCAGGAGAGCTGAATGTGTGGTGCTGCCGCAGCAGACAGCCCAGCGCGTACACCTCTGCTGCCAGCCAACCACGTGCGAATGCCTCTTGCCAACACTCACTTCTCACCCCCGAAGCTTAACGGGGTGAAGTCCTGCTGAACGCCCATAAGGAGAACGCACACCATTCATCTGGTACCTGCTGCACTTCGGGAGCGTTCCTCTCTCTGGAGCTGTCAGCTACCAAACCTTTAATTTTTACTAAAAAAACCATCAGAACTCTCTGCTTTCCCTTTCAAACATGGCCAGCCCAGTAATCAGAGCTCTTGTCCAGACAGTTTTAGTCTCAGGTTCTTAGCCTGAAGGAGTTCAAATCTGCATTTTCTGCATCATCAGCAACATCAGAGCCAGCGAGAACGCACAGCAGCCTAGGTAAGGGCACCTCCACCCCTGTTCCCATAGCTGGACCACTACCAGCAAACAATACGAAACACATGGGAGTAGAAGGAAGCACAAGAGGAGTATGATTTTCTCCTACTTGTTGGGGCGTTTGACGGGATCTGGGCAGACCCAGGTTCTTACCCCAGGCCCCGTGATTTTTTTTAAAGACTGTTTTACAAGTTTTGTATGAAATGACTGTTGGATTAAAAATGAATACAGAATAGATACTGTGCTTGGAACGGAGATCACAGCACAATCCTCTTCCCCTCTCCCATGTTTCTGAATGCAGATGGCATTGCTTATTAGATTTGATTTTGTGTGGCACTCGCTACTGTCACCATCTTGTACTTGATCAACATCTACAGGAACTTACATAAACTTAAACCCACCGGGGTTTAGGCACATGCTGGGTAGCCAGCTGCTCTGAAGACAACAGTTCTAAGACACACATGCAACATAAAGCTGCAGCTACCTAGGAACTTCCAGGCCAAAAAATAAAATCTCCAATCAATTAAATGTCTCCACTGTCAGATAGTCACTGAGCAGAGGAGTTGTAGAAAGCAAATGTGGACTTAGTCACTTGGAATTCTACATCCAGCTTCAGGTGCCTTTAATCCTCTTCTCTGATCTGGTCACAGCTCGGCTATATTCAGCATCTTGCAATTACCAAGCAAGACCTGAATAAACAGAGCACCACAGTGACTCTGTGATAATAATTTTCCTTTTTATAAACCCAATCACTTAATTTTAAATTAATTTTAAAAGCAATTCAGAATAACAGCAAACCATTTTTAATGTCTTATGGTACCTATTAGAAACTCTATGCACTATCCAGGCCATATCTTGTACTTGGAATAGTCAGTCAGCTCATGATCCAAAAAGCCTGAAAAGGTGTCAGATCCGAACGGTGGCACTGGCCTGTGCCAACTTTCATGATCAGTTCTGCAAAGACTCAAAACCAATTTGTGTGGTGCAACACGTGAAACATGTAAGAGTACTGTGAGTTTCTACAGGACTGCAGTTCTGTGCTGTGATGTCACTATGCCAGTGTGTCTGCCTTCGTTCAGGAGAATATATACTTTAAAATGCCTTACACCATACCTGTAGCACTACAGTACCTAATGACAGTAACATCTGTTTGCCCTTCTTTGATTAATGTTTCTGAAGGCTTTGAAGATGAAAAGCACTAAGTAATTTCAAAGAATTATTAATCTCCACAAACAGTAAGCATTTCTCTTTAAGCTGTTTTATTTGGTACAGTGTGCCAATTCTGGGACACACAACGCTAAGCATTTACCAACTTTTGATTCATAATAGCCCAAAGGTGTGATTATTTCATCCCTGCATTCCTCAATGAACCGTGCCATTTCCTTGTATTTTATTCTGCAAGGTTTATTAGCGTAAGAAAAGAACATTCCCTAACTCTATGGCATAGCACAGTGCACAGCTTTAAAGAAAAGTCATTTTTTTCCTGATCAGTTCTGCTGAAAACTCAGTAATTCAAGTATGTGTGTGTCTCTTGCTACGAGCTAAAATCATTGCAGGTATGTTTAAGGAAAGGCATAGATATATTTGTAGCATAAGCATACAGACATTTAAGTTTAGCTGTCAGCAGGTATTGTAACAAAATAAGGTCAAAGTAGCGTTTCCCATGAAATGCTTAAGACCAAATTTAATATTCTAATGCCAATGGTACTTTAACCCTATTTTAATTACATTTCTGGTCCATGCAATTTGGTGGCTCCCTCTACATAAAAAAAGTAAGCCTGTGATTTAAGAGCAATCATAACCAGACTACATGCAGGTGTCTTACGTGCCTCTGTTACAGAGGAATTCCTCTATGAAATCAACTATTTCTCCAACAGGTCATTAAAGGCCATCCCCTGCAATGAGGACTGGGCAAGGGTTCAGACGTTAACGGGCTGAAGTCCTAAATTACATCAAACAGGTGAAGAGCATCTACAACTAGATGCACAGTTTAAGACCCTAAAAGAATAATAAATATCTTTGAGGCTGTGAAGTGCCTGATGTGCTCCTCTCACACAAAACAAACCTGATTATAAATAATTTTGCAAGGTGGGAATGCAGAAGATCTTATTACCCACCTACAATTAAAAAAATCTCAAAGGGAGCTGGTTTTAATGGGTGTACCCTATCATGATTACAACAGTTTAGTGCTTACAGAGGTCTAAGACTTTCATGGATATGAATTGATTCAAACTAAGAAATAAATTGATCCAGGGTACAATCATGATGCAACCTTCCTGCCAAACAGGAAGAAAAAAAAATGACTTATCTGAATTTATTCTAATTTAGAATGTTGGGAGATCAAAGCAAATCAGATTATAAGACGTTCTTAGTGATACTATAGGTGTTCACATTTAATTTCTTTTACCTTTCTCTGTCTTTAACTGCTTGTTCAGCCATTAATTTTCTTAATTCCTCCAGACGTTGTAGATCTTTCTCTTCCTGTTCTTGCCACTTGAGCTGTTTCTCAGCCCAGTACTTTTTCACCTAAAGTTTGAACAAATACAGAAAACAAAATAAGAATAATTCACAAGTCAGGGTAGTGAGAACAAATAAAGTAAGAAAAGTAATAAGCTAAAGAAAATCCAGTTTTGATCTTTTTAGAATAAAATTTATACTTTAGAACAGTATGGGCTAACAAAAGATTTACTAGGAGAATAAGAGGGTGTGCAGCCCCCACAGCAAAACAGTACAATCAGACTGTGGACACTAATTAGCATATAATCTTCAGCCGCAAACGAAAGAATACCACTTTCATTTTGCTCCTTGCTTTCCTACTCTGCCATCAAAACCTTCAACGATGCTGCTCAAGTGAGTGGACATTCCTCGAGGTAAAATGTCCGAGGTCAGCTCCAGGGGCTGGATCCACGCCAGCCCAGAGCCCGCAGAGCAGCTGGAAGCAGCGTAGGAGTGGTCCTCGTGGACACGTGAAGCTTTTCCAAAGCTGAGGGAGAAAGAAAGGCCTGAAGCAAGACAGTGAAACCTGAGCAGGGAAGCTTATCTGGAAAGATGAGGCTTTTGGATGCAAAATGAGGAATTGGGATTTAAAGTAAAATATTGCTGAAGTGAAACTACGAATTCTTCATTTGAATAAATTCTACAGGATTCTGTTCCTAAAACCAGGGCAGTTCTTCAAAGACAACTGGTAGAATTTGCATCAAGCTTGTAACTCCTGCCTTGCTGTGATATATATTACAAATCATAGTACAGAATCACTGAGGTTGGAATGACCCTTCAGATGATGGAGCCCAACCGTTAACCCAGCACTGCCCAGGCCACCACTAAACCACGTCCCTGAGTGCCACATCTACACGTCTTTTAGATACCTCCAGGGACGGTGACTCCACCACTTCCCTGGCAGCCTGTTCCAGTGATGGACAACCCTTCTGGGGAAAAAATTGTTCCTAATATCCAAACTAAACTTCCCCTTGTGCAACTTCAGGCCGTTTCCTCTTGTCCTATTGCTTGTTACTTGGGAGAAGAGACTGACACCCACCCCCCCCCTTGCTCCAACCTCCTTTCAGGGAGTTGTAGAGGGCAATGAGGTCTCCCCTCAGCCTCCTCTTTTTCAGACTAAACCCCCCCAGTTCCCTCAGCTGCTGCTCACAGGACTTGTGCTCCAGACCCTGCACCAGCTTCGTTGCTTTTCTTTGGACACACTCCAGCCCCTCAGTGTCTGTCTTGTAGTGAGGGGCCCAAAACTGAACCCAGTATTTGAGGTGCAGCCTCACCAGTGCCGAGTCCAGGCCCCCAGTCCTGCTGGCCACACTATTGGTGGTACAAGCCAGGGTACTGTTGGCCTTCCTGGCCACCTGGACACACTGCTGGCTCACATTCAGCTGGTGCTCGATGAACACCTTAAAGCTCCCTTAAGAAGAAAACTGTGGCAGGGGTTACACTTTCCAAAGTTTCAAATGGTGACTCACAACTAATTTCACAAGCCACCACCTTGCTGGGAAAGCTGATAGAGCAGGTTTTCTTAGACACAGGAACAAGAATCACCTTCTCATCTTTGAAGTGCTGTCTTCAGGGTTTTTTTTTTTTAATACAATTTTCAAGAACACCCGAATTACACTGAAATTCCGGAGCATGACTCCAACACTGCATTCCTAAGCTAGCATTAGGTGAGCCCGTTCAGGTCACAAATGCTGGAGCCACCTCAGCGGAGGGTTTGTAAGGCTCTCAGGTCATCTAACCCACACAGCATGATCAGCACCAATTAGATCATTCCCGTCTAGGTAAGACGTCCCTGAAATACAAATGTATTTACTTTGCTTCTGAGATACCTATTACTATTAATTTTCACCAAGTCCCAACTGCCACAGTTAGACCGCTCCTAACAAGCCATCAGCTAGGCATAAAGTACAAGATGTGTGGTGTGGTACAAGGCCAACAGCGACTGCAGCACAGACAACTCACCAGCCCTTTGATTTTCCAGCTCCGTTTACAAGCAGCTGCTGCCTGTCACTGTCAGAGAGAAGCCTCTCTCACTTTGGACACTCGGCAGGGGCACAGAACTTCCAATTCATAGAATCATAGAATCACGGAATCATTCAGGTTGGAAAAGACCCTCGGGATCATCGAGTCCAACCCTCAACCCGACTCTACAAAGTTCTCCCCTACACCACATCCCCCAACAGCTCATCTAAATGACCCTTAAACACACCCAGGGCTGGTGACTCCACCCCCTCCCTGGGTAGCCTATTCCACTGTCTGACCACTCTTTCTGGGAAAAATTTTTTCCTGTCCTGTAAAATTCCTGTCCTGTAACAGAAAAAGGCCCTTCTGCTTGCAGAGCAAAGTGCAGGGAACAGCCTCCTGTACCACTCGCTCCACAATCCAACAGCTGCACAGCAACGTCTCCTGATGATGCGACGTGCAGCTGAGGGCCCAGGGCTGACACCAAGCAAGGCTCTCGGAACTGGTGACCACAGCCCCTGTTAGATCTGACGACACGATGGCAGGCAGCAACCGTCACGATGGCCGAGGAACCCCCTCTAGGAATAGAGAGCACCCCGGGCGGCACAGCCAAACCAGCACTACCCCTCCTGGGACACACCAGCCCAGGGCACAGCCCCAGCCAACAGGCGAACCAGTGGCTACTGTCAGAACGTGGTACAAAAAGAACAGGAAAAAAGAGAAAATATGTTTACATGCAGTTCTGATCCCTCCCTCTCTGAAATGAATCTTTTCATGTGGAAAGAGAAGAGAAACAGTAATGATCAAAGGTTCACCGTGTTCACAGGAGTTCTCAAACAGGCACTGAAGGAACAGGATGGGGCTATTCAGATGGAGAAGTGACAATTTATGAGGGATTTGATAAGAAGCTTACAAATTCACAAGTGCCACGAAGAGGCTGGATGGAGATTGATCCTGCCTCTCCAACATGAGAACTAGGAGGCTTCAGCTGACACTAGCAAGAACCAGATTTAGAACAGGAACAAGGATGGGGGAACAGCTGGAGACTGGGAAAGCAGCTGTGGGAGGGAAATTACCACATATGTTTCCTCTATTGTTACGGCCACTGCTGGAGACAGAAGACAGGGCTGGTGGCCTCCTGGCTGGTGCCGGCGCTGCCCTTCTCCCTCCTGCCCCTGGGACCTCAGCTGCTGACTGCCGAACTCGGTGCCAGGGGCTAGGGCTCACTCCATCTCAAGGCCTGGTGAAAACACGTGTTCTTTGGAAGATTAACAGTGGTACAAAATGTGTGCAAATGATGACCGTTAATACAGAATAGAAAAACCAAAGAGGACTGTCCTGGTTTGAGCCCAGAGGGCAGCTGAGCACCACGCAGACACTCACTCCCCCCTTCCCCTCAGGACTGAGAAAATGAAGCAAAAGCCTCGGGAATTGAGACAAGGACAGGGAGGGGTGGTTGACCCATTATGGTCACTGGCAAGACAGACTTAATAGGGGAATAAGAAGAACATCAATTTAATTCAGCACATAGCAGACAGAGTAGGACCATGAGAAGCATTACTAGATCTGAAGAACACCTCCCCCCACCCCTCCCTTCTTCCCAGGCTCAGTTTTGTTCCTGATCTCTCTACCTCCCCGTCCCAGCGGCGCAGGGGCAGGGAAAGGGGGTGCAGTCAGTCCTGCTGCTGCTTCCTCCTCGGGGGGAGGACTCCTCTGCATTCTGCCCCTGTTCTACATGGCTCCCTTCTCCTCCACAAACTTTCTCTGGCATGAGTCCTTCCCACAGGCTGCAGCCGGTCCCGGGCTGCTCTGGCGTGGGTCACCCCACATGCTGCCGTCCTCCCAGTGCCGAGCTACCGCAGCAGGAGCTGCTGCTCCCTCAGAGTCCGGCCTCCTTGATGTGCAGCTGCCTGCTCGGGTGTGGGGCCCTCCCCAGGCAGATCCCTGCTCCTCTGGTGACCCCCACGGGTGGCGGGGGGCGGCCCTGCCACCTCACCACGGGATACAGGGGGGGCTTTGCTCCGGCAGCTCCCCCCTTCCTCCTCCTTCCTCCCACTGACCTCAGTGTTTGCAGAGGGGTCCTTCTCCTAACTCCTCCTCACAAGCCCCCTCTCCTCCTCCCAGTACCCTTCTCACATACGTTATCCCAGAGGTGCAGCCACCGCCGCTCACTGGCCCGGCCTTGGCCAGAGGCGGCTCCGACTTGGAGCTGGGGAAGCTCTGAGGAGCTTCTCATGGGGGCCACTGCTGCAGCCCCCTCCCCTGCTGCCAAAAACCTGCCACACACACAAACCCAGCACAAAGGCACATAAAATCATAAGTAAGATTTTTCAGTAAGCACTGATAGACAAATTATATATCAGGACAAAAAGCCCTTTAGTTTACCTAATTTCAGCAACTAATTTCCAGGAAGAGTTTAGACATCTCTAGATAGGAACCTGGGTATGAACGTAAGTTCAAAGAGAGAGGAGTGTATTCAGGGCACTACGCTCCTCCTTATTATGTTAATAATACGAAACAGTTCAGCCTACGTAAGGTGACTGGATATGAACATAACTTCTCAACTCAGTCTAAGAAAGGTGTCAGTTATGTGTACTGGCAGCGTGACGCTCCAGCCCTCTCCTGCACCCTTTTGCCTATGGAAAACCCCAGCACACCTCGCTGTAAGACCCTCCCGTTTCCTGATCTTGCAGCCCCCTGCCCCAGCCAACGCTAAGCTGACCTATCCTGCCTGCCCCAGCTATTAACAGCAGCACACAATACTGCACTCGTGTTACACGTCACCTCCAACAGGTAGCACACATTCCCTTTTCTGCGTTATACTCTGCTATCCCAGTGAGAAGAGTCAGGATGACCTGGTAGATCTACAAGCGTTAGTGCTCTTGCAATTTCTCTTTGTTGCACTTTTCATTCTCATTTCCACCTTTTTTTTCTATTTCACGTGCAGGTACCAGAAGAGAAAGACAAGCTGGGACGAGAAGAGAAATAATGACATACCATGATGCACTTCCAAATAAGAAACCAAAAGAATAGCCAGTGCTTCGTACTACCTCAGGGCTGACTGAGAAACCCCTTAAATTCCTTAGACCTAACAGACTTCTTGGCAATTGCTATGAGAGATAGAAAGAGAAAAGATAAAAAATTAACTAAAAATTACTGCTTTCAGCAAAACAAAGATAGTGTTTACCTCGAAAATCAAGACTGAGTTTTTGAAAAGACTATTGATGATGACAGAAGCGTATGACAATGCTGCCAAGTTGTAATTCACTGACAGCATTGTGTTTCTAAAATTTAAAATACAGCTGGAAAAATACAGGAAAGAAGCTTTAGAAAAAGATGCAAAAATCTAAGAAAATCTTAGGAATTTTAATAACCTAAGAAAGTGTTAGTTATAAAATGAATTTACAAAAGCAATTGAAATTATACCTCAATAATCTGTTGATTTTACGATTAAATGCATAAAGCTCCTCTGAAGGTCTGAGACCTTATCCTACCTCCCAAAACACAGGTAATTTCTTACAATGAAATTTACTTATGGAATCATCTCACATAGGAAAAGCTTCATAAAATGGCAATAAAAATAACTTCTGTATCATCCATGGAACTGTATTGAATTTAAGCTTCTCTTGGAGATTTCAGTTGAAATGGCAGTCAAAATACCATCCTCTTTAGATGATTGACTTTGTGCAGAAAATCCTCTATCATAATTCAGAATAAAACGGGTCTTCCAAACAGCGCTTGTATTTCACAATTCCCAAGCTATAAGCCAATCGTTTCTTTATATGGGCCATTTTTTATATATGAAGTACATAAAAACAAGGATGGCTATAGCCATACTTCTTAGAATGCTTTTGTTTAATACTGTTTGGAATACTTATATTTATGAAATAAAAGTCTCTCTTTTGTAATTATTCCCCTTTCTGTATTCTATGTTGCCTGAAGGCTTTTTTATAAACTCTAATTAGGGGCCAGTGGATATATCTGAATATGGAATTTCAGAAATATAGGAAAAAATCTGATCTGCAGTCCAGCAGAGCAAATGTAGCATTGGGATTTAAGATTTAACATCATTTTACCCATTCTCAGGTTGGGAAGTACTTGACATACCCAACGTAGGTTACGAACGGGGCAGAGAGTGGGCACTTCTTTTACACTGATCATGGATGTTTTACATATTCTTCTTGCTGCCATGGAACGTTCACCAGAGAAGCAGTGGAAGGTTAGCAGCGCTTTTCAAGGATCTCGGATGTACAATACTCAAATGAAACACATGACTGCTGACCTCAGACAGCTGCTATTCCATCTGTGCACGGGCAGAGGACTGCTCTGTATAGACATTACATGCAGGCCAGAGAAAAGTGGAAAGTTTGCACAATCAAAATATTTACACATAAAATGAACATTGCTGGTGGCGGGGCCAACGCAGCCTCCCCAAGCCTCTTCCCTTCCCTGCGGTTTCAGAGTCACCTGCCACTACAAACACAGCCTGAGTAAAGACAAATAAGCAGAACAAGCTGTAACAAAAAGCAGCAGCAAAGTTTCTCATAACCAAAGCAGCAAACCATCATTAAATACAGGCAGCCCCCCTCTCTGCACCTCCGTTCCCAGGCTGGTGCAGAAACCACAAAATCTCACAATCACACACTCCAACCGAGACAACTTCCACATTATCCATACCAGACAAAAATCTCATCACATCTCACCTGGAAAACTCTTATATACAAGATGAATGCAGACACCAAATGTAGATGTTCTGCCTAAATTTGTTATTTTATAACTTTAAATCCAGCATGTAGAACAGGAACAACGTATCAGTCAAGAACAAACAACCAGGACACATTTCAGTGTGAAAACAAAGAAATCACACATACAGTAAAGTTTTGAAACACAATGCATGTACACATAATTTTGAAAAATTCCCCTGTGTCTTTTTATAGAGGATTACCTCTAAATAGTTCACCGATGATATCTGCAGTAAGCCAATTAAAGGTAAAGGTAAAACCAATACCAATTTAAACTGAGCCAGAATTTCTCTGGAAGTGCATGGTTTGCAAACACATAAATATGTCTGTCTCAACTTTTGAACCTGAAATGACAGTCTCAAATACTGGAGATAAATTTAAGGATAAATAAGACAAATTAAAATGAGGATAAAGCCATGCGTTACCTGGTCAGACCCCATAACTGAGCAGGAGATTGGACTAGACACCTCCTGAGGTCCCTTCCAGTCTGAACTTTCCCAATTCCTATGAAAATCTCTGATTCCTATGAAAAGTGAGAGTATTCTGTGTATTTTGAAGGATAGAGAAACATCTCTTGAAACTGACTTTTGGACAATTAGTTGCAATTTTGCTAACTATATGATTGAGCATAGTTTAACAGAAGGATTGTGCTCTGCCAAGAATCTATACTTCATCTTTAAGATAAATTGCAGAAAAAGAATAAAATCAGGTGACCGATGTAAGCAGAGACTTCTTCAGCTAGAGAAGAAACTGGATACGTGCAATGTGCAAACACAGTCATGACCAAGAAAAATGAACTCACAAATATAAGAAAATCAATCTGAAATTAGGCAGCTTTTCAAATTCTGGCTCTGGGACTTGCAGCAATGAGAACTAATGAGGAGGTAACAGTCTCTGTCTGGAGACAAGAAGGCTTCAGCAGCTTCAGCTTCTCTTCTCCAGGCAGCACTTTCCTCAAGTGCTTCTCTGCAGAATTGTTGATATAACCAAACTCAATGGTCATGCAAACTAACACCAGGAGTACAATGAGCTGCAAGAGCTTCTGCTCTTGACCTATTTGACATGGCAGGAAGACATGTTTCTTTGGAAAAAACAAGGAAGAGATATTTGAGTGCTATAAAAACAGGGAAATTCCAAGTAGTGTAGCACTTAATTTCCATTCTCCTGCCAAGGCAGCCAGTTTCACCCGCCTGCAGGTCATTTATTTTGCTTTGCTATAATTTCTTTTCTGCTTTTAGTAGGTGTAAATTGTTTTAGTAACAATCAAATTGCTGTAAGTATGGATAGTTTTGTGTTTGGTTTTTTTTCCCTGCAAGGAATATCACTGCAATAGACACCTCTACTGACATGAGAATCCATCACATCCCAGGGCGTCTAACTGGCCACGTTGTAGTCCCATCAGTAAACGTTTGCTCCCAGTAAGATAATTTACACAGAAACATGGCAGATAAAGACAAAAAGGTAAAATCTAATGAGAAAACGTGGTAACGTATATAGAGATTTTGTTTTCTTCTTTCTTTTGCACAAGTTTTCTGTAGTGTGACACATACTGATGTCACTAAATTCTTCATATGCATCATGAAAATACTCTATTTGGAACAGTTTAGCCTTGTTTTCTTCTTAACTCTGCTTTTAACTGGCATGTTGTAACAGCCCAGCTTTTAGTGACCCTTCTTGCAAATGTGTTAGCACAAGTAGTCCTGTAAAAGTGACAACTCATCAGCATTTGAAAGACAAAGCAGTAAGAATCTATGACATTCTCCAACTTACTTCTTTCCAGAAATAAGTATGCCACAGAAACAAATACGCCGCAGGAGAGCTGGACTCTGAGCATGCCAGATTTCAGTGTAAAAAATAATCAGAAAAAGAGGTGAAGTTCTAATAAAACAACCTCCTGGATTTTCGCCATATCATTGAAATAAAAAGGTCAACACAAACACATACGTGACACAGCCTGGTTTTCTCAAAGCATTACATTCATGGTAGCGGATTTCTGATTTTCTAGTAAGTTGAAGACATCAGTTTAGACATCAAAGCCACTTCCCAAGCAGTCAGCACCTGAGTGCTCAGAATGCTGCGATGCAGACGCCCGCTGTCAGGGCGGTTCAGGCGGCGGCGGTGCCCCGGGCCCGCTCCAGGGCCCTGTGTGCCAAGCGCAGCGCGCTGTCTGGCAGACAAGGGACGGCAAGGCTCTGTGCTGCACTGCAGCACACTTAACTGCAGCACTGGCAGCTGCCAGAGCCTTTGCCACATTGCTGAAAAGCACAAATCTGTAAGAATTAGAAATCCAGTAGTGCCTCGGCACTGATTTTTTGTGACACAGAGTCAGTCACGTACAGTTATTGTGTACGCTTTTTAAAGAAATGTAATGAAGTAGCACAACTGGTGTATACGAGCAGGCAGCTTTAAAGCTAGGATGGACAGCAGCAAGACTCAACTAACCATTTGCTCATCTCAATACTAATTCCTAATACTTTAGAATACACAGTCAAGAAGGGTTAAAGATTTTAAAGGCAATTGTACACATAAACATATGCAAAAAATGTATAAAAGTTTCTCATACTTTCTCTTTCTCCTGAGCTCTACGAATCATCTCCTGTTCTTTCTGTAGCCTTTCTTCCTCATCTTTCTTCTCTTTTCTTCTGGCAGCTACGGCAGCTTCTAGTTCAGCAGCCTCTTCCTGCTGTGCTTTCCACTGTAGAACCTGGAAGGAACAGTTGAAAAGACAGTCCTGCAAGCAGGCTTGGGTAATACTGTGACCCTGCCAACCTGGACTGGGAAGGAAACCCATGTATTCCATTTACAGACCAAGATTTATAATCTTACCAGCAATACCAGACCATTCAGTAAGCACTGCCTTTGCGCATGTTAACGTGCAATCCACAACCGACTGGCACATGCAGGGAAATCACACAGGAGGAGACTTGACCTCCTGACATCTTCCTGACACACCATATTGCTTAAACAAGGCAACACGTCCTCAGGAACTGGCCACAGGTAGTGACTTATTTGCAGCGCTCTCAGGCAGCGTGGATGTCCGGCTCACCTCGGCCTTGTCAAGGGCAGATGTATGCTGTTGTACATTCAGGAGCATTAACAGTTGCCAGCTCTTTCTGCAATGGGTTTGTCAAGTGCTAACGGAACTCTGTACTCCTCAAAGGAACAAGCATTTCAGCCATTTTTCATCTGGTATTCTATACTACAGTGAGTACTTTAATATGAAGATACTAAAATATTTATAGTTTTTTTCCATGTACTGCATTTCACTGGCTATGTGCACAGACTCGATTAATTCTTCTGTTCTGTACTTGTGAAAGATTTCTGTTCAGAAACCCAGCACTCCCCATGGTCTGAGGTTCTCAGTGAGCTGCATCTCTGAGTGATGCCATGTTTGCCTCGCTTCTCTGCTTAAATAACAGTTAGAGTTTCTTCTTCACAAAGTGTCCCAATAGACTAAATACTGCTGTAACTTTTCATGTAGTGCAGGCAAAGCAATAACATGAAAATAACATGACATTTTACAGTGGTTGTAAAATTAAACTCTCTCTTTATTAAAAGATTTAAAGATAGCTTCTTAAAGAAATACTCTGCCTGTCATGAATGCCATGTGTACACAGACTAACCAACAGTTACCTTTGTCTCCTGCAACCTGAGTTTATCTTTAAAAGTTCAATGCAGTTTGCTACCATACCCAAGCATTAGCATTAACTGGTGTGTTTCCACGTTCTAATAAAAAGGACAGAGTTTTGGGGTTCTTCGAGCAACTTTCATTTACACTATTATTCGCTCAGAGTACATACAACTTTTCCCAGCTTTGATTCCATCCCCAAAGTTAAGAATTATGATTTAGGTGAACACTAAATGCTTTTTAACCTCTTTTCTTCCCTTTTTGTAACTAATTCTCAGCAAAGGCCTGCTCATAACTGAGTTTCACCTTCTGAAATCTCCTTTCTCTCCTTTCTAGGGGAAAACCAAAAAGCTAGGAAGCAGCCATCTTCACCAATTAGGTATTTTACAGAAGAGCCTGGCTCCGGCCTCTTTGCACCCTCCCTCCTGGTATTTACCCACCTTGATGAGATCCCCTAAGCCTCCTCTTCTCTGGGCTGAGCAGTCCCAGCTCTCTCTGCCTTCCCTCATAGGAGAGGTGCCCCAGACCCTTCATTTTAATGGTCCTTTGCTGTACTCGCTCCAGTAAGAAAGAAATAATGGAACACTTTTTGAGGCAGGGACCTGTATCCAGATGTCCT
Source organism: Strix aluco (assembly GCF_031877795.1). Lineage (NCBI taxonomy): Eukaryota > Metazoa > Chordata > Aves > Strigiformes > Strigidae > Strix > Strix aluco. The sequence continues at coordinate 853,573 of NC_133936.1, read as the reverse complement.
CAAAATTACAAAGAACATCCTCAATTCTGGACTAGCTTGAACCAGGGTCTTCTCAATCCCTGATACTGTCGCTGTTCCACTTGAAAATCACCAAGAAGCAGAAGAGCATCTCTCTTCCAGGGAACGTCTTCTCTGCTGTCCACTGGCTGTTCATTAGTGCCAAAGAATTACTCGGGTGGAGACAGGAACACATCCCCTCTCTAGTTCAGTCCTCACATAACTCTCCCTTGCCAGTTCCCATACTTAGCTTTGGGACTCAAGCCTTCCCTCTGAGATCTTATTTCTGTAAGTTGGTTCCTAAGTTAAAAACACCAAGTCGACAAGCAGATGCTGTAAGATTTAAGCAAGTTCCAAGAAAAAGAATCAGGCATTTAGCTATGGTTTTAGGCGTAACAGAAATGCATTTTCTTGAGGAATATGCAAAGCAAGAATTCTTGTGATGGAGTTCAGCGTAGGGACACTACCAAAAAGGCAGAAAAGCAGCAGGTAAGAGGACTGGACCTAACACGCTTTCCTGGGAGAGTTGTCTGAACTCTGCCAAGTTCTGACGACAGCCACCGAAGGTGAGGAACAGGTGAGTATAAGGACCGAGAGGGATTCAGCCCTTTATTTCAGGGGTTTCTATAGTTCTGACAGTGATGACCAGTTCAGCTCTAGAGGGGATCTGGACAGCTTGCTTAGCCTGCAAGAGTGAAAATGGGTGAGAACGTAAGCAAAAAATGGCTATGTAGCAGAGGTTTGTTAGATGGATTCTACAGAGGAAGCCAGCGGGTTTGGGCCTGTCATGTGCAGAGGGAGCGACAAACCGACTGGTTCTAAGCCGTACAAGAATAAGACATCGTGAGCAAAGAAATCCCTAGCAGCTCCATACGCTGCAGCAAGCGAGTTCCAGGGGAAGTGTCAGCAGAAGAACGGGTACCACGCTTAATGAAAACAGCCCATTACAACTTCCAACCATCCATCTAAACGGAAATATGGAATAACAATAAAAATGGAACGAGGATTACATGAGATGACCATACTAGCAGCTAAGAGACTTCTAGAGGGAAGGTGTCAATTTTTGTAACACCCTATTTTCTGGAGCTTACCTGAGTGAAACCTCCCCCACACTGCAAAACTGGGAACACAAGGTCTCTGTCTAAATAGAAATTTTTATTTAGCAATTTTGACAGCAGTCTGCTCATGCATTTTAGCAGTTTAAGAATCTAAAATAAAACACTAAATTGTTTCAGTTACCCTTCACTTGCTACACTAATAAACTCAAAGGAATGTTTTGAAAGTGAATGTGGAAGAGCATGCAATCATTTCTACCTCACTTTTGAAACAGACTGAAGCAAACACATAGACATGAAGCTTTAAAATCTAACAACAAACAAAACATGAAATCTGCTAAAAGACTGGAGCTAGAATAAACTGCAGAAGCATTTGAAGGAACTTTAAACTTCTGTAATAACATCACTGAGATCTTGTGAACTGAAATGAGGTAACAGTCAAACTATGTAACACAAAAATTGCTTTTTTTAAGCTTGTATTTTCCTACATCCTGCATCACACTCCTTTCAATCTCTCTTCAATAATGAGATATATGCCAGTGTAAGCAGGCTCATGACACAATGCAGCTTCAGCTTCTCCCCACGTCTGAGAACCCTTTTGATCCTTTACTGGTCTCCTCTAGATACTAATTTACGTATTAACCAGGGATCTTAATTGTTTGATTGCAGCCATTCATTTACATGGTGAGTCCATTAAATTGGTCTCAATAAAAGCTGCAGTTAACTGATACTTCAGGGGAACCACTGACTGGAAATAGATATTGAGAATAGAATTGGCCCAGCAGAGTCTGTCAAGATGAGAACTGGTCAAAGGAAAGAAAACAATAACAAAGCAGCAAGCAAACACAGACACTAATCTAGTGTAAAATCACCTCAAGTCATTCTGATTAGCAGTTGCTGATTAGCATGGCACATGTTACACACCAGCCTCACGACAGGCCATAATCACTTCCCCTAGTTATTTTCATATAGCTCTTCTGTTAAAGCCTTTTGATTCAAGTCAGAAATCAATACTGGGGCACAATCTAGATTTTCAACAGGTTTCATACAAACAAGTGAGCGTAACCAAGCATCAAATATATAACTTCACACAGCTGACAAATCATTAATCATGCAGTGAGGTTCCCCAGGCAAAGCTGATATGCCAATAATTCAGTGCATATCTCCACTACCTTCCACAATGCTCTCTACACTGCCCTCAATCACTACTAAACACACCTATTTTTACTCAGTGGGTAGATTCTGCCTTCCATTTTTATCTGGTTAGTTCTTCTGAATGCATGAGCTCATTGCCAATCAAGAAAAGGGGTGATAAGAATGACAGAAGGAAGGAAAGTTTCATTATGTTTCACTTTCCCGCAGTACACGCTTATCCTTTTCTGTAGGCAGCGTATGAGGTTAGTTTACATTATCCCTTCCCCTCCCACGTATAGCTAATCCATGCCTTTTCATTAAGGCAAAAGAGGAGTCACTTCCTTTAAAAAAATTATTCATAGTTGCAACAAAAAAGGAAAAATTGGTAAAAACCAGAAAAGCCGTGTTTGCAAAATATTTGTAAAATGTGATTCAGTAGGTTGGCATTAGGCCATGTCTTCCCCACATGAAGAGTTAAAGCCATACAGGATAAAATGTTCTTAACAGAGTTGAGCTAAATTAAAGTGTTTAATTATGCAAGAAATACCAAAATTTAGGAATTAAAGAGCTGATTCAAACTCTCAATATATTTCACTTTTTAAACCACATCTGAACATGAAAGCATCTCTCCGAGAGAGAAGTTCTAGTCCCGCAGCCTCGACTTCTTCTGTGGGCCAGCCTGCCTGTAAAGGGGATCTCCTCAGGGGAGTACTGGCCCCAGGAGATGGCGGGGCCGCAATGAAGAGCCCCCTGTTTGTACTGCCAGGGGTTCAAGAAATAGGAGCGAGACTATCGTAATTCACGATAGCAAAGGACACAGTGGACAGAACCCGGCCTGAGGCTGGATTCACCCGGCCAAGCGCACCGCGCCGTGCGTCCAAACAGCCCAGGGCACGGTGGGACCCAGCCCCAGGGAGCCTCTGGGCACTGCTGCAGAGCACCCGGTGACGGGCAGGCAGCGGGACGGGGCATTGCGGCTGGGGAACCTCCACACCACGTGCCTCCGTACTTCTAATGTGCTGCTGCTGCAGAGTGACTGCCTGATGCCGAGTTTCCAGCATTCCTACCACTTCAGCTTTTCAAGAATCCCACTGTAGTCATCACCTTTTTCCTCCAGAGGTAGGATTGTGCAGATCTGAAGAACCAAAACAAAAAAAATTTCTGAAAAATAGTTCTGATTCACTGAGGCAGTAATCTGGGACCACAGAATGCACAAAAAAATTAATGTGTTCTTGATTGCACTTTTTCATTCCTATGAGTGGAAAATCAGAAGGGTAGAGTTTACTGTGTCAACAGTAAATGTGTTGTTTAAATATTTAAAAAAACCCTAGTAGTTAAACTAATATTGGAAATACACTAAAAACTGGATCCCCTATTGGCTGTTTCACAAAGAAGCTTACATTTTAGCAGTACAAGCACTGCCAAATTAAGTTCTGAAAGTTTTTAATTACAACCAGCATTTCAAGTACATTTCACAGTCCATGTATTATTAGTGAAACTTTTTCCAAGTGAATTATTAAATTGCTGTGCTGAACAGAACACATACGTTCCTATTTTCAGTTCATTATTTCAATATCACATATTACAGTAACATAAAGTATACTACAAAGTAATTAAAGTAATAAATTAGTTCTTTCACTCTAATATCTGAATAGTAATAATGTATTTACCATGCACTTAATGTTACAGATACATCCCTTTTAATGACAAAACAAGTTTTGAGAGACTTTCCTTGAGAATTCCCATTAAATTAGCACATGGTAACACAGCACCACGTCAGGTTTTCTCTCTAAGCCATGCTGATGTACATTATAAACCGGTCGTGAAGCTGCCTAGGGTGACACACGGGAGTTGGCATCGAGCTCGTTCCGGCAGGTAAACTGGTAGCTCGGGAAATGGGAACACGGGAGAACTGACTGGTGGAGAGAGGGTCACGCAGGGAGTAAAAGCAGCCTTTAAAACCCAGGCGAAATACACTACAGACCAAGAGGACATACAGTGGCAGGAGGAACAGTGTCACCAAATGGCTACGCAGAGCTTCAGAGCAGTACTCTCGCAGGCTACACTGTGCTACACAGATATAATAAGCTGCTAGAATTCATATTCTAAGCAAGAATTCCCAATAACTGTGTGATAAAGTCAGTACTGTTTGTCATAACTAAAGGCATAAAGAGAAAATCCTGTGATAGCCCCACCCTGATTCTCTCTAGCTCACTTTCAACCTTACAAAATGACCCGATCCCAATACACTTTCAGAATCTCCCAGAGCTTTATTAATCTCTGAAACATTTCTGCACACCTTTCCTTATGTAGGTTTTTTTTCTTCTTCAAACTGTTCACAACTGATTCTAAGAATGCCCGGGAAAAAAAAAATTTAAGAGTCTCTTCAAGAAAAATAACTTCACAAATGATGATGCTACATATCAAAAGTAGTGCCGCAAAATTTGAACGAGTTGAGGAAGCATGCAGCAGAAAGCTGCTCCACGCTGCTGAGAGAAACAGCATTTTCATGGTGGCATCACCATGCAACTGAAAGCAAGAGCAGCTGCAGCAATCAGGGCTGCCCGGTCAGAGATGCTGGAATGTGATTACAAGATGACTAGCGATTCAAAGACTAATTAAAGGAATTCAATACAAAGCAAATTCTAAGCATAAAACAAGGAATCACGGAATGCATCTGCATATATCTGTGCCACAGTTCTCACTGGTCGCTCTGCAAAGCGGGCAGAAAATCCCAACAAGTAATAGCCATGAAGTGGTATTTCGTGTTTCATAGTTGGGATAGCACAGAGTACCCGAGCTCACTGTTATATTGTGCACATCAGCTGTGCCAAAAATCGTATAGGTTGCAATAAAATTCCTGTTGTGTGGTAAAAGCTCCACACCAGGCTTTAAGGAAAACAGAGCAGAAGCTCAGCAGCTTTCTGGGCTTGTCCAGATAGAGCCTGAGTAGTCATTCAGAACCATGAAATAAGCTCTGGAAAGGATGAGTGCCGCCTCGCACGGGAACCCGCACCCGTTCCCCTCTGCAGGATCGTTCCGGCCAGAGCCCTCGAGGTCACCCGAGGCTTTCCGACAGCTCTGTGCACTGTGCTCACGGGCAGCTCCAGAGGAAGAGGCAGCTTGGAACCCAGACACCGAAAGCACAGCGAGGAATGTCTGCAGCTCAGGGAACCAGGCTGATCTCCTTCTGCTGCCAGGACTAGCTCCTCTCCTTTCCTACCCTCCTTCCCAACCTCATGGCCCATCGCCGTCCCCTCTGCCCAGGGTTTCTGCCCTGCTTCTCGCTGGGCGTGGAACTGAGAGCTGGCCCAGCTACGGTAGGTCAGATACCACTTCACTGCTCCAGAGGGAGCCACAAGGCACAGGGAGGTGGGGGAAAAATGCCTCTTAATTGCAAGTTTGGATTCAAACCACATCAACCATGACATTTTTCCTTCATGTTTTTAAGATAAGGACTGCAGCCTCAGAACAAGCTGGTGACCTAAAGAATTCTGTTTACAGAGAAAAGGCCGTTTTAGAACTATACATTTCTAGTGCGTCCTGAAAAACAGAATTAATCAAAACAGATGTAAAAGGTGATTAAGTGAAAGGAATTACAGGATTGTAACATCAGGTCTTCAGCAAGAATATTCTTCTCAGTTCAGTTCCTAATGGACACATCATCCAATCGATGAAAATGATTTAATAAATTTGCCAAACTTCTTATTTCCCCACACAAGAGAAGGTCATTACTTTTTATCTACTACTGGCAAAGAGCACAGTCCAGCTGAGATCACTAGAAGATTAACATGGAAAACTCATTAAAAGGTGACTTTCATTACCAGCAGTACAGCCTCTTCGCTTGCAATACAGCTCAGTCGTTAATACTTCAGATAAAGTAGTGCCTGCTGATCTATGGCTCTTGCCTGAGCAACTCCCTTCCATTCTAAGGTGGAAAAAAGGAAAGATTTTTAAGGAAAGGGGGAAGGGAATGTAGAGGAAAATAAAAAATTAAAGACCTAGTCTCCCATAGAAGAACAAGGATTCACCACGGTAATTTCTATTACCATTAATAGAAGTTAAGGACATAAATTCCACTTGGGTTAATGGGATAATAAATCCCTTAGACTTAAATATTTTATAAATGGAACAGGACAATAGAAGCCTGTGTTACAAAAGTAAAACTTTTTTTTAAGCCACAAATTATACAAAAATGTCTATTCAACAACCACTAAAAAGTAGTGTATTTCATTTAAAAAAAGAAAGCGTTTTCAAACTTACTTGCATTCACCCACAATTTCTCATTACAAACCCTAAGACTTTCTGCTAGGGACTAGGGAGAAGGAAACGAATGCATGTTGTAAAACATCTGCATTTCCAGGACAGAATTGCTACAGCTTGTCTCATACAAACACGTCAGACTCCGCAGTGTTTGCATAGCAGCCCCACACCCCCAGCAAGCAATGGCTGGATACGCTCTTTGTAGATGGTTTGGGCACACATGAGAAGTGTGAAATTTAGAAAACACTGGACCTGCTGGTAATATGTGCTAGTGTGCAGTAGTTTCAGCAGCTCTCAGACACGCAGAACTCACAGCACAGGTACTGGAGAGCAGATTTACGCTTGCGCAAGGGGCATCTCATGGATTTCTAGACTGCCAGTTAATGACTTGTTTGCCAGGACTTCAAAATTCACAGGTAAATTTTGCCCCAACAAAGCTGATACCTCCAAGGAAACGATGATGTATAGACCTGCTACTGATGTATAATTGTGACAACTGAAAATAAAAAAACCCCTTGCACTAATCAAACCCACCACACATTGAAATATAAAATATTAACAGTGTTATTCATGGAAATAAAATAAGAATAGAAAGCGTATGCTTATGTTCCTAAATGGAAAGATAATGAGACGGGTGCCTCAGGGTGTGAATACAAGAGCTTATAGAAGGGAAAAAATTCAAAAGTGTACTAAGAACAGTTCCCTGGAGTCTAAAATATTATGGGGCAGAGGGGAGTTTGTCAAAACAATGTGAAAAAGCCATCACACTTTAAATTTAAGAAGTCCCAGAAAGTCCTTTTTTATAAGCATCATACCTACTGCTTTCCCTTTCTTGTGTGCCAGTAACCTTATGGACTGACATGGAAGTTTAAAATAGCAAAAGTGTCGATTACTCATGTACTGTGGAAGGAAGTTCAGATTTACAAGGGGGGCTCCACATGAAACATCCCGGTCAAGCAGAAACCACAGAACAGGGTGGGTTGGAAGGGACCATAAAGATGGTCTAGTTGCAAGCCCCACTGTTCCGCCGGGACCGCTGCTGTCGACAGGCTGTGGGGGGCAGGCTGTGGGGGGCAGCAGCCCCCGTGCCTGGTGATGCCTCACGCCGGCCAGACACGCTGCCCCGAGCTCTGCCAGACAACGCCTCAGGCTGCCGGCCCTCAGCTTCGCGCCAAACACCCAGAACTCAAACCCCCTGCCAACACCTACTCCCCAACTCAAAAACCCACCCCTGTGACAGAAGCTGGAGGGCAGCCAACATCCCCCTAGTCATGGCGCAGCCCAGCAGCGAGGAGGACACTTGCTTCCCCCAGGGACAGGACCCAAAGAACTCGGCTGTGTTACCTGTACAGTCACCTCCTGCAGGCACACAGTTAACCCGTGAAGTTACTCATGGCGTCAACAGGTACATCAACAACATAAACTGTTGCAATTAACAGATGGTGGGCTGAAGTCTCCAGTAACTTCCAACTCTAAAAACCTGTTCCTCCTTCTCTAGCCTGGGGATTCTTCTACCCTGAAAACTTCTGAGCAGCACCTGGAATCACGTCCAGACTCCACAGGGTCTTGAATGACAAAACAGCAAATGGTACAAGCTAACAGTACTCTGCTTCCGACTCACACAGACCTATGAGAAGTCCAGTATTAGAGCACGTGGCAGTGTAATAATTAAGAAATAATACACTTGCAAGTTTGTTTGTTGATCTCGGAAGATAATCTCGTTTTGAAAGTTCACATCCCTAGTGGATTTTTGACCGGTGTTCTTGAGCAGCTTGCGCTCCACAGGCTATCTCTAAGAGGTCTGCAAGAAATAACAGAGAAAAGCAAGGCTACTGGTGCTAGAATTAATTTTGTTACACTAAAAAAAAAAAAAAAAAAAATCAATATCCGCCTCCAGAAGAATTTTAATTTGAAAATCAGGAAGCTGTTAAAAGTCACTGTTTTGATCATTAACAGAACTGTAGATATTTTCTTCAGCTATAAAAGTGTTTAAATTTGAAAAAGGGATATGATAGAAAAGCCTTTAAGCATAATCCTCAGTCATAACCTGAAGAGTAAAAAGATACATTACTTTCAGTTAGGAAACTCAGTCACAAGGGCTAGGATTGGTACCTGTAAAACTTGTGATCCAATACAGGACCAGTTTTACTTCCCTGGAGCTGAAAGCACATCACCTCATCTTTGCTCAAGTCGGCACATGAACCAGTTCCTTTCACAGCTTGTCCTTGTATTTCCCCTCTCTTCTCTGCCAGCATTATTCAGAACATCCTTCTGTTCTTGACAATGGGAGTGTCAACGTTTCATTAACATGTTTAACTATTATGTAGGCTTAAATATTCACACACACATAACCTTAAGTAAGCCGCATTTCTATTTACATCTACTTAGCTAAAATTGCTGTCCTTTTATATACAGCACTATCTCTCCTAGTTCCTTCTGTAGCTGTACAAAGAGCTCCTTTGATCCTTTACGACTTTTGCAAAATTTTAATACAAATTATTTTGCTCGCCTGAGGTGCCACTTTCCTAGCTGAAGAAGGAAGATAATTCTCCTAAAAAAATTAACGGGAGCTGTCTGCTTGTCCAGCTATCCATCCTCAAGTAATTTTGGGGACAATTTAAACAGATAAATGTATGTCTCAAACATACTTAAGATCCTACAAGCTTTGACAAACCTAGCAGCCAGGTGAAGGAGCGAGATACATCTCAGGCTGAGGCACTATGTCTCCTCTAATCTGTTGAAGTTTTGGGGTGCAATGAGTTGTTTAAAGGGATCTCGGAGCTGACAAGTCAGTGCATGGTCTCCTCCCAGCAGGGTAGCCCTGCAGCCCCCTGTTACTGAAGCCCTGCAGTTTTTGCCCAGGAGCTAACGGTAAGCATGCAGCTTGATAGTGTCCTTGGAAGAATAGAAAGAAGCACAGGTAATGGAGTTACCACGGTTCAACAACCCGCCCCTCATCAGCTGCACCGGAGGGTGTGGTGCCACGGGTGCTCGAGTCCTTCCCAAACCCCTTAACAGCCAAATAACGAAGCAAGCGTTTTCAAATTCGTACGCTGTCTCATCTAGCATAAATTCTCATTATCGCGCTGGAGCAAACCACGAAGGCCGCTGGAACTGCCCCCCTTTCCACGCAACGGGCGCAGAGCAGGGCCTGCTCCACGGCTGGGCTGTAGCTCAGGAGGGAGGATGAGCTGATGGCTGGCAGTGGCCCGCGATTGCGCACGCAGTCACTCACCACGTGCCGCTAACAGCGTAACCGCGGCACCGGAGGAGAGACAACCCACGGTTATAAAGCACACGGCACACACGGCTTGCAAAATAGGCAACAGCTAAAGCCTGGACTTCCACTTCTCTCAGTCAGTATTTACTAAACCCCTCTGAAATATGATCCTGGATCTAGTTAACATAATGAGCATCTGGTTATTTATCTTTGTATTTTGCTAATGACTTTTTCTTAATTAACCAAGAGCGCAATTATTTTTTCATTTGTAGCTTAAAACGTAGAGAATGTCTGCTTTTTACACACCTCATAAATTGGTTTATCAACCACTTCTGGTGTGTGCATATATTGAAAAAGAGTGAAGTTATAAGAACATTTCCGCCTTTTCTTGTGGCCCAACAGTTGCATCACCATAACGAATTGCTGTGAACTGCACCAGGAGGTAAGAAAAAACATTTGGGATGGTAACCCTTTAAATCTGCCATGTCCTCAGACAAAATATTAGGTAATACACTGTGAGAAGATTTCAATAAAGAGGTTGATAGATTCAGAAATAACATCATGTGATAAAACACATGTGGTATAGGAAAACGGGGGAAAAAGGAGGGGTGAAAGGAAAAGCAAGGAAAATTCGCAGAGACCACCTCTGCATGTGCTTCAAGCTCGCTGCGTATGAGCTTCATCTGACCCCAAAGCCATGTAATTCATCAGTGCTGTGCTGACCTCAAACCAACACATCCACATTTACTAGCTCTGGATTAAAAACATACTACTAAATCAGATTTGGCTCATCTTTGGTGAATTTTAAAATCCTAGTTATGTGCTCACATCCACTTTAGAGAAATACTACAGCATCCTACAACTCGAGTTCACCACATACTTCCTGAACAAGTATCTGCATTTAAAATTTAGGTTATTAAAACTTCCTCATATTTCTCATATCCAACAAACAAACGGGCCACCTCAGTGCTCAATAGACAATGCCTTGAAAAAGACAACTCTTCTTTTAAATATCACACTATTTAAATATTTATTTTTGAAAGTTTCCTGCAAAATGATCAGATCATATTCAAAATACTACATTTGATACCTATCCAGGCTTACTTTCTTTTTTTAACATTCAGTTGTAATATTTCAATGTTGATCTCCTATGGCAGCCAAATAATTCAAATCAGGGACTTGACTATGTGCTGAATAGGGAGATGCAACTTTTTTCCCCGAGTTTACTGACACTTCCTTTCTTCTCATTATACAGGAAGAGAGAAGGAAGGCAACCTGCAACATGCTTTATATGATTTCCAATATTCCAGTTAACTCCACCTAACTCTTTTCCTTTTGAAATTAATTTATCTTAGTTTCTGCCAGGATAAGGAGTGCAAGAGTTGCTCTCCAAAAATTCACAATGTGTTGCAAGAGATTTTAGCACTGGAGTGGGGATTAATCCTGGAACATAAAAAGAGACAAGATTTAAGGGCAGGCAGGCACATAGCTTTATGCTAAGGAAGGAAAAGCCCACCCTATGCTTCACATGCAGGGGATTCAACTGTCCTTTTGTCTACTGTTGTAGGTCTTCCCTTGAGCATCCTTTTAAAATTGTTTTATATGAAGATGGAAAGTACTGGATTATAAATATTTTAAGATAAATTCATTAGAAAAATAATGTTTAAAATGCATGCAGATACCTTGACCAAATTTCTAAATGTATTACAGCAAGTACTTCAATCCTTCAAACCCCAACCGTGAAGCAGCACCCTACTAACCCTCTGAAAAGGTTGTGCTCTCACTTCATTACTTAACTACTTTGTGACAACAGAAGAATTTGCTTCTCTATGTTGTTTAGAAAGAGAATTTTTTTTACACAGCATCTACTACAGAACCCCGAGAGTGGTTAAATCCACACAGTATAATGCATATCAAATATGAGTGATTCCTGATCACTCTTTGAAAGTGTAACCCCCCACATGGTTTTGGTTTTTTCCCCACAGCAAACAGGGGTTAAAGATATGTACCAGAAACTTTTCCTCTTTAAGGATGTACAATATATCCTCACTAGTATTATGCATTTCACACTTTATTTCATTCAGATGACTACCATATGGCCCTCATGATTTATTTCACCTGAGCTTCTTGAGTTGTTTCAAAAGTCCTCCTTAGAGACTGAATTCTGTTAAGGACATCTTCTGTGACATGGAACAAGAATTGACAGTCCTTTCCTCAAGTAAAAACTGCTATAAACATTAACTTCTCTGCTGCTTTACTTTTTGTTATCATCTCTTATCAGTCACAAGGCCTAGAGTCTCACTGATGGCATAGTTGCTTCTAGTGCATTTAAACAGCTGTAAATAATGTATTCTTTAGTCTGTTTGCTGTGCCTTTGATTTGCTGTTGAGAGACGAAAAGAACTACAGAAAAGGTAGGTGATATCATGTGGTTATTGTAGTAATAAAAAAATGCATAGCCTGTCACATATGAATATCTTCTTTCTCTTTTTCATTGCTCAATCTGTACTACAATTAGGAACAAACTGATTTTCACACACAAAGAAAAACTCTTTTGAAAAACCCCACAAACTCAAAGAAGCATAGAATACAGACAGATATCCCTTTTAAACCAAGTAAAACAGGCTAAACGGTTTACTGACTGGAAGTTAAATGAAAGGTGTCATATTCAGCTCTCATCTTCTCCCACTCTACCATTAACAGCTGCTTAAACAATCCATTTTGATTTTAATGTGTTTCTGCATATTTGGTCTGCAAAATGGATCTAGCGACCCTTTGCATTTCTAGAACTGCTTACATAGCTTACAGTGTGTGTGTGTCAACTTCAGTTTGCAGCTGATGTAAATCGGCACAGAAATGCTATGACTTTCTCTGAAACCTGCTGGTGCTAAACTTACTGAAATGCAAAAAATTAAGTCAATTAATGGCCAAAAAGAAAAAGTGGTTGAATAGCCCTAATCCCCAATTTCCAGCTCTACACTCACACACTTAGAGACAGGTTCACTTTTCACCCCATCTTCCGGGCCCTGGCCAAGCTGGGTTTTACCAGCGTGAGCTAAGTCCCTAGGCTGAGATCCCCTTTCTACCCGCAGCCACTGCCCACGGCACGGCATTCAGCAGCTGCACACTTCAGATGTGTAGAAAGACAAGTCTGTAAAATGAACTATAACTGGGTAAAGTATGAGTTTTCAAATGCATATACCCATCAAATCCAAACAAAAACCATGGATACATTCAGAATAATTTCTTTGAAAAACAGCTAGCTCCTTGCCCAATTTCAACTTCCGTCCTCTAGTCCTTTCAGCTGCAGAGCTGATCAAAACAAGGTCACAATGATATATCCTTCTTTAATGAAAAAAAAGGTACCTTTTTCATTCCTTTTTTCTGGGAAACAGGTGAATCGGTTTTGTTCAAACATTCAACAATTTAACAAAGCCACCTTTGAAAGCAACCCCTGAAAAGTGCAGGCCTAATAGGTTTAAGTTTCAAACAGTTCCACGTTGCTGGAAACGGGAGGTCAGAACCCAAAAAACTTTCAGACAACGTTCAATGTATTAGTGAGATTCTTAAGCTACATGGAGGCAACATAAGTACTCCCAACACTTGCTTGGTGGTTTTTTCCTCCCCACAAAAAGTAAGAAAAAAGAAAAAAAAAAAAAAAAGACTGAGTCATAAATTCACAGTTTTGGAATAAATGGCCCTTCCACCTCTAACTGTGCAGAGAAGAGAGACACAGCAATTCCAGAAAGGGAGGCCTAAGTGAAAAAAAAAACCACCCCCCCCAACTCTGGAGAACCACTCCTTACTCCACCTGGCTCCAGGGAAGCCTCCACAGCAGTTAAAATGGGGTACTCCCATACTCCCCACTGCAGGAAGCCCAGACAGTTTCTAACCCTTTTAAAGTGTTTAGAATCAAATCCTCCTATGACTGATAGCTCCAGGAACAGGAGACAGAAGACTTTTGGTATTATTACTATAGTGAAAAACTAGCACCAACATCAAAAATCTTCATCACAGTACAGGTTTTACTGTGTTTTTCTACTTACAGAAAACCAAAAGCAAGCGTTTAGTATTTCGCTGAAAAGTAAGGGTTCAACAGAGGTAATGTTGGTAAAGTGAAAATAATACACCATGTATGCTTTCAGGTGTTCTGTGCAAGTGGAAATTCAGAGAGAAGATTAAACAAATCTTAATATATCTGTCATGCCCAGAAATGTAGTTCCCTTTACAAATGCATTAGGCAGCAACATCATAACACTTTTTTCTTGTGTCCGGGCTTCTCCCATTTTATTCTACTCTCTTACCAAAAAAACCCCAGGTGTTATTATCTTTTTTCACCTCTTAACACAGTAAATCACCTTTCAGAATACTGTGAAACCTCCATAACAAGGGCAAACAAGTTACGAGATCCATTTTTTGAGGTCTTAGAAAGCATTCTTAAAAATACACAGAAGGGAAGGAATACAGGACCTGCTCGAGCGGGGCCAGAGGAGGCCACAAAGATGCTCGGGGGGCTGGAGCACCCCCCTGTGAGGACAGGCTGAGAGAGTTGAGGGGTTCAGCTGGAGAAGAGAAGGCTCTGGGGAGACCTTAGAGCGGCCTCCCAGGACTGAAAGGGGCTACAGGAAAGGGGGGAGGGACTCTTGATCAGGGGGGCAGGGAAAGGACAAGGGGTAACGGTTTTAAACTGAAAGAGGGGAGATTTAGATGAGAGCTAAGGAAGAAATTCTTCCCTGTGAGGGTGGTGAGGCCCTGGCACAGGTTGCCCAGAGAAGCTGTGGTTGCCCCCTCCCTGGAAGGGTTCAAGGCCAGGTTGGACGGGGCTTTGGGCAACCTAGTGGAAGGTGTCCCTGTCCAGGGCAGGGGTGTGGCACTGGATGGGCTTTGAGGTCCCTTCCCACCCAAACCAGTCAGGGATTCTACGATTCATTGTTTCTCTGAAAACAGACTGGCATTAATCTAAAAATCTGGTGGTAGTGATAATGAATGGAACATTTTGCTTGCACTTCTGGGGATTCTAGTGCTAAAAGCAATTATGAACTGAGTCTCAGACAGCAGAGATATCAATTCCACTTTGCTGAGGGACACACTTTTGTGATTTGCCAGTGTTACAAAGGAACCCAAAGAATTTGGTGCCAAACTTTTACTCCTGTAGCTTGCTTACAGTCTCTCATATTATAAACTACAGAACAAATCTTGTTCTTCCAGCACTGAAATACAGTTCAAACTCTTCAAAAGGTGCTCAAAATCCATCAAAATAAATGTGACTGCCGTTTCTACAGAGATTATAACCACAGTATGAAACTCATAGTAAGGTCTAAAGTGTGCTAGGTAATCAAATTCTTAATCAAGAAACGACAAAGTTCAAGAGCTGGTTGTAGCACTAACAAGAATCCTTACTGGTAATGAAACAGAGCATCTGCAAAGCCATTTGCAAGGCGAGCTTCACAACCATCCTGATTGCTGTCAACAGATTACAGTTTGCTTTTTTTCCCCAACTGCCTCAAACAATTCAATCAGGCCAGTAAAACCAGGATTATGACAACTAGCTTCAGTTAGTTTTTCTTCACTTAAACACTGTAACTTTGTTTTGAATTTACCAGTAAAAACCAGACTTGCATGTGGTAGATTTATAACTGAACCTACCTTTGCTTTTAGATCAGCACAGATCTCCTGCTGCTTCTGTCTGGTATTAGCCAACACTACTTCTGCCTTATGAGCAGCAGAGGCTTCAGCAACAGTCATCACTGCCTTAAGCAAAAAGGCTTTCTTAGCTTGGGCCCAATTTAATATCAACACTCTTCGCTGGTTCCTAATGAAGTGGTAACGATCCCAAGCTTCCTCATGAACAACCTAAAAAAGTAAAGCATTTCAAAAAGGTTTAAAAACTATGCATTAATAAAATAATTCTAGACATTTTTGCAAACCTTGAATATAATTGATGTAATTATTATACCACCAGTATTTCACAGTTTAGGGCCCGGCAGTATTCTGTCAGGTGCCAGGAACGCTGCGGGCTCCCATGGCAGCAGGCGGTGGTACCATGCCAGCCCTCCCCCAGGGCCGGTACCCACAGGACACTTCAACGTCCTGTTGCCCCACGGCTCTGTTCTGAGCTATGCTTCTGCAATGTGAATAAATCAAATGCAACAGTTCCTTCCTGCCCTGAAGTACCCAAAATGCAAGCAGGTCCCTTCAATACATCTTCAGAGATATCGAGCACTTTCAGCAAGATGAGGCTCTTTGTAGCAAATTAAGATCTACAGCTAAAGCAACTGTACAAACACACTACAGATCAGAAGTAGCTTCACTTTTTCTTTCCTAGCAGGAAGTTTGGACATGGATTTTTAGCTTGCCCGGCAGCATACTGCCACCACCAATGTCACCACCTAACAAAAATGTTTACTCTTAAACACACCTTCT
Source organism: Strix aluco (assembly GCF_031877795.1). Lineage (NCBI taxonomy): Eukaryota > Metazoa > Chordata > Aves > Strigiformes > Strigidae > Strix > Strix aluco. Next base: position 837,482 of record NC_133936.1, on the reverse strand, counting down.
TTGGCCCTGTTCAGTGAGATCCCCCAGGACATTCGAGCTTGCAGCCTCTGACAGAGCAGTAACAGGTAAGGCTGCACACACTGAGGCAGTAGAGTCTTGGACCTGTCTTAAATCCCCAAAAATACAGGTTACAAGGAGGAAGGAGGTTCTAGAGATGGCTGTCTGCTCACAGGTGTCAAGGGGACCACTCCTGATGCTGATTTCCAGGCTTTTGGCAGGGGATGGGGGATGCTGACTCGCCTGGTGCCTAGCCCACAGATATTGCTGTCCCCTCGTAGCTGGAGGAAGATGAAGTGGCACCAAAACCTCTGGAGCTTCTCTTTGGCCAAATGCACGTAGGCCACTGCATCAGAGGTTCACAGTGCCATGGCTGCTGCCACAAACCCAGGTGAGCCTTGCCAGCAAGCCCCTGAAGCTGGGACACTCAGAAGCAAGAAATGGGGTGGAAAGTTCGCAGCTCTACACCCAGCCCTCTCTGATGAGCCACGCAGTGCTCGCCCACTGATCCATCCCTCAGAGGGAAGGAGGCAGAGAAGGCTCCGAGTTTAGTACTCTAATGTGACACAAACGTTTGAAGAATATATTCTTAGTGCTGTTTTAGCATTTGTGTATTTGTCACGCTAATATGCACACTAAGAGATGGCAATTCAATGCACAATTATGATATTTAAATTCAGAATTTTTAAATCTAAAACGAACCTTCAAAGAATTAGGGATACCCATTAATAACGGCTCTGCTTAAAATATACCTACATTGTACAAAGCATGTAATTATTTAGCCCAGTTCTCACAGGCAAAAGTTCTGAAATCCACAAGAACTTTTGGTGAAACTATGCTAATTATCAGTATCATTTCACTGTCACTCCTTTGCACTAGGCACTCCTCAAACACAAGCACATAGATGGTCTAAAAATACGTACAGAGATAAAAAAAGACTCCTACTTTACTTATGACATCGCAAAGTGTGCTGGCCTTGAAATGGGTTTCTCTATTAGCTGCTATGCGCTTATTCACTGTAGAGCGTAAAAGGAATCAGCAATCAATTTGAAAGGCATTACGCATGTAAAAATAGCCTCTCCCTGAGAGCGGGAGATAACTTTCCACTCTTCCTGCTATGTATGTGCCACAGACCAATTAAAATAACTATTCCTAGACAGTGCGACAATGCTATCCATCCTCATAAAAAATAAAAATACGAAGAGAAGCAGAATAGCATGATATAACTGTGAAACTGTACAGCAAAACCAATGCTAACAAACTCATTCTGTGAATTTGGCTGTAAGAGTATGTGGAACTATAAAATCTCCACAGTGCTTATTGTGAGGAAGTAGCAGGTTTTCAAGTTCATGCATTTTGAAGACAGGGACATCCCTTCTTCACTGTGCAGAATAAAATTTATAATTAAGAATTTTTTAAATAAAAAAACTTCTATAAACATTCTTTAATACAAATGTTCACTACAGGATTTATGTAAGAATTTATAGAACTGATGTAATGTTTAAAACACCACTGACCAGATCACGCCTGGACTTGTGAGGAAGGTATCTCTGCAGCATGTCGAGGTACAAAGTCCTCCTCCTCTGAAGATCCCTTGGATACTGACTGGTAACAGTCTGAAAAACCCACTGATCTTCTTCCTTCCATTCAATGTTCCTACAGAAATGCAAGAGAGTCAGCCCCAGTATAACTTAATACCTGAAGAGGAGGAGTTTGGTTCTAGTTTATTTTTAAAGACCTAACCTTTCTGTGGGCTCACAATCCTGAACTTGTAAACTCTATGTTGGATCAGAGCTGAGAAATTTAGATTTACTTTAATGAAACAAAGCAAACCTCTATTGCTTTTCTAATGTGACCATTTATTGTGCCATCATTCGAGTGAGTCGTTCCTTCGCTTTCCTGGCTTTTTACTGGGGAATGATATTGTTTTTCTCAAATATGTTACATTAGTGGTCACACCACACAGAAAATACAATGTGAAAAAGGACGATGACTAAATAAATGATGAAAATGAAATGCATGAAGTGATAACACCTGTATGTAGCTAAATGCAGAACTAGCTTAAAAGTAAACTTCTGACAGCCATAAACTCACCAGCAAGGCCTAAGATTCACAATTTTTTAAAACAGGAGGCGCAGTAATCAGTATGCATCCATTTATTTCAGAAAACTAGAGTAGCAAGAAGTAACAAAACTACAGCAGAGTACCACAGGTTTAGATTTCGTAGATTAGCTTTTACCATCAACCTGCACTCTTGGCCTTGAAGGGATTAACATCAGGCTTTTATTGTCAGCATTAGTGTACATGCTGCAGCAGAGTACCACCAAAAGGTCTCTCCATCCCACTGACCTGTTTTCAGAAGTGACTAAAAGCCCAGGGAAAATTAAAAGGCAGCAATCACATGACTCTACCCCCCACCAAATTCCTGCAGCCCCCAGCTGTTTGCAGCTCTCCAACCTCCTGAGCCAGCAGTGGCATCCTGGTATTTAACAGCACTGCATTCAGTAAGATGTTAGCACAACTTTATCCTTACGCAGGCAGAAATACCAGCTATTTAAAAAAGAGGAATTTTGTGAGATGCTCATATGCAATTAATATTAAACTAGATTTTATGATAAGATCTAGCATTATCTCTAAAGAGAGCACAGTGAACACAAGTATTAAAAAAAATAAATCTATGTAATCCACAACTTTCCTTTCAAAAACATTGTACAGTAAAGCCGCAGTGCATTACCACCATTGTACAATATTCTGGGACCAAAGGAGGAAACAAGAAAATATCCCTAGACCTGTTAGTTTGAAGAAATGGAAAGCCTCACCTACAGACATATCTCAAGAACGCAAAGACACAATATCCCCTTTCAACAAACTGTTTTGACAGCAATATCCTGTCAGGCAGGCGAACCCAATCCCTTGATCACATCCATTTCACCTTTTTCCCTCTCCACCACCTGCTGTTGCATGCTTTGCTGCAAAGCTGGCACAGATTTGGACAGAGGTTCACTTACTTTCCCCTACCTAAAGGCATTTATTTTACAGTTTTCTTCAGGCAGAATAATGGGCTTTATTCTTACCCTTATGGTCTTAAGAGAGATTTAACCTTCACCCATCTTTCTGGAGACAGCTAGTGATCAGAGGTTCTTTCCTATCCACTTCAATTCTTCATCCTCTGACTTTCATGAAACAAAAATGATTCTTAGCTTACTATAACATTTTCAACACAGAATCGTTATTCCTGGATCAGAATGGTGGCAACTCAATGGTAACCAAATATGAGAAAACATTAAAATTACTATTCCCTAGTAATCAGCACCTTGTTTGTTGCACTCTACCTTTTCTGCATTTTGTTTTTATTTGAATCAATGTTAAAAGTTACTTTGCCTTTTATGCAGACAGGATCACAATGAAGATGGCCAGGTAAGGAGAAATCACATCCCCCCTCCTTCAGTAAGGCCCACTAACATTATCATGGCCATTAGTGCTACAAACACATCAGAACAGCAAGCTCTGCAGTAATGATGTTTGTATTGCATACAGAGAGATTCCGGTCACAAAATGGTTTTTGCAGGAAAAAATGAAGCACTCACTAACTCTTAGCTGGCACACTGTGGCAGTGCTTTTGAGTAGCTTATCTATCTATCAACAGAGTAAAATGAAAGCGACACGCAGAAAATTAACTTTAAAAAGACTAAAGTGTCCACAGGTAGCAGTATCATGTCACAGGGCAAAGAACATACACTGACACTTTAGTCTTTGCTTTTCCGCACAAGAGAAAGGTTCACAACCTGCATTTGTTGACAGCTCTAGAATAATTCACAAAACGTAGCCAATAAAAACAAGAATCCAACAGCAACCCAACTTCTCACGAAAAGCATGCCAACGACCCAGCTGGCCGGCGGCACTCCCAGGGCAGCAGCGGGGCACGGAACGTGTCAGCAAGCCCTGCCCTTCCTCGAGCCCACTCACCTCCCGTTCACACGGGGCCTCGAACACTCGTGCTGTGGGGACGTGTTGCAGTACAGCAGCACAAGCTCAAGCAGCAAAGCTCCCCACCACAGTGCAGATACAGGTTTAGGACTAGCAATACTATAGGCAGAATCACAATTTGGAGACTCATTAGTGGGCGAAAATTAATAAAGTTGTGGAAGAAGACAGTTTCCCCTCCACCAGCTTACATGAGATAAACATACATTATTCATACTTTTCACCTATTTCCTTTTCTCTTCTTATTAACTGCATGAAATATTTGGCAAACTATTTCTAGGACCCAGCTGTTTGCTATTAAATCCAGCCATCATGAAAAGAGATGGGGGTGGCTTTGAAACGGGGGAGAGAAAAGCTCTAGCTCCTGGAAAAAGTTTATTTGCAGCTACCGAGCAAATGCAGAACAGCAAGGGAAGTGTTTCTTTATAGGTGATTGCTTACATCTCCCATGCCAGACAATGAGTACGGATGTCTGAGGTGGGGTCTTTTTCATACACTAAGTATAAAGAAGAAATAGTGCCCCAGAAAGTGAAATGGGGCTAAGGAATCCTTCAAAGAGAGAACAGCTGCAGTAGTATCTTATCACCTTCAAGCTGCAGGTCTTGATCAGCAGACCAGTTCTCCAAAGACAAGAGTCCCTGAGCTTTGGCACAGAAGGGTACTGGGGAGATGTGCTACTTCTGCAACATCTACTGCCGCTAAGAAAAATGTCTTGCAACTGCTCCTCAGAAATTAACTTTTGAAACTCCTCCCTTCTCTCTAGAGGGAGCTTTTCTATGAAATCAGTTCATTTATTAATTTTAGAATTTCTGTGTCATAATTTGATATTCTGAGGTATAGGATTTCTGAAGAATAATTTTAATGAACAAATTAATTATTCTTTGTTATGATTTAAATCTCTTCCACTTCCACTGTTTCTACTGATGTAGAAAAACTGAGTACAAAATTTTTTTTTCTTAAGGTAACACCTAGCATTCTTGCCTTTCCAGCCCTAATATTTTATTTATTTGTTTCTTAGAAGAACCACCATAAAACCCTGCTAGCCTTTACTCTGAGGGAGTACCAGCCATCCTAAGAGAGTGTTCTCCAGCTTACGGGTTGGATTTTGAACTACCTCTTGTAATTTCTGAAAGAAATCACTAATCCTCTTCTGCAAGTCCTGATACACCTTGGTATGCTGCCATTTGAGTATGTTATTTTAGTAATGAGACAGCTCTAAGAGCTGACATTCTCTTTTGGAACAATCCACCTTATATATTTCGGATCACACAGGTTTGTGAACAAATACAGGTCTTCTGTCTACAAGAAGAGTAAGGCAGAGTAAGATACATTTGGGCCAGGAAACATTACACCCTGAACTTGAGAGCAGGGAAGAGCACAGATTCTGTGGTCCCTCTCCTCTGCCTCCAGCGCACAGGGGCAGACGCACCAGCTGCTGCCTCAGCTTCTGCCTCCAACACCTCACACAGCTCTTGAGGTTCCCTCCGACTTGCATGTTCCTCCAAGGGCCAGCTCACAACAGATCTCTACACTACTCAAGGTGGAGAAATTAAAGTTGGTGGAAGATACTCAGGAGCAATCAGCTGTAGCTATAGCTAAAAGTAGTTTATTGTAAGTAGGGACAAACTGACTGCCAATGCCTTGGTTTGTCAGCTGTGCCAAAACTTGTCAGCTGTGCTGAGATCTTGTCAGCTGTGCGGAGACAAATAGCCAAAGAAAAAAAAAAAAAGGCAGCATGATCCAGCCCAGTGTGCTCGTAAGCATTGAAGGCATGGAGAATTTCAAAATATCCTGCCTGATTGCATTCAATATGTCACTTCATTTACACTTTTGTAAAATTCCAGAAAGGGAGATCTCATCTAAAACGAGTTTGAAAAGTGCCAACACATTTGACATTAATATTTACGCTAGTATCAGGCTTCTTCAGTGTCGAGATATTGACAAACTTTTACAAGGCTGAATGCATGACCCACATTTTAAATGTAGTGCTTGCTTTTCTTGTATGTACCATTCTGCTAAAAGACAGTACAATCTTTATCCTGTTTCAGAACGGAAACACAGCAATAGTCTTATATTCACCAACCCTGCGGCAGCTGTGTCCTTTGAAATGGATTTACCCAGCACTAATCCCTGGCTTTACACATCCTAAAGGATATCAGCAGCTTGGAAGGGAAGGCACCCTACCCTCTCCACCCTGCAACTCCCCCGGACCCTTTGCAATAGCAGCGTACACCCGAGGCACACTGCTGTCTCGTTGGATCTGCAAGCACATGGACTGCAACGATACCACCGAGGGAGCTGTGAACCTCCCCCACTATTAATTATGTCACTGCCAACTGTTGTATCAGAAACCCCCCAGCAATAGGCATGAAAGGAGGAACTAATTTTACTTGACTTAGTCCTAATATCCCATTCACGTGAAAGGATATTGCAGAGGATACGGTGCTGAACACGCGATACTCCGTTCATCCTTTGGTGATTTAAATAACTCAGACATCCTTGGAAATTGTGGGAAATACGTAACAGTGCTTAGAGAATCATCAGCTATAACACACACATCAGTTCCAAGTCTACAGTTTGTGGGATAACTCAGGACGGGGTATTTCCCAAACACAAAAATTTGTATTTCAGCAGCAGTAAAAGAAGTGAATTTAGGTTATAAAACATTATAATTCTGTATTATGCTTGAAAAAAACCAAATTCTTCTTCAGTTTCCAAAAGCAGTAAACACTGTAATGAGCATTCTAGTAGGACTGAAAAGCACACAAAGAATATAGCAGACCAGAATATTCTCTTATTCTGATTTTTCTTCTTTGGAAATTCTATGCACATTTTCTAAATTTTCTGTTCCAGACACTCTGAACAGTTAAACAATGAGATGTGTACCACCAGAAGAGTAGTATTAACTTACAGTTTGTCTACTGTACATTCAAGCATAGGATGAGAGAGGAGGAACAACGGAGAAGTAATTCTCCAATGAAGTGACTAACTTATCATATAATCATACTGTTCTACTGAGCAACTTCTCAAATTAGAAAAATGAGAAAAAAAATGTATTGCAGAAGAGTGTTTTGTATCTTTGGGTACAGAGCAATGACAGTAATTGCAAAGGCTTCATTAAGGCTATATTAATCTGTAGAGTACAGTGGATACGTACCAAGGTCAAAAATCTGTCACTCAATTTTTGACAGCATTATCTGTGTTAGTTGGATCAAAGATGTCTTGATGAATTATAGAATTCTTAAATCACAAGGCTGTATCTTTGCAAACTCATAAAACACTTTCATGCAAATTAGCCAATATAAATCTAAGAAGTGATAAAAGTGTTGTCTCTTCTATAAAACCCAGATCTGGGAAGTAAGCAATTCTACAAGAACAAAGCCTTGCTTTTTTTATTGAAAACACATTTTTAACGTTGTTGCGGATAGAATCATAGAATCATAAATGAGCGAGATTTGGAGACCAGAAGGCAAACAAAAAAGGACCAAGATCTAGCTTTAAATAAACTGCCTAGGATAATTGCTGATGGTTCATTTATGATTTCATACATTCCCAGGTAGCAGCACTGGCACACGCTGGTCCACACTGGGTGAATTGCCCTACACAAGTTACCCTTCCGTCCCACCGGCACACTGCTGCCACTGCCACCAGCACTTCCTCCAGCTACACCTGTCTCTTTTTTCCCATCTAGATATCGTAACTTAACTCCTTCAAAGTACCACTGCATATGTCTTCATGCCCTACAACTGAATTTCTTTCCCTTACAAATATGGTATCTTTTCTGTAAGTCTAGATGTTACTTAATTATCAGTGAAAATTAGCTAGCTTAAGACCTAAATTTGAACCTGGCATATGATCAATGAAAATGCCATGGTGGATTTTCCAACCATTGTCATAGATTCTGTTTTCTACATTGATGTTTGTCTACTATTCAGTAGCACATATGCTCTGCGGATCAAGGGATTTTAATTTATGAATTTTCATCAAAACTGTGTTGATCATAAACTTTAACACAATTTTAATTAAAACCATTAGAAAGACTTTGTACATACTTAATGATTTAGTATTTGGCACAGATTTTCTCATGAAGGTTGTTAAAACTTCTTCCATAAGAGCAACTGTAACAAAATATCAGAGACAGCAGCAAAGGAACTGCTGTAAATTTGCCACTTGTCACTAAACAAATGTTATAAATATGGGAAAGATCGGAAGAATTTTTAATAAGGATCATGTTATAATAGCTAGGACATTACAGTAATAATATACAGGTTCAGAAGAACCACCTACAGAATATCTGTACAATTTACACAAAATGTGAGTAGATGATAACATCACTATTTACAGGATCCAACATCTGAAACCTGTTTCAGCACCCCCAAACTAATTCAGCAGCAGTGGAAGAAGATTTAAGTGCTGCACTGCAGGTGTATATAGAAAAAGAGGGGTATTTAGAAGCAGCGTGTAATTGTTTTACCAAAGAAATCTAGGGACTTTCCTGCTCTCCCCAGTTTCTTCTGCCCAGGCTTCAAACAAATCCACTGACTTTCCTATTCTCAGTCTTCTTAAAACCTGATGACATTCTGAGCCAGAGGAATAGCAGTAGGTGGCAAAAAGAAGTCAAGGCTGGTCCAATACCTGCAGCTCAGTATCTTCTGGACTCAAGTTAGCCTCGGTGGAAAAGCTAAGCTTTATACTATTAATATATAGGTATGTTACATTTCTAGATAATTATCAGTATTCGTGTTCTTTCTATAAACTCTTCCATTTACAGAAAAATTTCTCCTTTCTGTTATTCTGAATCAGAGCTACATACATTTTTTATATTCCTTTGTGATGAGAATTACTGCAGTGATCCAAAATTTGTGAAGAGATTTGACCTATTTATCTGGTTTACAGATAAATACATTCTAGATCACTCTCAGAAAGACTGTACTTTTCTGGCATAAACCTGATAGCGTAATTACCGCACAGAAAGAATCATTTCTATTCATGCAAAAGCATGTGAAGAGCACATTTGATGCACACCAGATTGTTGGTTCTTTAATCCACAAAATATTTCGCTTCTCATTTCAGATGAAGCTTCGGAAAGGGCTGCCTCAATTCTCTCAGCTGTGCAAACAGCTACCGACTATTTAACCCCAGAGAGCTGGTCAGCACCTCAACTATCTCTGCTCTGCATGAAACAGAACCAACTCTAATGGTAAAGGCAACTGCAGGATCTATAGATTACACAATACATTAGAGTTATTTATTTTATACCCAACAGATGAAATCCAGAAACTGAGGTCATTACCTATATAAAACTTTCAACTGCTGATCAATGTCTTGAAGCTTCGACCAGTACCCCCTTGCAAGCTTTCGGTATTCATCGATAACCAAGGTCTTCAGATCAGGGTAGGGGCATTCCAAAGACAGCAGTGCTGAAGGAATTTCAAGGAAAAGTCCATTTTTCTCTTCAGAAGAATGTGCTAATGCCTGTGATGAAGAAATGCCACTCAGAGGACTACTCTGCATTATATTTTTGCTCTCAAGAAATTGCTAATTAAGCTTATAAGGAAAAGCTTACTTTGGTTTTATAGTCTTCAAGCTCTCTTTCCAAAGCCAGACTTTCAAGGATAAGGAATTCCAAAAGTGCCTTCTGTTGCTTCTTTACAAATTGGATCTATTTCATGAAATATGTTACTTCTTTATCTTGTTATAATATAAAAGATCTTATTTAGAAACAAAGAGCCTGATTTCCAGTTCTACACTGCTATGCTTTTACAGATTTTAGTGAAGCAGATTTACACTACGGCAAGTACAGAAGTTACTGTATACTCTGAATGTGAGTTATATTCTCAAAAGTATTACATAAAAATAAATGGAAATGCTAAAAAGACGGTGATAATAAATTGTAAAAATAAAGTTAAAATACCAACCTGCTGTAACATCTCAACTGGATTGATCTTAGATTTCAGACAAGATTCTTCTGAGAGGTGACACTGCATTTCAGACAGCATGAGTTTCAAATTCTCTTTCAGTTGCCAGATCAGAACTACAGTATTTGTTTGGTATGTATCCCGCTCCTTTGATAATTTATGCTCTACATCCAAACGAAACATAAAGCTTTCTCAAGCACCTAAAATATTACACAGCACTGTGCTTTCTAAATCTAAACCTGTCAAGGCAGGGATTTAAAAACTCAGACAAATAAACAAGATAATTCTGACTATAATAAATAATCAAGAAATGAATAAAACTCTTACCCAAGTCTCTCATATCCAAAAAAAAGTTGTGCTTATGGCTTTCTTCATCAAGAAAAGTCTTTATTTCTGCTTCTGCTTTTTCCCTGGAAAGTATGAATATGAGTTTTACAGAAGTTTTAATTTCTTATTCATTAAGTTTTCAAGAATGATACACCTCAAATACTCTAATAATGAAGTAAAAAGGAGGATTCTTTGCCTGGGAAGGTATGAAGAGCAGGACTTGTCAGGAAGGTGGTATGGAAGCCACCTTCTTCTGAGCCCAGACTGCTCTCCTTGATCTGCTGTATAACCAGTACGCAAGCTCAGACGAGAGCGATGCTAACGGTCCCTGCTGTAGTGTGAACTCAGCATGCACCTCGAGAGACAGAGGAGGAATGAAGAAGTATCTGAAAACTTCTACAAATACCCGTTCTTCAGCTGTTGATAGGTCAGCTGAACAGCTCTGAGAGCGTAACGGAGAGGTACATCCTCTCCCCTCCCTTTAGGGGTTCTCTTCACGTCTACAGACCCCTTTCAGTGGAGATCACAAACTCTCCTGCCCTGCACAAAAAGTTACCTTCAGCTCAGGTATTTGAATCTTTTCCTCTTAATGTCCCTTGAATCAAGTACGTCACACCAGAATCTCTGTCTACTGAAGTATTTCTTTAATAATGGCTAATTAAGATTCCTCAGCTCTTACCTGTTCTCCCTCAGTCTTTTATGCTCTTGCCACCACACTTGCCGATGCTGTTTCAGCAGCATTTGCTCTTTGCTAATTTTTGAAACTTGCTCTGCTTTTTTAATCTGCAGGAAAAAATAAAGCTTGTAAGTATTTTGAATCTGTTCAATAGCTTTATCAAATGCCTTCACATATGGAAACTTTTAACTACAGAATGGTGAACCTAAAAGCTTTTTACAAAACTGTTTTTTGAAAGAACAATGGATTCAGGTGTAACCAATTCTCATGAAAAAATTTATTCCATTTCAAATCACAATTAAATGAGAAGAGAAAGTGAAAAAAATGCAGTCCATTTTCTTCTTTCCCTTTTTCTCCTTTTCTTTCCTATTTCCCAGGAGGTGAAGGGGGAAAGATAAACAGGAGAAAAGAAAAATACACTTTCTCACAGGGGGGAAGATGAAAGGTGGAAGTGTGTCTTTCAAAAAAAAGAATTTCAAAAATTGATTACTAACAAAGACTGCTTTTTTGAAATCTATCCAATTAAAGAGGCCCTGAAACAGTCTGAGGGCTTCACAAAAACACTGCTTCCAACTTCAGATAAAATAGAAATACATGCTTTGGAGATGGAGTTGCTGCTTAAACCAGAGGAACAGCTGTCAGGGCAAGGCCGATGAAGTGGTAGCCAGATGACTCTGGCCAACCAACAACGAAGCAAAAAGGATCAGAAGTCGTGTGTGGCTGCCAGAAGCTCCTGAGAAGTCAGTTTTTTTCTCATCCTCCTGCCATCACGACTGTCTTCTGGACTCTCAGCAATAGTCAGGACAAAGCAGCATTTCAGATCAGAACCGGCTCCTCTCCTGCTCCTTCTCTTTTTGCTGTCTTCCTCCAGAACACCCGACCTCAGCCCTGCCCCAGCCAACTTCTTCCAGTTGCAAAACACCACCTCATTCCAGGGTCCCCTGCAACGCACACACATTCCCTTTTTTTTTTTTACCTCCCCAGATCTTCCTTCATGCAGATACATTATTCTACTGCAGAATGGTAGCAAGAGAAGAAAACAAAATTTGGAAACTCTTGTCCTAGTTCATAACAGGGGGAAATGACTAAAGATCTCACTCCACATCTAGTTCAGGAAAGAAATGACGTTCCGAGTCAAATATTCTGGTTTTCCACTTGGTTCAGGTGGAAGTAATCTGCTCTGTTTAAAACACCTAGTCAGCTTCCCTGCCTGGGGAAAGCTGGACAAAGCCAGGCGTTACCCCCTCTGCCTTCACAAGACCCTTGTGCTCCCCACGCCCCTCGGGGATGTCCTGCTCCCTGCGCTGGCTGGGCAGGTGACAGCAACGGTGGGAGGGCAGTGGCTGAGCCCTCCTGGGCAGCACTCACCCACAGGTAAACAACAATCCCATCACTTCTCGAATCACAGCCTCTCATTCACCCACCACCAAAGCTACAATCTTACAAATAAACCAATACCCGACATTTTGAAACCAGAAACATATACACCTCTCAAACGAATCAGAGTTTAATGTATCTGGTTGAATATACCTGGTGTCTGGACAGTCACAGAAGGGAGAACCACAGCTCCAACGTGGTTAATGCACTGTGGTTTGGTAGCAAACCTGCTGTACTGGTATTCTGGGGTAAGAAGCTGCAACAGGCACTAGGGAGAGATTATGTAACTGTGAACGAGCAGTGAGGGGTTCACAGGAAGCTGCAGATGGGACTCTACTGTAAGAGAGTTTCAAAACACTGGTTTATGCTTTCAATCAGTATGTTAAAAGGCTTTTGAATCAAAGGTAATGTCTCCTCATCTTATGCTTACATTTTTTAAAAACAAATTTTTAAATTTATGAAGTTACTTATAGCTTCCTCTTGATTATCATCAGGTGCTTAAAACCAGACTTCAACCAAGAGAATACTGTATGTAAAGTAATTGGAAAATACATACATCTTCAAATCAATTCTAAGGCTGAAGCGAAACAAAAGTTGAAGTAGATCTGTTCATAAAGTTTAATATGATCTTGAAATTATTCTACAGCAATGACATTTATGTATAACTGCTGCAATCTTAACTTTTTTCTTTATGTGCTGTATTTTTCCTTCTTAAATGGTCAACAATTGATTTACCATTTGCTTCCTTGGCTCCACCTCAATGGAGGAGTAACCCAGCACTTCAAAATTTGGATAGCCTGAATCAGCAACAAAGAAGTAGCAGGTGGGAACACATTCTATTCTCTGTGGAGCTTTCAGCATATCTATTTTACTACCTACTCAGTTGGAAAACACTTGAAAAGGTGAAATACCAAAAGACAGATGATGAAGAATTAGTTTAAAGCTTGAATGAATTCAGCAGAATTTTGTATTGCCAATCCACAAAGAAATATCTGCCAGAGCTTTTGATATATTATACTTACATGCATTAAAAGAAGCAATGCTATAAAGTGTGCTTTTTTCCTCTCATTCCCTGGCACTCTTTTCTATTTTAAATACAAAGAGAGGAGCTGCATGAGCAACCCCCTTTTTTGTTGCAAGGCCTTCAGGACAGTAGCGTGAAGTAGCAAATTATGCTTGTTGGTACTGTACATATTCCGTTTACTAAGATATCATAAACAGCATCAGAACACAAAAAGTACATGGTTATGTTGCTAACCAATATATTTCATTTAATAACTTCTGTTCAAAGAACTTCTAAATGTTTGACATTAATTTAAAGGAATTTTTAAAAAATTTTATCATAATCCCATATTTCCTCAGCGAATTTCCCTTTGCATCCCATCTGAATGAAAACTGAATTATATTTTATGCATGCCAAAGACATCATCTGATCATGTCCCTCAGTCATCTACACAAGGAAACTTCCGTCACTGCATTTTGTGTAGTTTCTATACGTCAGCAAAGCTTTTCCTTTCAAAGGCCATCCACAAAATTGCAACTGTTCAGAGGAATGGCCAAGGACTGGAGAGACAAGAAATTGCCATGGTAGCACAGGTTCAGCATACAAAACTGTGTTACCCTTACACTGGATTTTCAGTCTTCTGAAAAAGCATTCAAATAACATTACTGCTGGAGGGGTCTGTTTTAAGTTGATAATTTTTTTTCCTCTTCTATTTTGTTTCTCAGCCTAAAGGAACGATTTCAGCTGAATGTGTATCAGTGTTGATTTCTTCAGAAATCACTTATTTCAGTGAATTTGATTTTAATTTTTTTTAAACATGTAACAATCATCAGTGAAACAGTTATACACTAAAAGCAGTTCCACCCTCACAAGGATTTACCACTCCACAGCATTTCTGGATCAACATTTTACACTATTTCCACACAACCGAAAAGGAAAACATCCAGAGGCAGCAGCAACACATGCTCCAGAGAGGCTGGAGACTTCCTGGACATCTGCATTTCTGGCAGTTTGACATACACTCTCCTTCAGAGAAAGCACAATTTTTTAAAGCAAAGTTCTTAAAAATACAAATCCAACGAATGTTTCTGGACACCCAGAGCTAAACCCAAAGCCTGTTTACTCCCAGCCACCTTCACCCTCCAACCCTGCCCCAAGCAGTGGCAATACACCAGCACTCACGCACAATCCAGTGTGAAAGAACATCCACGTCTTGGTGGTCCCATTAAAAACAAGAAGTGCAACACTTCAGATTCTGTTGTGGCTTAATCACCACAGCATGATGATAAGCTGTATGGAAAAGACCTAAACTCATAAATAGGTGTCAAAGAATTTCTTCTCTCAAGGACAAACGTGTTGAGATTAAAATATGTTATTTTCTGCCCACTGCAAAATCCTGAGCAAACTATTTAGCGTACAGCTGGATGAGAGCTACGATGAGTCGCAGTCTTCTCATACATTTGGGTTTGCTGTTTAAGGAGCTTGTTCACAAAAATATTCCAAGTCTTCCCTGTTGGCTTGTAGGTAATGTTGGAAGCCATCAGAACCACCCACTCAGAATGGCACAAAATTTAAAAAAAAAATAAAAAATAAAATTCATCAGCTCTCCAGTGTTGTTTGTAACAGAGACTGACAAGCCAGGCGATACATATTCATAGAGGACACACTGGAAGCAGGATGCAAAGACACTCAAGCATGTTTTCTTTTAAAAGCTACCTCAACTTCACCGGACGGGTTCTACCCAGTGAGGCCAGGCTGCGACCAACGCTCCTCTACAATTTCCCCACGACTGTAGGTCTCAGACCTCACACCACCTCATCCAACAGCGAACTGCACGGTGTGACACAGCAGCCAGACAACCCTACCAGAACCTGCAGCGCAACCAAGCATCAGCCGCCGGCCCAGGTCCACGGTACCAAAATCATCCCAGGTCCAGGAACGTGCCATGGGGGCAACCGAGGGCTCCACACTGGCACCCAACAGCACCCATGAGCGGAGTCATCGTGTCACCCGAAAGCTCAGCCAGTTCTCAGACGGCTGTGCCTCGGCTCTGTTTGTGCAGCCTGAACCTAAGCGAACGAACCTGGCTAAACCCGCCCTGCTGGCTGCTTCGGCGGCAGAGGCAGCCTGCCCTCCAGATGGGAGACGGCATCACAAGGCGAAATCGGGGACTTTGTTCTCTTCCCAGTCCAGCAGCCCCGACTCTGGCTGCTTCTTCAGTTCTGCTACTGACCCTGCTTTGTCCACACACTAGAATGAAAGCTTCACCTCTGCTTTTATTAAAATGATGATTTAAACTTTACTAGTATTGAATAGACTGCCTTCTTATTTACCATTTAGGCCATGCTGCAGCTATTTATACCTTTCTAACTGTCTCAGCTCTACATTTACATTTTATGGCTATAAAACCCTTTTAATTTTCTTTTCAAGATCTACTTCAGCTTGTCTTTTGGAAATCCTCACTTCATATCTGTTTTTTGTTTTTTCCTTTCTGGACCAACCTCCCCTTCCCATTTATTCCCATAAATTCTTCATTACTCCCAGTATTTTGAGTAGTTTATGTAATGAGTCTGGATTAATTTCCTCAAAGCACTCAAACACAAACTTTTCCCGTCTTTTTGGGAAACAGAACCCACACATATTTTGCATCTCTGATTCAAAGAAATTCCACGCTTTGACATTAAAGTCTCCAAATCACAATAATGCTAACTAATAAACTCTCATCTTTTGCCTCGTTTTGCTGAACACTATTACAGCAATTTGTTATCCCTATTCATTCTCAGATTCCTTGGGGCAGTGAAACAAAATATGATCGCTGAATTTTAAAATCATTCACATTCCAAATAATATAAAAATCATACCTTTAATTGAATTTTCGCAGATGCCATTTTTTCTACCACAGCAAGTTCATGTAAATGTTTGTAGTCAACAGGTTTATACTTCTGGCTGCAAAGACCATTTCTCATAGGAATCACCAGATTTTCTAGTTATCACATAAAACACATACAAGTCATTCAAATTCTGGAGCATTATAGCATGAGTCATAAAGTGAAAACATTATAGATAGAAATTAGAAACAGTATATTTTAAACATTAAAAGTTTCTGTAACAAAGAGATTGTTAGTTGGTAAGAACTTGAAACAAATATGAAATAGTAGGAATTATATAAGAAACATTAACCATTTGTCTGTTTACAAAGAGTTTATTTTAAAAGGTTTTTTTATACGTGAATTTAAAGAATAATTCACTTTAAACTGGGTTTACTGGATTTTTAGAAGTTCTAATACAGAAATACGCAAGTTTCAATATATGCATTCTTACTTCACAAATTGGAAAACTATCTCAATATTTACCATAATCTACAGATTGAGCAATAGGAGTAATTTTTTTCTAAAAGGTACATAAACTACCAATTCTGTGTAAATAGAATGAATTGCAGCTATATTTCCTATTGAATCTCCAGCCATAAGAACAGCATTATTTCTCTATTAAACTTCTGTAGGCCTCTGGGAAAACAGCGTACTTTCTTAAAAAAACAGAAAGGCACAGAACTGCAAGGAAAACATCATACTTGGTTTCTGCTGCATGCAGTATGGATTACAACGTCCACTTTCTGCAGTCCTGTCATCAATATTTGAAAGACCGTGACTGTATTGAAAGACTGTTGTCCAAAAAACCCCAGAGGAAGTAGTTTTGCTGAGAAAGCATTTGAAGTCAATAAAGATTTGACCACGCTGGTCTTTCGCCACACAGTGAAGCTAACTTACAGTGATCCCTTCAGCAAGTGGCACTGAAGGATTGTGTATTCCCCGAACAACAGCTACCTCGAGCTTACCACAGAGCCCTCCTTTGAGCTTACGTTCACGTTCCTAAAATCCACTCCCTTTATCTCTCTTGCCCCTTGCCGCCTTCCTAAGAGTGAGAACTTCCACCATTTCACAGTCGCTTTAACCCAAAGCATATTATGTATGCACTTAAAACTGGGGGAGCCACGGACTGAGAAGACCAGCAGCCATATCAGAACAAATCCAGACAACCAGGGCTGCAAATCCTGTCTGAACAAGATTTGTCAACAGCCAAAGAGAAGCCCCCTCAAGGTAACCTCAGATACAGAGCTGCTGAATATTAATTGACAGATATTCCTGGCTTATTGGCCTGCCCCATCAAAACAGCACCGTGTCCTTCTTCCCCTCTAATCGTCACCTACAGTTTCCACAGGCAGCTTCCACTCTCTGAACTTGAGAGGATACACCACCTACACAGAGGGAGGCTTCCTCTTCTCCTCCTGCTTGTCAATCCTGCTTTCTTCGCCACTAATCTTCTCAACATGCGAATTATTCCACCAGATCAGTGTTATGCTAACCAGGTTATAGCTTTGATCTCGTATTATGAGTACTTTTTTATCCTCTATATACCTTACAAACAAAACATTCGGTGGTTTGATCCACTGATTTCTTCCATTTTATCCCTCCTATGAGCTTAGTATGAATAATCTCCTTTCTCCCAGGTTTTAGCCCTTTAGGTAGCTCTGTTCATCTGTGGGCTTTTCTTCCCATCAATTCAAATTTAAAGTTCTCATCCCTAAGTCAGCAAGATTTTATGTGAAAATTTTCTTTTCCTTCTTTCTGAGACTGCTTACAGCATTGTCCAGCAGAGATCATGGAACATCATTCCACGTTCCACGTAGCAAAAAGTTCTGTCGCCAAACCCCCCGGGGAGCCACCCGTCCTGTTCTTCCTCCCAAGCCCATTACTCCTTTGTTTCTGCTCCCGAAGGCTTACAACCACTCCTTGTCTGGCAGGAGTCACTTTGGGCAGTACGTCAGCATCCGCACGCATGAGCAGCGGGGCACGGCAGGAGCTTCTGAGCAATTCCACAGCATCTCTCATTCAGGCTCCCGTCAGGCAAATGCCTGGCAGGTAGTTACCAGGTGTATCCTGTCCTAGTCATTGGAAAAGAACTGGTAACCACTACTAGTACTACTAAATGACATCAACTACTGCTAGAAGCCATTAACTCCACCTCCTTGGTATGGTGCTTGTGAATCTCATGACCTTTGAAAAGCATGACAGTGAGGCATTCCAGCATCAGAGACCCTCAGATAACTCCAGACAGCACACCACACCACGGGGAAGACTCAGGACAATTCCAGAGGAGATGAAGATCCCAATCCCTCCCTGCAGCACCCGCCGCAGAGGCCTCGGTAAGGCCCTCATGTCAGCGGGTGGGGAGCGTTCCACATGCATCCTGCACATGTGTCAGTGCAGGCGCCGGCAAAGCCTCAGGCTGCAACCAGCTGCCAGCCTTGCCAAGACAGCCTCCGACTCCTGGCCTGAAGGAGCTTCTCAACCTTTTCACTAGCATGGATCTCTCACACCACTGGTTTTGAGTTGTGACACAGATATCCAGGGGTCGGAGCCCTTCCCAGGTATGGCACTCTAAACTGCAATACCCTGACCCATTTTCTTTGGTCTACATCAGCACTGTCATCTCCTCAAACTACCCCATGAAATGACTGTTTGCTGTCCCCGATTGACAGCTCTCACTCACCACCGGCTTTGGAAACCCTGCTTTCTCTATGCCACCTTTAGTCCTCAGGACAGTGGAGTAATGGGAAGGATAAGAGACATGATCAAAAACCAAATCTGTGTAATTTTTTTTTTGCACCTTTTCTTTCTCAAAATATAAAATAAGAGAAGAGGGTTGACAACAAAAAGCATGGAAAAAAGGATGAAAAATGTAAAAGTGTGTACTGATGTACAGGAAGCAATAACTAATAATAGAAATAATAATAACAATAAAAAATAGTAATATAGTGCAGAAAACGACTAGGAAGGGAGAATGAATCATCTCACTGAACGAATAGATGGAGAGAACAAGGAATGTTATAAAATAACTGGGAGAAGCACTGTTTTTCTTTGGCTTTCTTGTCTTAATCTCTTCTAACCACAGAAAAATGTTATCAGAGAACAGAGAATAAGCAGAGAGAATCCATTTACTTTAAAAGGTTAAACTTGGTGGTACCTGGATAAAAAAAAAGTTGTTACTATGTCAGGTTTCTAAACAAAAAAAGCTTGTGGCAATGTTTAGAAGCTTTAGAGTTTTCTCTGAAAGTCCCAAATTTAATTTAGCAACATAATCTGATATTTTCTACACACTTGAAGTTTTATCTAAAACATACAAATACACATAGCTACATATAGAACTACTGTAAGAGAAAGTAGGCACCTGAGGTACTCCCTCAGGTAACTAGCTCATCTTCACCAACTTAATAATGTCCCTCACATCTAAGAAAAAAATGACGAGGAGTGAAAGACAGGTTCAATTTCCAAACCTCTAACCCCAAATAATTTGATTTTATCTTTGCTTTCAATATGCTTTTTCCTTTAGCCTATATATCTAAACCTTATGAAGCTCTGCTACTAATCTCTACCAGTTTCTTCTTCTACTGAGGACTTTACTCTGAGGAATTTTCTGAAGTCAATAGGGTCTATCCATGTGAGATTAACTCCAAAATCAGGGTCTTGGCATAGAGGATGCAAATGTAATGGATGTGTCTTATATTTTACAAAGAAAATAAATTATATATATTTTTATATGTATGTACACACTCCAAAATATATACACATACATACACACATGGATAAAAATATAAAATATTAAACTTTCAGATTTTAAAATGCCTTTTCACAATTTTCTATAACAAATATTTGCTAAAGTCTGAGATACAATTATACTGATAAATGAAAATACTTGAACTTTTGCCCCAGTAGTGTAAAGCTTTAGCACACAGATCCTCAGTAACTTTACATAAGCTGGGAAGCTTATAGGGATAAGGAATGGGCCTTTTCTTTCCAACCTCTTTTTTAGGTTCCTTTGGTAGTGAAACTTGCCATCATGTATGAGCAGACTTTTCCCATTCACTATTAAAAGTGAGGGGTCCCATGTTAAATGTTAAGGTAAACCCTGTAAAGCTCTCCCATGATCCTCCTTCAAGTCTCCCCCAAGGATTGTCATTTGCCACAGGCCTACAGAGTTTGACAACATGACTGCAAACGATGCCTCGTTGTGGGCAGACTTTTTTAAGTTAAGCACCAGCACAGTCCCCAGTATCGGCACAGGCTGGGGATGAATGGGTTGAGATCAGCCCTGCAGAGAAGGACTTGGGGATCCTGGTGGAGGAAAACTCAGGCGTGAGCCGGCAACGTGCGCTGGCAGCCCAGAAATCCAGTCGTGACCTGGGCTGCATCAAGCACGCGTGGCCAGCGGGTCGAGGGAGGGGATTCTGCCCCTCTGCTCCGCTCTGGTCAGAGCCCACGTGCAGCACTGCCTCCAGCTCGGGGGTCCCCAGCACCAGACAGACGTGGAGCTGTTGGAGCGGGGCCAGAGGAGCCCACGACAGCGATCGGAGGGCTGGGACCCCTCTGCTGTGAAGAAAGGCTGAGAGAGTTGGGGGGGGTTCAGCTGGAGAAGAGAAGGCTCCGGGGAGACCTGACTGCGGCCTCTCAGTGTGTAAAGGGGGAGCATAAGAAACACAGGGAAAGACTTTTTACCAGGGCCTGCGGTGACAGGACAAGGGGGAATGATTTTAAACTGCAAGAGGGCGGGTGTAGATTGGGTGTGAGGAAGAACTTTTCTTACCGTGACAGGTTTGCCCAGAGAAGCTGTGGCTGCCCCCTCCCTGGAAGGGTTCAAGGCCAGGTTGGACGGGGCTTTGGGCAACCTGGGCTAGTGGAAGGTGTCCCTGCCCAGGGCAGGGGGGTGGCACTGGATGGGCTTTGAGGTCCCTTACAACCCAAACCAGTCTGGGATTCTCTGATCAGAATGCTATAGAAGCTTCCAGATGCAGCTATTAATTGCACAGAGTATTTCATAAGTAGTTTTATTCTAGATTGTGATAAAACAATTAAATTGAACATGTTGGCATACATACCCACATCACTAATCCTCCGAGTTGTAAAGAATGTTCCATGGTCCGGTTTACTCATTTTTATTTTTTATGTATTTTTTATACCTGTTGAGAAACAAACAGATGTTTTGAGAATACCAACATTGTGGATGCAATCTAAAAACACATTCAAAAAAATACGTATTGTTTTCTGAGGGCACATCTCACTAAAAATGTAATTAGACAGAAATTTCACAAGTTCATCTTTCATTTTAAGAGAGATTTCATGTGCCTCATATCACTTCCAGCTAAGAAAAAGAAAACAAAATACGATTTCCTTGATGAATCTGTAATGCTGTCACATAGATGGATCATCTATTCTTTACTTTGTGCTGTTGAAAATGTAACAATCCTATTGACCCAAATGCAAGGTAAGTTTCAGAGGTGTTCTTTGCTTTTTAGAAATTAAGCCTGAAAAGATCACTCTTTTCTTAGATTTAGAGACTGTGGTTTATGCGTAGATCCCCATACACCCCCTTTAAATCTCTCTGTACTAACACTTGTCAACCCAAGTCAGCTGTTTCAGCAGAGGCTTAGTTCCTGATGAGCAACCATGACAGGCAGCATGTAGCAAGTAGTCACAGCATCTTGGGATAAACTTGACATTTAAGATGCAATAAGATATACAACATAGTAAAAAACTTCAATGTCTTACAAACCTTACTTTCACCTTCATTAAGCATGCATGGGCACCTTCCCCGGTCTCACAAAGAAAAGCAATAGATCAAAACGGGGGGGTTTCAGCTGAACTGAATCAACAGCTGAATAATGGCAGGAGGAGGAGGTCACATCCAACCAGGCTCCCCACAAACCCTCTCCCTCAAACCCAGCTCTACCCTACCAAAGTCTCCTACACACAAAATTTCATCCGCTTGATCACACCTTTGGTGTTTGTCTGGTCCCACAGCAAGCAGCAACACTGTAAATAGTAGACCAGCAAAATCTGTTAATTTGTGTATTGTGGAGTTATTTCTCTGCTGTTCTAGTGAGTTAAACCAGTTTATCCATACAAATGCTAAGGATGGCACAAGGCAGCAAGGAGGGAAGAGCAGCAGCAGCAGCAATGCAAAGGGAACTACCCTGACAGAGCTATTCATTTCAGTCAAATAAAAATGTGAGACTGCAACCAAAGATACTTCACGCTGTACTTCCCTGTGAGCTGTGTTTCTTCATGACAACATTCTGCATTGCAGAAGCATCAAAACCAGCTAAAGAGTAAACATCTGACCTAGACAGACAGCAGTTTCATGAAGGAGCTTCCACTATTGCTGCAAACAAATGTTAAGTACAGTTGAAATTACAGCCAAACAGCACACATACACACACACTACTGCTCCTGTGGCTCGGTGGCGGTTTGGTGTTAATTCTGTACCTGTTAACTGTGCAAGTCACAAGGCAAAGAAAATTCATGACCGCCAGGCTCTGTACAGTGAATATTCCATGACCCAACCAAGCAGAAAATGGTGAACACGCATTGATAAAGCATGGTATTTCTTCCAGCATATTCTTCAGTGTTATTTAACATCGCTATAAAACTGTCCCTTGCACTAAACCAAAAATATCAAAGTCTAAACGTCATCTGTCTTCACCTAAGAGTGACCATCCCTTAACAATGAAGGGACCTTTTCAAATCTGTTCTGAAAGTAACTGACAATATCAATTGTCAGAAGTTACACTGAACATCATCATCTGATCACAAAGACTGAAATTAAAGATACACAAGCAAGAAAATATGACAATACATGAGGGAGTTCATTCCCCTCTTGAAAGATTAATGTGTATTTTACAATCTAAGAGTCAGCTGGAAATAAATTCACAGTCTCTATCCCAAAGTCTACAGACTCCTCGAAAGACAAGTGAAAAAGAAAGGAAGAAAAAGGTTAGCACATTCATACCCTTGATTCCATTTTTCTCTGCTTAAAGCAATTATTTGGTTTCAACATGTAACCATATAACACTGCCAAATTCATCCAGACAAATGACGTAATTCTCCATATCAGAAGCAACTTTGGCCTATTTGTCATGGTAATGTTTTATCTAGACATCAGCTTATCTACATATAATTTTCTAACTGCATATATGCTTCTGTTGGAACAGATACTTTTAAAAAAATCAAATTAACTATATATGTAAAGCCTTAAGGTAGGGATTTACATAACACAGGAAAGTATGGGATTTACCTGTATTCTTCAAGATGCACAAAGACAGTTTAAATGTTGCTTCTTTCCCCCCTAAAGTCAAAATATATTTTTCTGCTGCTTCTTAGAAAGGTCAACTATGCATGGGTTTGTCTTTCTCTATTTCTTGGAGAAATCACTGAAAATAACTGGAACAAGAAATGCTCAATCACCAACATACAAATCTTTAAGCTATGGGCTGATCAATTTTAAAAAGGCATTTAAAGAAAATTCTTTTTATTCAGGTTGTTTACAAGTCTGTAAATTAGGTTTAGTTTAGTATTAGTGTCATAATTCTTTAGATTTCCAGTCTCCAAAATCTTCCCGGGAGGAGTGGGAAGTAGACATATCATGAAATTCCATAATTAAAAAAGGGCCCAGAGGGGGAATCTTAAAAAAAAAAAAAAAAAGAGTGAAATGCTGCAGACTGGCATAATTTCCCATGGAATTCTATAATATGCAGCACTTTCTGGAAACTCCAGCACAATTATGTGACATAACCTTCCACTGAATTAGTCAATTAAGGCTGAACAGGAAAACATAAAACACTAATAACAAAAGCTGAAAAAGTAGGAAAAAAACTGTAAGAAAACTCAAAATATTTGTTTAGTACTACTTCTCAATTATTTCTTCACAAAGAAACAAAACCAGGCTTTTTTCTTTTTTTTCCCTTTCCTGAGTTTTGCCCTTCCCTTGAAGAGTAAATCAACCACATACCTGAATTTAGAGAAAAGGGAAAGCATCACAATATATCGAAATTCTTTATTTTAAAGCCCTTTTGACTGACCGGTCTAAACCAGACCTTCATACATCTCCTTCTCAGGTCGTAAGTCATCACAATTCCTAGCCTCACTCAGGAAGACGGGAATAGTCAACTGTGGCTTGATGTTTCTGTAAACCTACTGGTATTTTTACTAATGGAACAGTGAAGAACTGCACCAAGTCTCCCCTCAGAGCATCAGACACAACCTGTATTTACCTAGGGCCAAGAAAACAAGGGGGAAGAACCAACACGAGGATTCTGACCGTGTATGACCGTTCTGCAGTGGAGCCACTCGAGCCCCACAGATCAGCAGCATGGTTTTTAAACAGCAGCAGGTTCTCTTGAGGGGTTTTGTGTACTACGATTAATATTTACACAGCAGTGTTTCTTTTCCTTAGCAGAGATGCCAGCAAGGCTACCACATTCTGAGATGCCGCAAACAGAAATAAAGATACCTGCATTAGACTTGAAGCGGATTGTCTGCACACGACTTGTGGAACCATTTGGACTTTTTAGTTTTGTAACAGCCCAGTGACAGGCAGCAACTTCGACCAAGTTGCCAGAATTCCTCAAATTAAAAGCAGGAAAATATATCTACATAGGAAAACACAATCCGGGATAGTCCTAATTGCAGAGTGAGACATCAGGGTTTCTTGCAAAGTGAAAACAAAGAGATTTGCAGCAATGAAAACTGGCTTTGCTTTGCCTGCTAGCACTGGCAGTTCTTGGCACCCAATTTCCCCGTGTTTCAGTTAGAAAGGGAATTCAGTGGTATATTTGAGTACAGAGGTACAAAATAAACAATCTACCTCAAAAGATTCTCTGACTCTGCTCTTTTTACAAGGTTAGTCCTTCGAAAGGGCATTTAAGCCTCCATCATCAGTTTTGCAGTCCCTATTCATTCAAACCAGTATTACAGTAGAGATATTTTCCACTGATATGGGCAAGCTGCTGTCAGGCAGTGTTTTCAGAGCACAGGCTTTGCATCAGCAGTCTGAGGAAATCCCCGCTGATCTCCATCTCCCCAGGCTGAGTGGAAGAACTGTGATTCAGCAGTTTCAAAGAGCATAAAATCTACTTCCATTTTTCATTCTTACAAGCATAACACATGGAAAAATCATATGTAGCAGAATTTTATTCTACTTCCTCTTACATTTCCACTCTAGTTCATGGAAAGTAATGCAAATATTTCAGGGGGCATTCTAGTTTTTAACAAGAGCCACTGGATTTTGCATCTCAATACACCTGGCAGTGCTTTTAAGCACCTTCATCCTTTTGCTCTTGAAGAGACCATTGGAATGTTTGCATTTGATAACCTTAAGAGAGTAATTTCCACTATGTCACTGCTCTCATTAAATTCTGAGATCTGCTAGTATTTCTCCTAGTTGTGGAGTCTGAATTAAAAGGGAAAAGGAAATCAATTTAGGGTGAGGCTTGGTATATTTACATCATAATGACACTCGACAAAGATTGAATTATTTGTAGGTTTAAAGACAACTAATTTAACCGATAGCGGTGGGTGCTCAACCTCTACCCTGCAAGCCCCCCATCTGCTTCAACTGAAATTTTGCACTGAATGTAGCTACAGCTACAACCCAGACTTTACATTTCATTATGAAAATCATTAATCTTTAAAAGCTTGCAGCTGCTTGAACAGAGCTAATGAGTTACAGCTAATGATTTTTCCCATATACCTATGTGGTTTTGAAGATAAAATACTGAAAGAGTAGAAGTATCAATTTCAATAAGAGTTCACTGCCTTAAAAGTCTTTTCACCTTCACAGATTACAACAGAACAACTTTCATTTGCGTACTTCTTTTGTAAAGGAAGATTATCCAGTAAGCAGTACTCCTTAGAACAAGAGTAACTTCACTTCTCTTGCTCTGGTAATTGTCATATATTTTCACTGGGAATAGGTTTGTTTCTGTGGGCTTTTTTAGCAATTAGTTTATTAACATCCATAAAATGCAGCTTGAACCAAACACACTATCCAGAAACTTGGTCAATCCATTTAATATTTGTGACTAGAAAGATTAAGAAAAATTCAAGAAGATTGACATCTTAGCATATAAACTTTTCAAATACTCTTTAGACTTAAGCCACAAGGAAATTTGGGTACCTTCCCTTCGCTAAAACATTGTATGCCAGGGGTTAGGGACAAAGGGGCATGAAGGAGGAAAACTTGGGCTTCCAATGCCCTTTCTGAAGGGTCTCCTAAGCACTGACACCACAAGGATTCCCACATACTGGGTGGTTGTCTTCTCCACACATATTAAGGGATAATCTACTCCGAAGGTTTCTGAATAGTGCCTACACCTCACATCCAAACATCCTAAACCAAAACGAAGTATCATGTCATTTGAGTGTTTACTCCAAAACACTTTATCCAGTAACTCAAAAAAATAAAAAAAAAACCCAAACTCCATCGGGGTTCCCTTTCTTGGCTCTGTCCCGGCGTGGTCAGACTGTAAGGCAGAAAAGCCCCCGAAGCTGCCGGGACAACAGCGTTAGGAGGTTCTGCTTTGCCCACGGTTCCCCACTCGGCTTTGATCCAGAGCAGCTGGGGCCAGCCCGCTCCGGGGGAGCTGTGCAGGCTTTGTGTCTCCACCATCCTCCCAGGAGCACAGGGGTGACTGTCTGCCCTGAGGCTGCTGGCACACTTGGAGCTCGTCAGGCCGGGATGGCTCTGCTGCCCATCCCTGAAGAGGAAGCTCAAGGCCAAGCCAACAGCAGCAGGAGCTGAGGCCTCCCCCCTGCTCACTGTGGCCTGCAGGTGCTGCAAAGCCAGGGTGAGGGCAAGCTTGTCTCCAAATGCCTGATGTGCAGTGAAGCCTAAGCTCGGATTTGTTCTCAAGAACAGGCAGGACAGGCTGGAACAGAGCAGGTCAAGTACCTGAGAGCACCCACTAGAGAGGGAGCTACCTCCTGTGGCCCTGGGAACGCAAGGACCAGTCAGGAGCTGTCCCTAACAGCTAAATCAGATTAACTTCTCAAACAGAGAAGTGCTTCCCTCTCCACCCATGCCATAACAAACAGGATGGCATTTTTACTAGGTACTGCCAGCATGGAGTCCCAGCCTGCAGCCCTAGCAGCAGGGGAAGGGCAAAGGAGCATTTTAGCTGGAGAACTAAGAACCAGACAACTCAGCAGATTTGGAGGAAAGCTCTAAAAGAAGAAAAAAAACTGCATTAGGGAGCTCTGCCAATAAGTACTACTTGCTGTACAACTGCATGGGTGGATGCAAACTCTCCTGTAAGTATCAGCAATCCGTATCCAAGTTTGACAGAATGAGCAGTCTCTTGCACAGACAAAGCCATACTTCTCATCCCCAGTGTGATATGCAAGCTGGCTTCTGGTTATTCTCCTGCCTTGCCCACCAGCTTACAGTACCTGTTCCGGCTCTGGTGTACGTGGTCAAAGCACAACAGCACGGGATTTAAAAGTAAATTAAAAGAAAACCAGGTCAGGTTCAGCTGGAAATAGAGAAAAGGGATACCACCTGACAGCTTCATTGCTCCATCAAACCTTTAGCAGGGTTAAGATTTTATTAGGTTAAATGAAACAAATCAGGCTGAATTTCAAAATTATGAGTAAAGCCTTCCTCCTGCCTGCTTCTCTTGGTTTCTGAGCATCCCAGCACTCCTGATATGGATAAACTTGGGAAGCAAGCTCTACACAGTGACTCTCTTCTAACCCTATATGAAGGCAAAAATAACTTATTGATGAAAAATTGGGAGTACTTGAAAGCTTTAAGATGACTGGATCCATTGCACCCACTTCTCTCTACAAACCCTTTTTATTACTGTTCCCTGCCCAGCTGCCACATGAGCGTCATTCTCCTGTATTACACATTTTGGGAACCATCATCCTAATCTGGGTCCATCTGGCCAGCTTTAAATGACAAGCTTCTTCCAACACAAGAAACATTGTCCTTTCTGAAAAATAACTATGGATACTAGTAAGCTTAGCAGCAGCATAGCTACCCTCCAGTTTATTTATTTATTTATCCCTTTGGCAAATGGTTAGTATCTCTTCTTTCTACTGACATGCTTCTGATACAATGTCAGTATTTTAACAGAACTTGACATATTTGCCTTAGCTTCATCTCCTTTGAAAAGAAAGCAGGAGAGTGCATCTGCACGAACACAACTGATGCAAAAAACAACTTATTGGCCATTTTCTTTAATTTTAGGGCTCCCATCTTTGATTAAATAAGTGTTTATTCCCTTCCAGCCTACCCATTTCTCTCTTCTGGAATGATGTCATACATTTGTATTTGATCTCAGCCTTTTAATGGATATTTTTTTCTGTTAGCACAAATTCAATGTTATGACTTCACTAAACCACTGAAAATGAATGTTAAGATGGTTTCAGAAAGGACAAGATCTGTATAAACCTGTATTTTATCTTCAGTAACCAGAAAATATACCGATCAAAATGATAAAACCACTGCAAGTTACATTTACTTCTGCTTTAATGCTGATGTATCTAAAAACCCCTTCAATATTATAAAAGTTCATCTAAGCCTGTGTTCAGATACTCCGCTTCAAGGTTTTGGTCACACTTCAATAGAGGCTCTAGGTTGGAAGACTCGATGCAGCTTCGAAAGAAAAAGCACAAAAGATGAAAAGCCACGGAACAGAAGCCTTTAGGACATAGAAAACTCTTCCCCAAGAATGCTAAATCAGCTATGTCTACAACCAGCCACGACTAAACCTTGTAGGAACAGTAAAAAGCACAAGGTTTACCAATCCTCTGTTTCTCCTCCTGTTGACAATTTAGCATTTCACTACAATTCAGAGCTGGTTTAGGTAATAACTAATATGACCTCTTAAAAGATGATGCCTCCAATTCAATGAAACACTGCAGTGCATTCTTAACGTAAACACTTGCATGTGCCCGAGGTGTATGACTCGAGTATATTCTTCAATATGGGAACACCAAATATTAAGGCAAGATCTACCCCCTTTCATTTAAATAGAAATTAAACTCTACAAGTGTCAGTCAGCATTTCTGGAGCAAGCAAAGCCTGCAGACTGCGATCACACCCCGTCACGTGTTGCTGCTGGTGATGATTCATGACCAGTTAAGGTCCCAGTTCCAGGAGCAGGAGTTCTCCCAGTGAGTTTAACCATTAGATCTGAAGGAGCCCAGACTTCACTGCCCCAATTCAACAAGTCATTTGCATACATAAATCTCTGCAGATTTGGGTCATGAGTGGAATTTTTTTCCTTTCAACTAAACTGCTGCTAATCAACAGAAGGGCAAAATTACTGGGTGGAGAGGCACAGCGTTTAATGATCTGGACATGCTGTTTAAAACAAAACTTGTTGTGTAGGTTTTAAATCATTCAAATTATTAAATGCAAAATCAATAATATACACAAAATATAACAGCATAATCAATGACAGTTTAACAGCTACTCACATTTTGTTCGAATGAAGGTTGCTTAATTCTGCAAGAGCAGGAGTTACAAACCTGTCAATGGTTCACGTAAATTACCAGTAGGCATCCACAATTAAACACCAGAAATGAACCGTGGACTTCACTGAAAACTTTGAATACAACATCAGTAGGAACTTTGATTATAGATTAGGCCAGATGTTTCCTTAAAACACCCAAACTCAAGAAAAAAACACCAAATATAGAAGTCCCTTATTTCCAGTGCTCTTTTGAATATCTGGAGATTTCTAAAATATTTTGTGGAAGGTTTTTTCCTAGGTTTTAAAGTTTAAAGGAAATGTTAATTGCTTAGCTACTGCATGTTTCCATTCAAAGAAGAGAGATATTAACATGCAGTTGTTGGAACCCTCTGATCCTAATTATTGTTAGGGAAGAGGAAGAGAATCACTCCCATTGTACAGCATGGAGTGAAAAACAACAAACAAATAAGCAGCTTTAGCCTTAATTAGATCTGTTCTCCTAGTTGAACTAACTACCTGAAAGTGGCACCCACCCAGAACGTTTGAATCTTGCAACAGTCAATCCCTTCCCCAGGAAGAAAATACACCGTATAATTCTTTTATCATTCAGTGTCAAAACAGTTGCTGGAGAAGTCCATCATTTGACTATCATTTCATTTTGCATTCCCTAATGAAAGAATTACGGATCTGTTTGAAACAAAGTCAAGTATCAGAATTCGTATGTTCCCAAAAGAGCCTAGTCCTTTTTGTCTATGATAATCTCATTACTTCCTCGTTAAGTAAAACTTAATCGAAAGTAGGAAGATCAATTTGAGTAACACTTAAAACCATCAGCTTCATGGAGTGCTCTGTCACTACAAGGTGGGGGGGAAATAGCTCATCTGCTTTGTGAGCATCTGTGCCTTGCAACAGAACTACTATTCCCCCTCTATTCTTTGAATAGTCTAAGTAGCAAATCCAGGATAAAATAAACTCTAAAAACACTTCATATAGGGAAAAAAATTGCAACAAGCAAATAAAAGAAAGGAAGTATTTTTTTTTAAAGTTGACAAGTTGACATAAAAAGGGTAGGAAAACAAGCCACTCATGTCCACCACACAAGCCTGAATGAAGGGAGCCAGCTGGCATTTTGTTACGTTGCTTGGATCACAACTGGCACAACCCATTTTCACTGGCCAAACGCACCCACTTTGCCAGTGGCAGACAGCACACCTGGCAATTTCAAAGCTGAACTGAAAGAGAGGGTGAAATGAGAAAATGCTCTGACGCTTTCAGTAGTTAATTATCACAGACTGGGTTGAGTTGGAAGGGACCTTAGAGCCCATCCAGTCCCACCCCCCTGCCCCAGACAGGGGCACCTTCCACTAGCCCAGGTTGCCCAAAGCCCCGTCCAACCTGGCCTTGAACCCTTCCAGGGAAGGGGCAGCCACAGCTTCTCTCGGCAATCCCTGGCATGTGGCGGGGCAATCCTGGATAAAATCCTGCTTTGCTGAGCTAAAGGCAGAAATCCTGAGGCATCATTTACAGACACTTGGATTTGAATGCAAGAAATTTGTAGAGTTTTATTATATACTTTTTTATTGATGTTCTATCTAGCTTCCTATTTATTACCTTCATGTATAACAAAAAATTACAAATTAAACAATATGCTTCAACATGTTCATTTAAAGATTCACTGGAAGATGTGAGTCTGAGTTACCCACTACAGCACCCTATAATTTTCTCCATTATTTAAGAAATAACAAACACATAGTTAAATTGACCTTTAACTGTCTGTCTCGTAAAGTGTACCTGCTTATTTGGCAGCCTTTGCGGAAAGCAGGGTATTTGTAACAGTGCAGTGAGCAACTTACCACTCTGCTGCTCTGGCACCCATCAGATAAAATGCTTAAATCTACATTGCTCTTTCAGCACAGCAGAAGTACGGATGCTGTAACAGAGAGCTGCCATGGGATCAACGCTCCCTGCGTTACAACAAAGTATCTGGGCTTTGCCTTGACTCTCTTTTTTCCCCCCCTCCTTTTTCTCTGTTAATGAAAAACAAAGCCAAAGCAGTAGCTTGAGACTCTATAAAAACATGGGTATTAGTGGAACAAAATATTGCAATTTCGTTACTTCTTAAGGCCCACAAGTTTTGGAACCAAGCATTTCAGTCACCCATCTAAAAGCGATACACTCTTTCTTCTCTTTTAAACAAAAAGATCAGATTCACATGAACAAGGAGACTAGACATAACAGGGCAGAAAAGTACGGGGAGGGGTAATAGCACCAATGAAATGATGCTCCTGGTCCAAAATTTGACCTGCCTTCTAACTGCCAAAACAAATCAAATAAATTCTTCTTGCTTGTATATAAATAGAACATTTAACTTCACAGTAAAAAAGAAAGAAATAAAACTATCACCTTGGTAACTTCAGAAAATGCATTCTTTCTCTAACAAGTGGCACCCAGAGCTGTGCAAGGCACAGCACTTCAAATTGAACCCATATGTAAATTAAAAAACACAGAATTTTTTTCACCATTTAAAAATATATTTCACAACAAGTCATATTACCCATTCAGATCATTCCAAATTGTGTAAGAAAAAAATATCTGCCTGGGTTTTTATTTCCATATAAAAGTTTTGGTGCCATTCTTCTTCCCATGTACTTAGCCCTTCTCCCAAGACTCTATTCTGCAAGATAATGGCCATTCTAGTCTAGATCCAACACAGCGCATAACTGCACGTGTAAGCTTAAAGACACCAAAGTAATTTGTAAAGTCTGTGTCAGTTTTAAATATTCTTCACACTATACAAATACACAAGATGAAGTAAATTACTGTATTTCTAAGAGAACTAGCGTACGTTAAACAAACAAAATTAAAAATGACCAAAACTCTGTAAGTAACCAGAAAGGAAGATTTCAAGGACTAATACCATCAGCTAACATCTAACTTCCTGATAACCTAAAAGCTGTAAGGTTTTACAAAAGAAGCATCTTTTCATTGCAGTTTTCATATAAGGAGGGCTTAACCAGAAAAGAAAATGTGTTGCTAGAGGTGTAAGAACAGCAAGGAGGAGAGGACTGGCATGAGAGTAGAAAATACTTCAGACCAGACCAGGGGACTAAGAGGGACTGAAAGGCAGGAGAAGCTAAGGAGGCTAGGGAGCTGACAGCACGGGACTGACCAGCTGGCACGGTGAACCAGCGCGAGCAGAAGGGCCGGCTCTCACGCTGGAAGGTGCTGCTGAGGGGCTCTCCATTAATGACGGCCTCCTGCCACCACCCTGATGGGGGAAGGACTCGCCACATGCTTCCGCAAAGAGACATCTTTGCAGTGGAGGTATAAACATCTCTACCCTTCGACACACAGCACTTGATCGCCTGTAACCTCACTGAACCGACCAGGCACTGTCTCCTCATACAGAGGATCCCAGCTGCCACAGGCGTCACAGACAATCTGGTCTCACACAAAATACGCACAGGCCTCCTTTTTTCTGCTAACAAGTCATGACTATGCAGTAGGCAAGGATTCAACGGCAGTCACTTCTTATCAAGAGGTAGGATTCAACCTACCACAGAAATGTCAAAGATGGATTCCACATATACTAACGCAGGGCCAGTGGAACAGATGTAAGTTTTCAGGCAGGAGATAAACCTTGAAAGGAGCTGTAGCGGAACCATGTGTCCTACGAGAGGCATCACATCTACTAAACCATCAGATATTAAAATAACCAATACTAAGTAGTGGCAGAAGTTCAGTGGAAGACAACTAAAGACGCTCAGAGTACGCAGAAGTCATCAAGTCACTCTAAAAAAAACTAATTACCTACCAAAGACCGGGCTTAAAAATTCTGTACAACATATCTGGATTACTGTTGTTAAATCACAGCCCCATTGCTCTTCAGATAAACCCACTGATGTGATTTTGTTTCTAGCGCTGCAAGACGAACAATTGGAAATACAGTTTTCAGAGTCATGATAGTTTTGTTTTCTTTAACTAGCTAAAGCCCAGATTTTCTCAAACCAGGAAGAGAAAGAGAAGCCCAGTTCTTTGTTTTACAGAGTGAAACAGGTGATTTTAAGCTGTCCTCACCTTTTGTGCATGCTCCTGTCTTTGCTCTTGCCTTCTGTGTAGTATTTTAAATTAAGGGATTTCCACCTACCCCATTTTCATGCTAGCTTTGTTACTGATGGTTTTGTTCTTTAAAAAAACCAAACCTGTATGGAAAGGTTCACTGCCCCACTGCTGGAGGCCGCCTCCCCACAGCTCTGCTGCCAGACCAATTTGTGTAAGCATTCCTTAATGAACTTCAGGCAGAAGTCAGCTGGCTTAGTTTATGCTGTATGGGGGTACAGTTTTTCTTTATCAGTGCTTCAAGAACATATTACTCTGAGTAAGTCCAATTTATCCTCAAGCCAAGCTACTTTTTCCTATTATTATACCCTATGAGAAGCTATGGCTTCCTCAGTTGCAGTGATTTGCACATTTATGGTTATACTTAAAAGCAATTCTGCATCAGTCCGCTCAGAGTTTAACAGATTGTTTCACAAATGGAGCTTAAGGTGAAGACACACAAACAGGGCTAAGAGTTGGGGGGGGGGGGGGGGGGGGGGTGAAGAGGAACTTGAGGAAGCAGCACCTTAGGAGTTAGTGCTGACACCAAAGGTTGTGTCACCGTACCTTAAGCTAGCTTAGCTGATTTTAGTCTGACGGTAGCATAGCTGGAGTCAGAGAAGAACATCTGTCTGCAGCCTGTGAGATAGCAAGGAAGAGGGCTAGAAAATTCGTATGATTTAGAAGCCACTGCAGGTTATTTTGTCAGGAGTATCAGTGTCATTTTGTACAGCTTTTGCCAGTTCTGCTAGGCCAAATCTGCAGTTATATGTAGGGAAGCATTTGGCACACCTTCACTTTAAATTAATGCATAATGTTGTCCAATATCCCACTACAAAACCCAAACCATGCTTGTCTGAAGCCTCTTATTTACAGCCCTTGGAAATGTACTGCCCATAAATTAGAATCAGTCTTCTTTTTGCATATCCATTTTCTTTGTTGCCTCCTTATTCATAAAAATGTCTAGATTTCACTTTGAAATTCTGTATCCCTAGTCTAATAAGAAAGGTTACAATTTGGTAAATTTCTCAGCGTTTTTTCCAGGCCTCAAATATGGCCTAGTAAGAAGATGGGTAGTATTTTGTTCAGCTTGAGAATTGTGGCAGTCAGTAGGAACTGCACAGGATTTTAGCAGGCCTTCACCTGTCCTTGAGCAGATATAAGAAGCTCTGCATTCTCCAGAGCTGGGTTTTTCATTTGTTTGTGGGGCTGGGGGGCAGAGGGAGGTGTTTTGTGCTTTGGGTTTTTTTTAGTGGGACATTGATCCCACTAAAAAAATAAGAGCGTATGTTGCGGGGAGGTTTCTGGGGAAACTGGATCAATTTTGTAATCTAGCTCACCGCACAGCTGCACGGTCACGTTTGCTGGCACAAGGAGAGCTGGAGGGATATCATGACAGGGCAGCATTGTCCCATTTCCACTGCAGCTGGGCTGGGGCCAGATTAAAGCGGCTGTGTAATCAGAAGCTTGGGGATCGTGCTGAGTACTTTGCAGGATCTAGAATCAAATATTCATACCTGATGCTTCAAAGCCACGGAAGAAAAAAATTATGAAAATGCAAACTCCTTGGCAGTATCCAAATACTTTTCTTCAATATCTGGTTTCCCACAGGGAGAGAGAAATCTAT
Source organism: Strix aluco (assembly GCF_031877795.1). Taxonomy (NCBI): domain Eukaryota; kingdom Metazoa; phylum Chordata; class Aves; order Strigiformes; family Strigidae; genus Strix; species Strix aluco. Next base: position 802,163 of record NC_133936.1, on the reverse strand, counting down.
ACCCATGATAGAGTGGCCATTTTGAATGCCACCGTCTGAAACTTAAAATTTCTGTAAAACACCTCGCTGAAACAGCAAAATGTCAGTCCCCTACTACTTCAAAAATACACCTATCAGGTGTCACACCTCACCAGTTCCACAATAAAAAAGCAGGAGAACATTTACTGCTTTTTAAACCACATGAAATTACAGTTTCCAAATTACCCAAAGTCAACTGTATGATGATTGACTGAGTTGCTGTGACATCAACACAACGGCTAGCAGTAACTTTTGAAATCAAATTGTAGGTTTTAATGAGGGGAAAAAGCCTACACATCTAAATAATTTCCCCTGTGAATGCTGCACAGCTGCTCATTTGTTCAGTTAGCCTGCCATGAGCATCACTCTCTTCACCAGTTATTTTGTTCCAAAGCTTTGTAATTTCAGTACCTGTAAGAGATTACAGATAAAACAGGTAGCACTAAGTAGTTTCCAGAAAAAAAAGAGAAACAAAGGCAACACTGTTTTTATGACTGATATTTATCTTCATAATCCCACATGTCCAAGGACCGAGCATTCTGTGCCGACAATTCCCACTTTCTAGCCTCTGCCTGCATACTTCCATCAAATGAGAAAACCTAGGTAATCTTGCAAATACCGAAATAATCGCTAAAGACAGGCATGCCAGAGTTCTGTAAGGACTGTGAACATCTGCGGGATATAAAAAAAAAAAAAAGACTCCAACTTGGATTAATTTCAGAATAGACTAAATGAAGCAGAAAAATATATTAATGACTCGAAATACTGAAGGAGCACAACAGCAGCAAAACAACCAGCAAATACCCGTTAACTAAACTGCTCATCTACAAAGCTGGAAAACAAGCACAATCACTTTAAGAGATCAGATTTAAGGCTCATAAGAAACCAGGAAGGTTCAAAAGGAAAACATGCCATTAGATTTTTATAAGATTTGCAAACATAATGGAATCAGTGCTTTCCAAAAGACGCTGAGAATGAGAAAGAAGGATCATCTTACTTTCAAGTCACGTCCTAAGGAAGGTGAATAAAAAGAAACAGTACTTGTTTGTTTCTGATCCTAAAATTGATATAAGAGTTTAAACATGTATTTGTCAAAGGCTACTATCAACTAACAGAATAAAAAATCAGAAGAATCACTACACCATGCAGCTCTTTGCATGGGAAAGTTAAAACGGGGTGCCTTTCCATAACATATTCAGTCCCTACTGGGCTCAGTACAATGACAAACGGGTGGGAATTGATGGCCTGTGATATGCAGCAGTCAAATTAGATAATGTATTGGCTGCTCTGGGTGCCAAAGCAAATACAAAAGCTGTGACTGTATGACTAATACCAGATAGAATGAAATTGCTGTTCTTCACTGATAGTCATTCAGTGTATTTGCAAATCCGACAGGACCTCAAAATATTATTTTTAATTCTTTATACTCCTGTTGTGCCAAAACAAACTGGCTCAAGATCACTTTGTCCTTCTCACCATTATTTCTTACTCTCTTCCATCTTGCCCAAGAGGCAAACTCTAAAATAGAGAGAGCCCTCGCAATGCCTGGCTCTGCAGGGCTACAGTGCACTTGGAAGAGACTGTTCCTAAGGGTGTTGAGGGTCACAGGGGTCCACCTGGAAGCACCCAGCAGGCCTGGAGATGGCAGCGTGCCACCCTTCACTCCCTGCCCGCAGAGTGGGCCTTCCACAGCCACAACAGCAACCTTCAGAAATGGCTCCATTTAGCAGGGCAGGCAAGTAAGCTGCTTCATCTTCTAAAAGCCGTTATCTGTGGAAGCTAGACCAGTGTAACAATATGCAGATTACAGGGTAAAACCAGTTGGGAGTGATTTGAAGTTGATTTAATTAAGCCAGTACACCCTTGGCAGAAGCAACCTTGCAACTAATGGAAGTCTTTGCTCTCACAGCTTCTGTGCTTTCTCCTCCCTTTATTCTAGATCTACTTATTCAGATTTCACATTCTATTTTTCTTTTCTCTTGCTCTCCATTCTCATTTGACCCTTCCCCTGCTTATCTTATTTCACCCTTGTTACTCTGTTTTACTAAGTTTCTGCTATGATTCCTCTGAACTCCTGTTTCCTAGAAGGAGGCCACCAGTCTGGTTGGGTAACATTTTATACCCACTCAACATAGTGTGAATCATGAGATTTTCAGGGCAGCAAGGAATCAAGACCCCTGTTTACATTTGCCAAGTATTTTCCCTTTGGCATATGATCATACTGTAGGAGTTCTTACTGTATTAATCCATACAAAGGGCAACTAATATTACAGAGATTAAAAATTATGCCAATACCCTACATGGTTTCCAGCACAGCAGATTACATTCCAAGTGGAATGTAATGGAAATTAAGAAAAGGTACTATATGAATTCTGAGTTTGTAGGTGACTCTCCATGTCTCCACTTTTTACCTGCAGTTCTTTTCTGAACACATGGTAAAGGCACACTTCTACCTGTAGTGTCAGCACTGAAAAAACCATGTCGGAGTCGTCACGTGTCCTTATGTCAAGACAAAAATACGGCGCATCCCACTGCACACTAAACTGGAGAACTAATCTGGATGGAAAACAAAAGACACCAGTATAAATGCAGGTACCATTTCCATGGTTATTTTTCAGTGGGATTCCTACACAGTCTGCATCAATGCAAGAGAGGAAGGGGTTGAATAAGACAACCTGTTAAAACAGCAAAAGCTGCTCAGTGAATCACACCCCAAATACAGGTGTGCCTGCAGGAGAATATCTGGAGCCTTCTTAGCACAGTAGACAAGTATCAGGAAAAGATAAAAGGCAAAAGCATAACCAAGTGAAACGAGAGTACATGCACTGCTGGGAAGATTCAAGTGACAATTTGGTTTTGGCTTGTTTTAGCCGTTTACAGTGTCATCATCATCTTAGCCAGTGAAGTGGCCAGTCCCCTATTGCAACTGTAACAGCAGCAGGCTGGGAGGAGAGAAAACAGTATTGGTCAGAAAACCCCGAGAAACAGTGGGGTTTTGTGTTCAGAGAGTCATATAAGTCAAAAAGACGACCAAGCTTTTCTTTTCTCCATGTATAATTCTCTATACCATAAATACAGTTAGGCAAGTACTAGAGCCTTCAAACCGGTGAGATTTTAACACACTACACGAAGTGTTTTTCCTATCTTTCACAAACACCTTGACTTCACCCATCAGAGTCTGAGCAGAGCTCAGGGCGATGCGTCCTGCCGGGACACCAGCACTGCGGGTCTCCGCTCCCGGTTCTTTCCAGCCCGCCGGGAACCCCGGGCGAGCCCCAACTGAACGCAGCTCCGCTACCGTGCCCGCGGCGGCAGCGCGGGCCGCGGCGACTCCCAAGGCGGCCTGAGGCGGGGCAGGAGGCACCCCCCGAGGGGAGGCAGCTACCCGCGGCGGCCAGCCCGGTCGGGACAGCCCGGCCGCCGGCGGGGGGACGAGCACCTCCGGCAGCAGCCTCCGTGGTACCGCCGCAGCCGCCATTTTGCAACCGGTTGCTCCAGCCACCTGCGCCCCGCCCGCTCCCGCGCCGCGCACGGACACTCACCGCGAGGCGGCCGGCGGGCTCCGCGGTGGCGCCGGAGGAGCCTCCCCCGCGCCGGCGGCCTCGTCCCGGGCGGGCGGGCGGCCACCCCGGCCACGCTCCCTGCGGAGCCACCGCGTCCCGTCCCGTCCCGTCCCGTCCCGCCTGGGCCGCGACCCCCGCTCGCCGCGCTGAGGGACGACTGCGCCTTCCCCTCGCCGCCTCACAGCATCGGTAACCACGGCAACCTCAAGTCGCGCCGCCATTGGCGGGCCTCTCGCGGGACGGGAGCCAATAGGGCGCCGCCCTGCGCCGCGCCGGGCCAATGAGCGCGGGTGCAGGGCAGGGCGCTGCGCTGACGTCGCGGGGGGGGCGGGGCGCGGCCAGGCGGAGCGGGCGGCGGGGCTCGGCGGCGCCGGCGCCACCATGGAGACCCCGGGCCGGGGCCCGCCGCGGCGCTAAGCGGGGCCGGCCCCGCCGCCGCCCCCCGCGCGGTGAGTGTGGGGCCGCGGGAGGCCGTGGGGCGGGGGTTTGAGGCGCGGCGGAGCCCGCCGACGGCCCGGGGCAGCGGGGCCGAGGAGCCGCCGCCTCGGGCGGACCCGCGGCGGCGCCGCCGTCCTCCGCCTGCGCCGCTCCCCTCCCGCGGCGGCGGAGCGTGGCGTGCCCTGCGCGCTGCCCGCCCGCGCCGCGCCGGCCCTTGCGGGCGGAGGGGCCCCCGCCCGGCGCGGGAGCCCGGGGGCGGGCGGGCGGGCGCCGCGGGTCGGGTGCGGGCCGGGGTCGCGGAGCCCGGGGCCCGTCGCCTTCCGCGGCCGCGGGGGGAGCGAGCGGCGGATGCGCGGCCGGCGGCCGCCGCGGGGCGGTGCACGGCGCTGCGGGCGCGGAGCCGCAGCGGGCAGGGCCGCCCCGCCGGAGCGCGTACCGCACCGCGCCCGCGGGAGCGCGCAGCCGCGGGGCGGGGGCGCGGCGGGAACTTCGGGGGTCGGCGGGGCGCGGCCGCGCTGTGCGGCTCCCGCGGCCGCGGGGCTGCCCGGTGGGCGCCGGGCCCAGGCGGGCGTCCGCCCTGAGCCTGGCTTGAGCGTGCGAGCGCGCTTTAACCTTTGCGTGGCCGCGGAACTTGGCGCTGCGCGCCTTCGGGAGCGGGCGGGGGCTCCGCGGACCGCGCAGCGGCAGCAGCAGCTACTGAAACCGTAACTTTCTGCAGTTTTTTCCCCCCCTTCTCCGATCAAAAACCCGACACGGAGCAGGAGCAGAGCAGCCCGCGCCCGCGGTGAAGGCGCTGGGTGCGCGCTGTGGCCCACGGGGGCGGTTGCTCGGCGGCGGGTCCCGCCGTGGGGGCCGGGGCTGCCCGTCCCCCCGGGTCGCTCCGCAGCTCTGGCAGAACTCGTGCGCGTACCTGCGGACACAAGTTGGTGAGCGGCGCTCCCCGCCCGAGGCGAGGGCAGCTGGGAAATGGAGTCTCGGGAGAACAGATCTAATCTTGACACTGCGCCCGGGGGTTGCAGCAGGACGTTGTATTTCTGGGGCTGTGGCTGGTGCGGAAGGTACAAATGGCGATCGCCACAGAAAGCCATCGCCTCGGCACCGAGCCGCCGCTGGGCCTCTCCCCCTCCCGCTGCCGCGCCGGGGTCTCGCTGGGAGCGACTCGGTGGTGCTGAAGGGCCCCTCTTTGGCACGGAGACCTTTGTACTTCTTAAATAACCTTCTGCTCCGTGTTAATTTTACATTAGTCATTGCTTCAAGATTTGCCTGTTTGAAGGAAAAGGCGTGGTTGGACTCGCAGTTAGTAATGTCTCTTTAACTACCTTCTCAGTTTTTTCAACATTCTCATTTTTCGATCACTTGGAGTTTAGAGATTAGGAGAAGACAAGGATGATAACATTTTCCACTTAATAACTGTGCTTTTGAGGTAAACGCCAAATAATATGGTAACTTACTAAATCTACTTGTTTAGTTTATAGAGATACACTAATTTGGTCTCATCTATCACATTTAAAATGGGAGGAGTGTGTTTTGGGGGCAGAAAGCAGCTTATGGTTGGCACTGACATGCTGTAGCGTCTCGGTTAAATATTACAGTATTATGTGCAAATGTAACCTGTCTGTGAAAAGACAGATCACAGCAACTTTCCCCTTTGGTTTAAATTGCTTGTAAAGTGCTGTCTTGCTACTGAAATAAGTTGCTATTAATATTTTTAGTTAAGGTAGAACAGCTGATGAGCCTTCTTCAGTAAAAATTATGGCTTTTTTCCTTGTTAGATGTTAAGGATAAATAGCAGAGCAAGTTTTGTGAGAGTAGTCTTATACAAGAGGGGAGAATTTGTTCTGATTTTTCTTAAAATATCGATAATATACCTTTTGGTGTTTGCTTTTTTAACAGTAATACAGGATCCTTTTAGAATGAACAGATTAGTTCAGTCACACAAAGTAAACAAGGAAAGCACTAGGATATGTTACTTTGTAGCAGCTTCATGTACTAGCAAAATAGAGCCTATAATGCATTTGGGGGTATTTTTTTACATTGAATGATAGCATGTGCTATGTAAAAATAATAGTAATCTTAATTAGTAAGCTGTGTCTGGTGTTTAGTATAGGAAATCTGCATGCGTTGTGAGAGAAGTCTCAGTGGAAGACAGAGTCTGTGTATTAACAAAACAGGAAACTTAAGAACTTTATGTGCTTCTGCTTCACTTATGCAGATTATTTAAATACATTTATAACAGATGAAAGGCTAAAGCGATTCCCAAAGATGGGACGCTGCGAATACTGTCTTAATTTCGTTGGGGTTTTTTTCTTAATTGTGATGCTGAAAACGAGCAAGTTCTGCAAGCGTTTATCTGATTATTTCTTGGTGCAAGAAAGCACTGACCAGCTCAGGGATCTTGGTGACCTTAACAATGTTGTTACAAGTGTAATCAAGAATAATTGGGTTTATTACCAGAACATAGTTATTGTAATATGGTATAGAAAAGACCCCTAATAAGCAAGCAGAACTTGTCATAGTTGTCTGGAAGAAAATGCCTATGAGCCTCTTACCAGACATATTTTGTGTTGCTCTCATTTACTTTCTTATTGTTTTCAATCAAACCGTTGTGTCTGGCTTAGAACCGGGTTCCTCTGTTGGAGAAGCTGCACTGGGCTGTTTACAGCTTGGTTACACAGAGCAGGGCCATAAGCAGAGGGGCTTTTACAACCCGAAGGCAGGGTTTTAGTTGGCAGCTGTGGCAGGGAAGCCCTGGCCGCAGCCCGGAGCCCACCTCTGTGCCTGCCCTCGGCAGGGGCTCGGCCAGGGCTGGCGTGCAGGGCGAGAGGGGGTGGGAGCAGGGACCCCATCTGCCAGGGTTTGGTGGGAAACTGCCTGTGAGGGTTGTGGCCGGAGGAACGTCGTTTGCCATCTCGTGTACATCTGAGTAACTCGAGGTGCTGTGGAGCTAAATTCTGATGTTTTCAGAGTTTTTGGTTAGGTTTGTGGGGGGATTTCTTCTCTAGTGAAAGTGAGATTGCAACTCGTTATGAATATGGCATGTACCATCACTCCAAAAGGTAAACTGGACTGGTTCAAACTTTTCCTCTCTAATTAGTTAAAAAAAAATAATAATAATTGAGCTATTGTAGCTATATGCACAAGTGAATAGAAAGCTGGACCTGAAACTGGAGTTTTGGGCACAGCTTGTAAATATTGCTCACTCCTGTTCCTACCTTGCGTGCAGACGCTGCCGAGAGCAAGGCAGCTCAGACAGCAGCGAGGATGAGGAGTACGCCCAGAACAGGGGCTGGCGCAGAACCCGGGCCCGTGGGAACGGCCGCGTCGGGTCCCGCAGCGGAACCCTCCGAACCCACTTGCGGAGGGGGCTGTGGGGGCTGCCAGCACTGGGCGGGCCTCTGGGCACGCCTGGCCGCTTTGCTGGTTCTCGGCTGCTTTTCCTAAGGCCTGTGATATGTCCTAGTTCATTAAATAACTTTTCATGTTCTTCTTACCCAAACGCAATCCTCGTTTCTTCTGCTCAGGGGAGGTTTGCAGAGGGAGGGAGGAGGTGGACGAGGACAGCAAAAAGCTTCCTCTGGTGACCTTCCCAAAGCTTTTGCTTGCACGGAAGAAAATTGCGGCTTCTTGTCAGTTGAAATCTCTGCAGCTGGCACCAGTGTTCAGACCTTTGTTCCTTTCCCACTCGCTGCCTCTTTCGCTCTCTGCCCTGACCACCTCACTCCTTTTTTCTTCCAAGGTGGAGGAGACACACGTGCATCTCAGGAAGAAGGAAGGACTCCTTCAGTGTCACAGTAGATTAATTTATTTTTAAATAATGAAATCCCCAACACTATCATTAAAAGGAAAGGCTTAAGGAGAAGGCTCTTCGGTTGTCTTGCAGAGGCGTAACTGCTCTCTGAGCCATGAAAACGCAGCAGGAGGACATGCCCTTCCAGTCCAGCCGCGCTCTGCGGTGAGCAGGCATGTGTCACCGGGTCAGGGGGGTGACTCCAGCACAGGCTTGTCCTCCTCCCAGGCTCGGCTTTGTGAGTCAGCCCTGTGCTTCCTGAAGAGCAGTGTCTGGCCTTGCGGCTGGCAGAGCCCAGCTCAGTGAACCAGCCCGGCCCGCGAGCTGCCTTGCCTTGCCTTGCCTTTCCTCCCCTTGAGTCAGCAGTGAGCAGCGAGGGCAGAAGCCTCGATTACAGTGAGCCACGGACAATTTCTATGGCTGTTGTTAACTTTCTAGTCCTTTTCATTGCATCCTGCTCTTACAGGCAAACGGAGACAACATCACTTTGGGAAAAATTAGGGAAAATCAGTTCTTAGGGTCTCAGTATTTTTAAACAAGATGCCTTTTTAACAGAAATTTTTTTAAAAAGTTAGACATACTTTTAATATACATGTGTTTTCCTTCTAATATTGCAATTTTTAGTTATTGTGGTTAAAAATATCTTACCTGCAAAATGTCTCCATGGCCATCTCTTATATATCTCTCCCCCCCACCCCCCCCCCTCTTTTTAACTTGCATAGAATTTTACAAATTTCTTACCTAGCACTAGAAATCAAAGACCAGTCAGCTTCCTGTTTAATGGCTTTGAAAAATAATTTTAACCATGCCTTTTATTTTAGTGGAGAAAATACAACTGTGAGTTATTACTTCATTTGAGAGTGATTGATCCATTCTTCAAGTAATAATTAAAATTAAGACTTCTTCCCCCCCCCCCCCCCATAGTGGGGCCTTTTGCTTATGAAAGACTTGTGTTCTAAGTGAAATGTAGTGGGTTTTTGTGAACCTTGTATCAACATTATAGCTTATTAATACTCTGATTGGTATTGTGATTAATTCATTATTAAAGAGGAAAAAGGAATCTATTGTAAATCCTTTGAAGGTGCACAAGCTGAAACTTGCTTTCTGCATCACAGCTCAATGGGGGGATTTTCAAGTTATTTACTGTTTATGCCACCGTGGGGTGGTAATTGTGGGCAGTGAATAAAATTACCCTTGAGCTATTGGATCTGCAAAGCAGATGGCTCCTGGATAGTGTGTAGGTTGTATGATGAGCTAGCCTTTATTGTTCGTTGGGTTCCTAAAGAGGAGTTTGAGTGCCGGGCCTCCTGCCCCTGATGAGTGAAGTCCCTCTGGGAGCGTTAGGTGGGAAGGCTGTGGGGGGATTCACTCGTCTGGAGGGTCCTGGTGGGAGCTGGCAGCAGGAGGAGATGCAGCACAGGTGGCTCCACACAGCGCTCGGCCCAGTACATGTCCTTGGCTTGGCTGAAGCCCTCTCCAGGGGCAGTAGGAGCAGGAGGGAGAATGTCCCAGAAGGAGATGAGGGGGCTGAAGACAAGGAGGTAGGAGCAATTGCTGTAGTGCCAGATGGGTAAGAAGCAGCAGAGATCTGGGGAGCAAGTGGGGAGAAGGAGGAGCTGGAGCGTGCGGTGCCAGACGTTGCCTTTTCTCAGATGAGGTTCAGCTGTAAGCGAACAGGGAAGAAGCCTTAGAAAAACTCTGGATTTCTGTTTGTTTACATGGGTGCCAAAAACTTTTCCTCTCTTCACCTTCTTAACAAAACCTCATTGTGGTATGTATGTGGTGTGAAGCCTTAGGCTATCACCTGTGCTACACTTCTAACATTTTTTTATAAATGTACTCAAAAGCATTTGCATTAGATGTGTCCAGATAGAAAGCACCTAATCCATATCTTAATTTGCTTTAACTGATTTCGCTTACACCATCTCTGCTAGAAATATAATGCGAACAGGAGACTTTCCAGTTAGTTGTGGATTTCTGTCCTCTTCCTGCCCAGAAAGGCGTGGCCAGCAATGCATCCTAAAGGAAATCTCTTCAATTCCAAAAACATGGCCTTCGTCGTCTTGTATTGGCGGAATTTTCTGTTATTGTATAACATGTGAATTGAGTATTCGTGCATTTGTTATCATGAAGGTAAATATGATCGGTGAAAACTTGTTACTCTTCCCATTAGCCTGTTTATGTGGAGTAGGGTTTACGAAAGCTTGTGGTGAGTCAGGGATGTAGTGTGTGTGTGGGCTGGGCGAGGAGGGGATGAGAGCAGCCCCAAGGAGAAGGACTTGGGGGTGTTGGGGGATGGAAAACTGACTGTGAGCCAGCAACCGTGTGCTGGGCTGCACCCAGAGGGGTGTGGGCAGCAGGTGAGGGGGGGGATTCTCCCCCTCTGCTCCGCTCTCATCAGACCCCACTGCAGTGCTGGGTCCAGCTCTGGGGGCACCAACAGCAGAAGGACACGGACCTGCTCGAGCGGGGCCAGAGGAGGCCACGAAGATGCTCGGGGGGCTGGAGCACCCCCCTGTGAGGACAGGCTGAGAGAGTTGGGGGGGTTCAGCTGGAGAAGAGAAGGCTCCGGGGCGACCTTAGAGCAGCCTCCCAGGACTGAAAGGGGCTACAGGAAAGGGGGGAGGGACTCTTGATCAGGGGGGCAGGGAAAGGACAAGGGGTAACGGTTTTAAACTGAAAGAGGGGAGATTTAGATGAGAGCTAAGGAAGAAATTCTTCCCTGTGAGGGTGGTGAGGCCCTGGCACAGGTTGCCCAGAGAAGTTGTGGCTGCCCCCTCCCTGGAAGGGTTCAAGGCCAGGTTGGACGGGGCTTTGGGCAACCTGGGCTAGTGGAAGGTGTCCCTGTCCAGGGCAGGGGTGTGGCACTGGATGGGTTTTGAGGTCCCTTCCAACCCAAACCAGTCTGGGATTAATCAAAGGTATGCTAGCAGAATTTGCCATCTGTTGCTGCTCTGTATCCTTCATATCGAGCTTTGTACTCAGAACTAATGTAGAGAAAATAACCAGTGCCGCTTTTTAGCTGAGAATATTGGCATGTGAGATGATTGATACAATACATCACTTATTTCTGGGAGTGCATTTGTATTTCAAAGAAGAGACAAAAAAACATTGAACCCAGAAATTTCAGATTGGCTTACAGATCTGTGAGATGTGTCCATTTGATCCGTGCTCTTTGGACCATCTAATAAAGAAATAAAATTACTAAGTTTTCTTAGTTTTGCCATTGTTTCTTACCATAAGTTACAGCAACAGCATACACTGAGAATTGTGAGATTTCACTGTAATTAAATAAATCCTTTTCCAGATTATACTTTCAAAAATCATTGTTTAGAATTCTTTACAGAATAGAAAGACTGACACAAAAACTTACTGTGGTTCAAAGACTTGAAATTTTTTAAGGAGGTTCCAAATTCTGGTGGAAAACACTGCCTATGGTGGGATGCTTTTTTGTTCAGACTGATGTGTCTTCCAGTACTGAGAGAGTTTTTTTAATATTGTTGTGGAACACATAGGTTATTTTTAAGCAACACAAAAAATTAACCAAGTCTCATACTGACACTGAAATAAAAAATAAAAAAACAAAACCAAAAATGACAACAGAAAAACTCAAGCCAAACAACAAAAAAACCCCACCCCAAAGATATTCAGTAACTTAAAATATGTTGAATTAGCAAGACAGACTGAATACAGGAATTGGTCTGTCTGATGAGCTACTGAGTTTTGTTTTGGCTAGCCGCGAATGCTTAGGAAGGAGCAGGAAGACTGTTCTTCAGTCAGTTCCTCCTGCACTAATAAAGTCTGAAAATTTACTGGCACAGTGTAGGAAGATAACCTTTTTTATTAAACTTAATATGTTTTTTGGTATTCATAATGACAAAATTTTTAATATCATTTTTACTGTAATAGATGTAAAGAAGATACCTTAAATCACAGCTGGCCTGCTTTCAGGAAGTGTGAGGTTCGTCAGGTTTAGAAAGCCTTGCCTTATTTGAATTTGAGCAAATGCTGTTTTAGTGATATAGTTCATTGTGTTATTTTATATTGTATTACTAAATTGTCCTGCATTACTAGTATATTGACTTATTCTATAATATAAATATTAATATATTTCAGGAGGACTGAAATTTGAAATGGAAAAGGGAGATACAACTATGTTTTTGTTTTAGATAGCAAAGATAGCTCGAGTTATTGCAATTTTTCCAGAGTTTTCCTTGTTTTCCCTTCATCTCAAAGCATCACAGGCATACTATTACAACGGAACAAAAATATTTTACTATGTTAATATTCCATATAGTTTTTATTATAGAAAGTTGAAAATAATGTTTTATGTAAAGCATCGCTGTGTGATGTGATTTTCACATGTTCAAATTTTAAATTTCATTAAGACCATCTGATTAAATCTGGTTTATCAGTTGCTTAGTCCTGTGTGCCTATCTCTGTAGATTAAAACAGTCGATGGAAAAATACCAGGTTGCTAGACTAGTTAATTTGCGTGCAATTTTAATGTCAGGATGCATCAATACAAGCAATAAAAATACTGTCTTGTCACCAATAGAAATGTTTCTGCAGCAGTCTGTAGCGGGTTGTTTTTAAGTTGCTGGTTTGGTTGCTTTAAAGAACACCCATGAGTCCTCAACCTCTCTGTGTTTGTTGGGGCTTTTTTCCCTGCTACTTACTGAGTAATGTCTTTCTGAATTGATTGTTCTCAAACTTGCATGTTATGATTGAGTATTGTGAAAACAAAGTACCTTGCTATGCAGATGCCTTCTGCATTTGGAGGCATAAACGTTACCTTTTCCTGTGAGTGGAAGCTGAGATTGATCGTACTTCAGAAGAATGTCACTGGGTGAGAACTTCCGACAGCACCTCCTTCGGTCGCGTTTGGTGATCAGAGGAACAGCTCGGAAATACTTCATCTTACAGTACAACAGTCAAATGCATTCTTTTACACGTATGGAATTTTTTTCTTACAAAAATCAAGAGCTACTAACACTGAACAGGTAGCTGCTTCAGTATTGCATGGTTCTCTTGGAGCTAATAATTGGTTCTGTATGATCCGAAGCAGACTTCTTCCCCAGGTTCACTGGAACGAGGCAGTTGGTAACAGCATGTTACTGTTCTCTGCGTGGCAAACAGTCGCCTGCCTGCTTAGGCTTTTCTTTCAAAATATTTGATGTCTGTCTCACTTCCAAGTCTTTAGATGGGCAAACTTAAACATGTTGGAGGAAGGGGGGACAGGGTATGCTGCTGCATGAGCTCCATTTCTGTTCTTTCCCTCCTCGCCCGCTATCTCAGGGAGGCTGCCTTCCCTTCGGTCTCTGAACTTAAAAATAGCCTGTAGCTGACTCAAATGATTTGCACGTAGCACAGAATTACAGCCAGGCTAGAGATTTTTATCTTCAGTGCAAAAATGCCTTCTAATTGTAGAAATCCAAGTGTAGTGTGTCCTTTTGCCCCCCGTAAGAATAAATACTGAGTGTGTGAAACCTCTGCAATGTCATCCTACTAACGTTCATTAACTAATTAACAACCAACTACAGAGCCTCTGCTCTGGCAATTTGTAACAGCCTCAAACAAGGAGAGCAAAGATGTAGCTGTGATAACTACACAATCTTCTTAACTTTCTTAATTTTTACAACTTTTATTTTCTCAAGCTTGCCATCATGCCGCTGTCTTTTATATTTACCCTTATCAATGGATTTTATAATTTCTTAAGCTAAGGCATCAGTGAAAATCCTTACGGAAGACTACAGTCTGTTGAAATTCAGAACTCTTAAGCTTGCTTGGCCTGTATTTCAGAGTCAAGTTTTGGTTCCAGACAACAGATGGATAACTACTGTTCTTCAGCATATGTTGTTGCAAGAATCTGGCATTAGTATTTAAAGGTTTTAAAATAAGGTTCTTTACAGAATATGGGAAAAAAAACCCCTGGGAAACAGCTAATATTCTGTGTTCCTTCAGAGTGTTTCTGCTTCATTTTACACAACTTTTTATAAGATACCGTAAGTTGGGACTTCTTATCTGCTTTACCATTAAATTCCCATAATTCAGCTGAATCTAGTAATTCAGGATTGGAAGCTGTCTTGTTTGTACAGCCGGGCTGTTTCCTCGTGGTGGCTGGGCGAGAAGCCCGGGGATACAGAGCTGCGTGCCTTTCTCCTCAAGCATCTGCTACAGGCCATTGTCAGTCGGGATCATCATGCTGGATGGATCTCTAGTCTGATGCAGTCGCTTTGCTGAAGTTCTTAGGGGTAGCTGGATTTGCTGCACACATTGGATATTTGTACTTTTTCAGTCTCTCTTTGAAACAGGACAATCCAAGCTGAAGGCAATGCTTATAACTGAGGATATGCTATTTTTTGAATACAATGCTTTCTTATTTTTAATGCATTTAATGATCTCCTGTATAGTGTGTGGAGGAGCAGCTATCTCTGCAGTAGTATTGGTGACCTAGTTTGCCTTTCAAAAGACCTTACTGATGGACAGCCTTCTATGGTCCAAAGTTGAGACTTCTTGACAGTGTATTTTTTTTAATATGAATGTGAAGCAGTCTGGTGCGACGTTGCCTCAGGATGTAATGCGTTAAATTTGTAAGACTTATGACTTTGTAGGTGTACAAACGCAAGCCACCTTTTTGGTTGTAAGTGCACATTAGCTCTCCACCCAGCTTTTCCTTGATGGCAGAGCTAGTGTCCAGTGTAATTAATCTTGTCCAGTGTACTGAAAGTGGACCTAGTAACATTGAATGACGTGGTGCTAATGCCTGACTTTATTTCCGTTTTGCCTTTTTTACCTCCAAGCAGGTATTAGGAGATGCAGTGACTGCCTCTCCCCTGGCCAACGTCAAGAGCATTTCTTCATCTAGATGAAAGAGTATGTGTCTGTCAAACTTGCTGCAGTATAGGATTTATGTGTAGGTTTGTGTGTTATCTTCAAACAGAATGGTGATTTACTCAGGTAGGGGACGTTCAGCACCTCCCCCAAGTAAGTTATTTATCATGACACAACTACAACTGTGCAGATTTTTTCCCATGCTGCTCACTGGGGATTGGTTAGAGCAGCTATGGCTTTGACTGGCTCTCGGCTGAACAGACAGGATCAGATCCCCATTTAATCCCGGGTGAATTGAGACCAAAATGTGAAGTCTTACCATAAAACTAGCAGAGGGAGACGCAGTGGCTTGAACTAACTGTTTTCAGATGCCAGTTTGTACAGTTAAACGTGGTAGAACCTGAATGCCTGATTCTGAAAATCCTGTGGATGTCCAGATGTACTTGGCGTTAGAGTGCCATGGGTGGATGCTAAATGTAGTAATAGCTTTGATTATTAATAAGTTCAGCTACTGCATGAAGATATTTGTGTATATTTTATTCAAGAGCCCTAATTGAATCGGCCCTACCACAGAAGGAAAGCACGCAAATCACCTTGATTTGACCTTAACATTTTCCAGTTGCAGAGATGCCAGCAGGATATGAATCAAACCAAAACTGATTGTAAACACATCCCAGAGGAGCTGGCTACTTTCTGCTGGTTTAACTGTGTGATTGAAGTAGTTTGAATTCCCTTATGGTAGATATGATTTTATTTGTATAAATAAAAAATAAATTGAGTATACCAGTATGATAGGAATCCACTCTGAGGATCCTAACAGTGCAGTTACAACACTGAAGAAAATAGCCACCAATAATTCTGTTCTCAAGTGATACATCCAGTACATTTTTTTCACTTTTCCAAGATGTTCGTTACACAGAGAAATTTCCTGATTTATAGTTACAGAGATAAATTTCTTTATGGTCATTTAAGACCTGTTTGGTGTTTTCTCAAATGTCTCCTTGTCCTCGTTTTTACCCCCAAGTACTCATAGAATTCGTAGACGCTGGGGCAGGGGAAGAGTGTGAGGAGTCCTCCCCCTGAGGAGGAAGGGGCAGCAGAGACAACGGGTGATAAACTGACCACAACCCCCATCCCTGCTCCCTGCGCTGCTGGGGGGGAGGAGGGAGAGAAATTGGGAGTAAAGTTTAGCCTGGGAAGAAGGGAGGGGTGGGGGGAAGGTGTTTTAAGATTTGGTTTTATTATTGCCCTACTCTGATTTGATTGGTAATAAATTAAACTAATTTCCCCAAGTCGAGTTTGTTTTGCCTGTGACAGTAATTGGTGCGTGATACCTCCCCGGTCTCTGTTTTGTATGGTTTCTGCCTGTCAAAAAGGAGGGTTTGGTCCTTTTGTCATCATGACAGCCTTTGAATTCAGTCAGACCAGCACAACCAGCTGCAAATGTGAGAAACAAGACCTGTGCCAGGCACTGAGTTAACTTGAATTTCATTATAATAGAAGCAGCACTTCAGAATCTCTGCTGGAAGTGTAATTTTGATGTATTCTACAACAGCATGTGCC
The DNA here is from genome assembly GCF_031877795.1 of Strix aluco. Lineage (NCBI taxonomy): Eukaryota > Metazoa > Chordata > Aves > Strigiformes > Strigidae > Strix > Strix aluco. The sequence goes on along the minus strand of NC_133936.1, from coordinate 785,960 downwards.
ATTCCTGTGGCCATCTCACAGGAATAACTAGTGAGTCCATATTCTTCTCACCAGTCACTTCTTTGTGATGACCTTATTGCCTGTTACAGAAACTCTCACTGGTCACCATCTGTGGCTTGGGTAAAGAACAGCAGCAAGATTCATTGCTGGAGGTCTTCCGTAATAACATGCCTGCTTAGTGCCCCAAGCCCTTCCTGCCTACCAGAGCCCCCACAGATTTGCAGGACGTGTGAAGGCCCGTTGTTTTGGCAGTGTTAGACATGATCAATCACAAGGGAATTCCTAGTGGAGAAACTTCTTTCCAGATGGAGCTTTTCATTAACACTACTTTTTTGTCTTCCTTCCCATGAACAAGCTGAACCCATAATCACGATCATTTTAAAATAGAGACCATGTTTAGTTTATTCTGTCTTGGGTGCCTAGTAGGGTATTACCTGACTGTGTTTTCTCTTCAGACAAATGTTTTTGTTTTTTGCGTCATTTCTTTGCTGCTTTAGCAAATCTTGTTTGGCTTGACTGTCTGTAACTTTCACATAATTTTATTTTTATTTGATTTGGAAAACAACAGTTCTCAAAATAAATGGATGTGTAGATTTCTCCTCTCCCCTTAGGGTGCTCAGCTTTTTCACTTGTGTCTCTTTCAAAGGAGGTGTGCTTCCCAGAGAAGTAATTCTTCTCTGGCTTAGATGTAGGTTGTGTGCTTGTGTGTGTCATCCCTTCCACCCCTTTGGGTAGGTACGCGTTTGTCTGGTAGCACTAGCGTCAGGCAGCTCTACTGATCTCAGCTGGTTGATATCACTGTGTTGTTTTCTGTTTCATAAGATTTGTTCTCAAATCGACGACTTCAGTTAGGTCTGCCTACTTAAATTATCCTTCCATTTAAAATTTAAGTCGGTCCGTAGCAATGTGATCCATGGCTGTTTCAGCAAGTGGGGTTTTTTTTTGTTCTGTCTTTTAGGCTCGGGTTTGTTGAGTAAATAATCTTTCTTTGTTGGTTTAATTCCTTGTTTGTCACCATATCCATGAAATGAATACCTGTGGCCCACCATTGTGATGATTATTCATGCATCAATCAGTGTCTAGCAAAGATGGGTCTTAGAGGACCAAGTTTCCAGCAATATTTGTTTCTAATGGAGCTTTCACCCCAAAGTTTGAGTGGCCACTACCAGCAGCTATCTCTTCTCTGCTGTTGGAGATTCACCCAAAAGCATTAACGGTTTTGCTGTAAACTCTGGCCTTTTTCACATGAAGGAGCACCTGTTACAGAAATGAACAGGCTTCAGAGACGTGACTTCTCTCTGAAGTTGAAAGCTGGTAACATGACTATTCCTATCTTTTGAATTTTGCTTTGGTCAGTGGGTCTTACAGTTCACCAGTGGATTACGTTTATATAACTAATAAATTGGAAATACCAGAAATGTCTGTTGTGAAGACGCTGAATCGACAGTTTATTTTTTGGTGGGTGTTGAGAGTTTGTAGCTTTGAGTGTGCTATACTTGACATGGATGCGTGTCTTTCTATCTTTTGCAAATAGGTCATCAGGGGGGTTAGATCATCAGTTCTTCACAATCCAGTGTGAAATCTGAGGTTTGTGTTGCCATTCCAGTAAATAAAGTGTTTCACTTTCATGAAGACTTATTTGGGGATAATGAGGCTTAAAGACTTGGCCCACCCCTGTGAGGCGTTTGCTGGTGACAAGTGTGGAACAAGTAACCCACTTCATATCAGAGCTTTGTCCAGTCTCAGCTTTACTACATTTTCCTTTGTTTAAATGCTTTATATTCCTAATTCCTGTTGAGGACGGGAGCAGTGATGGTGGTGACCTTGGTTTTGAAAGAATTAGAGGCTGGCTCCTCAGAGCTGAGGGATGTCTCCCTGGTGTGGGCCTCAGCCCTGTGGCCGTGCCTGACCCCTGGAGCACAGTGTGCCATGCTGAGGTCCTCCCGTGGTCCCTGGGCAGGGTTATCAACTCGCGTAGTGGTTCTGTGTCTGCATTTCGCTGCACCACTGCTTTGTCTGGCGGTGGCTGGCCCGTGACGAATGCCAGCATCGCTCGGATCCCTGCGTGCCGCTTCACTCCTCTGAGGACAGGAGCTCCTGAACAGCACGGGTGTGTTACTCCATCAGTTCCCTTGCAAGTAAATGTTACCTTTTAGGGTGACCATAAACAACAAGTTAAGGGACTTCTGGCTTATTCCATGTATCTGACAAAATTGTTGGGCATATCCTTCCTGTGGCTCAACAAGAGGATGTTGACAAGCAACAACAGCATCAGTATTAAAACCGGATGAAAATGGGACAAGGTAGTATGTGAGCATGTGTGTTTACCTGCTGTATTTGGACATGTTGTTCTGAAGTCTGCATTAATAGCCTCACTGAAGTCTATTTTTAAAACCTATAGAAAAAGATTTTAACGTTCATCAGAAGGTGTGTGAAGAGTCATTTGGAGTTAACCAGTAGCATTACCATAGAGAAACAAGTCACAAACTGTACTTGCCATTGTAAGGAAGCAACTTCTTTAAAAATGTTATTTTAAGAAATAATTATATGCACGCTATGTAATGCAGACATTTTTCATTAAGTTTTTACTGTACTTTTGTTTGACAAAAGAAGTGGAGTGTTACACACTTCCTTTAAACAAGAGAAGTGTAATGTAGATTTTTTGAGCCTATTTTTGCCCCTCCTTTGCTGGGCATGTTAACATTTGCTCTGGTATTTGCAGCTTTACCTGTCTGGTCATATGAGAACTGAGCTAATAGAGAATGTACTAGGTGAGCTTTAAAAGAGAAAGAAAAACGAGGTTAAACACTCTGTGGAACCTCTTTAGTGCCTTTGCTGAAAAGCTCCATTTAAAAATTTTTGGATTTGAAGTGGACCTTCACAAATAGAATGGCAGAAGATGCAATTAGATAGATGGATATCCTGCTAACATCTGTAATTTATCCTGCTGTCTGTGATATTGAAAAGGTAACTAGCAACTGACTTAAAGCACCTTGCTGAAATGTTTCGTTTTTAGATAGCATAAGTGATATGTGTAACATATTTTCAATTCCTGTGGTATAATAATACAGGTGTTTCTTGTTGAGTCCTCCCCTTCAAATAGGACTGGTTTTAGTACTTTATTCTGTTGAAGGGTGCTCGGGCTTTGTTTGGCTCAGGGTGCTTTCATGCCCGGTGCTTAGCTGCTTCCTCTTCCTTACTTTGCAGTGCTCAGAAAGTTCAGTTCGATATCAGCTATCTGAAATCGTATATATTTTTATGAAGCTTAAGTAAGACATTCTAAAAATGGAAAGACATGCTTCTAACTGCAATTATGTTTAAGCGTTATATGAAATAGCAATCTTGCAAGTTTTGGAAGTGCATTCTTTTCTGCTGTTGTCATCCCTGAGTGTATTTCCTGAGTTATTACATTGACGTTTTCCTGGACTTGCATGGTGCAAGCAAGAGCAGGCTTTCTCTGTTTTGAAAGTGGAAATCCCCTAAACCAGTAATTAATTCTTGTGTTTTTTAAGACTTAAAATTGTGTAATTTTTCAACTACTTCATGTTATTGAGAGGATTTGGTTTTGATAGCTGTTTTAAACCCCTCATTTTGAGCTTATGTTGAAGCACAGTGAAAATAACTGATTAAGTTTGTAACTTTTCTGAAAAAATTTTCTTTTTTTTTTTTTATTTTTATGAAAAGGTCTAAAAAACAAAGTTTGTTTGAATTTGGAAGAGGGGAAGAGCACCCCAGTATCCCATTTAGAAGAGACAGTAACACTTAAATAATTGACACAGTTATTGTCTGATACCTGACAAGAAGATAGCAGGCGCTTTTCAATGTTATCCTTGATTCTTGTTTTGTCTTTCCTGCAGTGACTTCAGTATTTCAGCTGTTATCACTTTTCCCCATAGCCTCTGTTTCGTATCCAAACACAGGCAACTCCCACATAAAATTTGCACAGCTTTGGCTGCTCTCTTCTGGCTTTTCAACTGATCCAACTTGAATTGGGTGCACAGGACTGGGTATCCTTTTTCGCTAAGCAGACTGGGAAGATTGTGCATTTCAGTGCAACGGGAAATGGAAAATAAGCAGGAGTGATAAAGGAGGTAGCTCTCCCCCCCCCCCCCCCCCCCTTTTTCTTTGTCACAGGAAAGTGTGCTTTGATTGCAGGCACCCCAACTTCATGTTGTTTCCCACAGAGCCCTTGTCTTGTTAGTTGTCCTCTGCACTGTGTGTGTTCCTGCTTCAGCGGGGCACTTGGTGGTCTTTGTAGCTCTGGTGAACTTGAACACGGGCGGGGCAGGATGGCGTGTGTGGAGGTAACAGGAAGCCAGTGGGTATTGCTGGGATGGACAGGCCAGCTTCAGCATTCCGTTTGAGTTGGGATCAGATGCTCTTGAGCGTGGCGTTTTTTTCTTGGTAGATTCTCCTGTAGTTGACGATCTCTGAAGGCTGGTGTGGTCACTCAGTGGTGGGTGTGTTCCTCTCCCCTGCCCCAGCCCTCGCTCACAAAACGCTGGCAGTGGTGCTGGCGTTCACTGCTGTCCCGGGTAGCCCTGTCCGGGCAGGACCCATGATAGCCCCATTTCAAACCTTCTTCTGATGCGAGTGAACTAGTAACTACTGCTTGGATTACAGCTTCCTAACAAGTCATACTGGTTACCTCTTTTCCCCCACAGTTTTTTCCCCTGTGCTATTTCAGCTGCTTGTCAGAAGCTTTACATTCAAGATCTACTTCTTCTAGTGCTCTTGTCATAGACCAAAATTAGGTAGATTATATCAAATCTCCTTTTGACAAATCAACGCTGTTTCTTAACTCTTGAAGTTCCAGTGCCTGTTACTGGTTTTGGTGTGGTTAATTTTCCCTGCTTAGAAATTAGTATTAGACTAGAATATGGGGCAGGGAGTTAAAAGGTACAAATAAGAATGATGATGTCACTGGTATTTGAGATTCCTTTGAAACTTTGAATTTGAGCTTTTAAAATACATTTGAGTCATATTTTCAGTCATTCAGGAACTGAGGCAGGATAGCTATCTAAATTGCGTCTCCAACTGGTAAACTTTGTCATGAGATGGCAATGTTTTATATCAAAATTGCATGCCTGAAGATTTTATAGGAAGAAATGTTTTTCACTGAGAGAAGAAAATGGCATCTTGGCATCATCGTGGCGCACTGCATAAAGATGCAGAACTTCCACACAGCAGGAAGCCTGTGAATACCCATCTGAGAGTTTCTTGGTTTAACTGAACATCAGTAAAAAACCTGAACCATTTGCCATCATTCAGTATTTGTTTCCCTTCTTGACCATTTCCACTCTTAATCTTTGTTCCTTCAGTATATAGTTTTCTATCCCTCTGAATTTTCTTGTTGCTATATACTGAATTGTCTATGTTTTGCACTGTGGGCATCTGTTTCAGACTGTGGTTAAAATTACTGATGTTACTTAATGTACCATTGACATTGACCTGACACTTTTACAGCACATCTGCAAAAAGTCTTCATGCCTGGCCAAACATTTTAACCAAAGTGTGTCTAGCTTTATAGTTAGGCTGCTACCATCCACCTCCTACTATGGGAAGGCATATGGTTCGCTTTGATAGGAACAGTTCACATGATTTTGTGTTTATCAACATAAGCTCATTCACTTTGCTTTATGGTTTTCCTCAAGTTACTCAGCTGTCTTTGATCTCCTCTAATCGTAATGTCACTTGTAAATTTTGGTGCTTCGCAGCTCCTCATCTCTTTGTAAAGTATTAGTAGAAATACTAAATTCTATATAGAAGAGTTATGTGTAATCCTGCTAATAGTACTTAAAGTTTTTAGGGGCAAACAAACTCAAATATACCTCAGAAAAATAATACCAATGATACTTCTTTGTTTGGGAGATTGGAGAACTGTTTGAAGTATTGGTAATTTTGGCCTTAAAAGCCAGACGTTTGTTGTCTAGTTCATGTAGGGTTTGCTACTCCATGCAGCTTTTCTTAGCTTCTGGCTTGGAGAACAGAAGAGAGAGCTCCATTTGCTTAAATATAGAATTTTGCACATAGAGCATTATTAGCAGCAAACTGAGTCTTGCTGTGCAGTTCTGTTTCAGAGCAAAATGAAGAGTAAACTACAGTTTAGTAATTGATAAAATTTCACTTCAGTTAAAACCTTTTGCTAATCCATAGCCATGTTTACTAGAGAACAGTGGTAATCCCCAATCTACGGTATGCAAGAATTGGAATTTCTGTAGTAGTCATTTGAGCAGGAGCAACCACAGGTTGCATTAAAGAACTTATAAACGTATCCCGAGTAAAAGCAGAAGTTTCAACATCGTCAGTTTCTCAATTTTACAAGAGCATAGTGGGATTTTTCTCCGTACTAAACCCAATTTAAGCTGCTGCTCGTTGGTCACTCGTTGCTGAACCCCAATTCTCAGTGCAGAGATGGAGACTGCACTGTCAGTAAAAATACGGGCATCTGTGTTGTGAGTGCAATCACAGCACTGATCTCGTCTGGTCAGTTTCTAAAGGCAGGATGCGACAGGGGGTTGGTAGTGCCTACCTAGTTCCGGACTGTCTCAGCAGTACAGGTTACACCACATCCCTCAAAAACTTGCACTGGCAAAACAAGGGGGGCTGTGGAAGTCTGCAACTCTTCAGTTGTCTTTCAAAGTTGTGGTTGTAGCTGTTAATCTTTGGGAAAATTGCTTATATAATTTTTTTCCAATAGACTATATGACAAAATCGAGACACATACGTTTGTAAAGACACACAAAATAAATCTGGTTTTATAATGCTTCCAGTTGAAATACATCTGCCTATAGTTAATGTGTGTTGTATCTTGCAATAATGTATAGAGTAATACTTCAGTAATAATTTTACAGGGCTAGGAGAAGATGTAAGTGGAAATTCAGTAGCAGCTGCAGCTCTTGTTCTGCTTGGTAGTGTTTATATCTTTACTTACAGTTATTCTCAGTTTAACTCCTGTTTGCTTGTTCATAGGCGTTTTCAGGTGGGAGATGGAAGAAGCCTCAGCCTGGAGCTCCTGCACTTCCCAGGCGTTGGGGAGCGGCACTGCACAGCACACGGGCGCTGCTGTCACCCGCCTGCTGCAGTTCTTATGTTGTTCTGTCACATTCATTCTGAATGATGTCATACCCCAAATTGAGAGTATTCCAACACCAAACTAAGAAGTTATCCTTCTATGAATGGTTGAATTCATAATTGATGAATTTCTTTGTCACCTGACAGTCTGTTTGGAAAATATAAAATCCTTCCGTGATGGTACATACCCCTCCTCCCCCTCGGTCTGCACCAGGGTAAGCCTGGGCTTTATCCCTCACAGATCTGCTGGTCGTGTGCGATCTGCAGAGCTGGTTTTGAGCCCTGTGCTCTGACGCGATTGTTCTAAATGGCCGTGGCTTCACATACATCAGCAGACCAGAGCAAGACAGACTTGGGATGGTTCAAGGGAAAGGTTCAGATGGGGGGTCTGTCGTTTGTCGTTTCTTTGAAGCACGGAGCCTTGTTGACTTAAACCACTGAAAACTCTATTTGTTGCCAAGTAGCTTGTGGTACTTCATACATTTGTGAAGCGTGAACGCTCTCCAGGCAGCCTTCGGATGACAAAGATTCTTCTTTTTTTAAGGTAAGCTACAAATGGTGCCTCGGGCCTTGAAGGATATGATCATAAATATGCCTTTATTCAAAATGGTCGTCTTGCTATACCTGTCTGATCTCTTTGGTGAATGGTTAGTTTGAAAGCTATAAAAAATATTAATCTTGTGAGCATGTTGCAACTGGATATTTGCGGATGTAGAATCTTGCCTGCTTACTAGAGTGGAGTTAAAGTATGTAGCCATCGGCAAAAAAAAAAAAAAGGCTGTTTTTTACTAGAAGCTGTAAAAAAGATACATTTACCCAAAAGCTGGGGTAATAATTTTTAACATTCTAAAAAGGACATAGCACCAAATGGCTTTAGAACCTGCATGTATTTAAATTGAAAAAAATTTAAAATGAGAGAGGAGAAAATGTATCCTGAAAAGAAAAAGGGGTGAGGAGGACGCTAACTGTAGCAGCGGCATAGTTGAAGGCATCTCCCCCATTTCTCAGGCAGCATATCAGTTGCACAGAGGTTTCTTTTGTTACTGTGGGACTCGGTCTGCACAATTGTGCAGGTAGATTTTTTTTGTGTGTGTGTGTGTTTGTTATCCTGTCATTACAGAAGTCTGTTTCTTCCACGTTTTCATCAGATAATGTATTTAATTCCCTGGTTTCATCCTTGAGTCCATGTGAACACAACTTCTGCACTACTAATGTCCATAAAGAAAAGTGGTATCCTAACAGAAAATTTAGCCTATACTGTGATATTTGAAGTATCTTGACCTACTGCATCTGGAAAATTTAAAACCTATTTTTCATGTAAATGTTTGAGCCATCTTTTACATAATTAATTTTTAATTGCTTGCATCATCTTCACAAGTGAATGAGTTGTCGTCTGCTGTCTTTTACATAACTATAGGCTAGTAGACATAATACGGAGTTTGTCATAGTTCAGTCACTTTGTTACACCAAGCTTGAGGAGGTAAATCGCTGCCTAGTTTGTAGGTGAGCAACACTCCATCCTTGCAGCAGGATGGAGCTAATGGTAACTGCTCATACCTAGAAGTGTACTGACATGTCTGTGAAGTAACTCAAAAATCAGATAAATTTTAATCATGTCTTCATCTAAAAACAGTAGAAAGGTAGTAAGTCTTGTTTTGATTTTGACTATCACATATACTGTAAAGGATGAAAAAATAAGAATCTTTGAGAGCAGAGATGTGCCTTGTTGCTTAAGTGTAGATTTATAAGAATAACCTAGTTGTATAATAAATAACATGTCAGTGTCCTAGCAAGTTGATTTTAGCTTATTGGAGCTTTTTTCTTTTGTCCTAATGAGTATTGCTCTGATGTCCTTGGTGATTTACTCCTGTTGTTGGAGTTAATCTTGTAGCTAGATAAATACCAGGGTTTTTAGTGATGACGTCTTGCTTGCTGATTTTCTGGTGTTTCCCTCCTGAACTAGATACAGTCTACCCTATCCTAGCTGACAGTGCTGGTAAGAATTGTATTACCTCTTCAGCAGAAATTACTCTGGGAACTTGTTACTGGCTTCAGGTCAGTAATGGGAGGCTCAGAAACAGGGAACACGGGTAAGGAGAAAATTTGGGAGAACAACGTGTGTAAGGAAGGCGAGCGGAATACAAAGGGAAGTGAGTAGGAAGCTGTGGAAACACTCTGCTTTTGCTGTCTCGCAGGCAACGTGGAGAGGTCTGGCTTCTCCTTGGGCCTGCACTACAGGAGAGGGATTGCTCGGTGCTGGCAAAACTGTCTGGATATCTCTAAGAAAATAACAGGAGAAGCAGTGGAAGGTGGGGAGTAGAGACTAACAAGAATGAAGAGTTAAAGCATGGTTTCCTACCCTCAGTTTAGTGATTTCTCATATTTCTTCTCTCCTTCTCAACTGTGTATTCTTGTTCCTTCCTTGCATCAGTGATTATATGGCTGCAAGATCGGCTGGTTCAGAAAAATACACCCCCACCTCCCCCCAAAAAAGCCTAGCTTTGTGTCAGATGAACTCACTGAAGGGATTTGCTTTGCAGCTGTTTGACCGTTGGATCAGACACAAAAGAAAGTATTACCCATTTTGGCAACCTGCAACTCACTGCGTGCTTAGAGGCCCATACGAAAGCCAGGGTTGGCAGCCGCTAAAGAAAACTGGTGAATCTGCCCCATCATCAGTACTGGGGTGCCAAGAAGTCTGCTGCCTTTGTGCAAAGGGAGAACATCTGGGAGGATTTTAGGAGCCAGTGCTTTTGCATGCTAGATGAAAACAAGCAAATTGTGTGCGGTGGAGGCAGTAGGTATCCTCCGCAGAGGCAGTTCAAGTGGCTTCTAAACGTGGTTTACTCAGGCAAATCCCCGCTGTCGCCTGAAGAGCTGGTCTGTGCCGAGGACGTGTTGCACTGACAGCTCACTCTTTGATGGCTCGGTTTGCTCTGATCCCACTTACTGCATGGTTCCATGAAATCATTTGAGTGAGCCTCCACTGTAGAGAGGATGGAAAAGCCACTAATTTCAGAATTATATTAGGGTATTTCAGACTAGAGGCTTCAAATTGAACAGATTTATTTTCCTTGCACGTTGTGTCTAGTTTGGAAATGTAGATGCAGGCCAGCCTAGAGCTAGATTGTCACTGCTTCTGTTCTTTTGGCCTTTACTTTTATATAGAGAATTTCGAAATTCAGAATAAACGTTAAGAATTTTCTCAGATGTATTCTACAAGATGAAGCATTTAGCAATTTTTCTGAAAAATTATTTAAATGATTAAATGTACATTCTTTTTATCGGAGACCGAAATCCACAGAAAACAGTAGCAAATTCTTACTGTTCTCCTCGTCTGCTGTTAATCTGCCCCAGAAGTTTCCCAGGATCTCACATTGCACTGTTGAGCTATACTAGAACCATTTACACCATTCACAAATCTGTAGTTCTGCAGATCCACCAAAAGATCATCTCAAAACATTTAAATCTTTCAGTTCTCATGCATTGTTTGCTATAGCAGAGAAAATAAATCTGTAAACTTTTCTCTCATATTCAGTAATTTTAAGATGTGAATAAGGTGTGTTGAAATGCATTGCCCAGAGCAGTAGAACAGTAAAATATGTTTTCTGAGTTTTCATTGTGGTTGCACAGATCTCAATATCTTTAATGTGCAAAAGCAATTTAAGAATTGAAAGAGCTGGAATACAGGAAGCCTTGAAGTGCATCTGTAAGTGGTCCCAGCATATACTGTCTGGTTCATCAGTGTGTAAGGTTTGTAGAGAGCAGCCCCACACCCACCCTGACTGGGGTTTAGCTGCTGTGATACGGCAGCGAAGGGTTGTAGGGGATGAGGATTTGGACCAACTGGGAAAGATGTAGGACCAAAGTCTCCCATTCCGGGTGACATCTAACTGCTGGGCTGTGACACAAGAGGCAGCAAAATAATGATGAACCTAATTTTTTTGAGAGATGAAGTCTGGTGACTTGTTTTCCAACAGTGAATCAGTTATCCATACCCAAAGGAGCGAGTAACACAACTAAGTCCAGGGAGTATCTTCAGCCAGTAAATCCCAGTCTTGCATAAGGAAGGAAAGAGGTTTTCTTATGAACTACTCATGAGTTTTACCTGTACCTGATTTTAAGGTGCTCTTGAATCCTGCATTTGATGTTTCCTGTTCCTGTAAGGTGAATATGAGACTCTAAATTGACTTTGTGAGTTCCTGTCCTCAAACAGCATGCCTGGACAGCGGTGTGGTGGTGGGGACGAGGTCCTCCGCGGGGCTGGGCCCATCCCTTCCTCTGCTGCATGACGTCAGCCCGGCTCCGCGCCTCACTGCTGCCTGGCCACGCAGGAGGTCGGCCAGAATGAGCGTTCTCGTTCGTGTTACCTGAAGTATGTACGTAAGTGTTTGTAGGATCAAAGCCAACAGTTGTCTGATCTTGAGATCAAGATTAGAACATCAGTAACTTTGCCAAGAAGTGTGTTAATTGAAAGAACAGCAGTTAAAACAACTGCCTGTGTGTAAGGGCATAGCTCTCTAATTACACCTCTTAACACTGAGATACACATTTAACACTGACATCTTCATTAATAATTAATTTGATTGGTTTTCATCTGAGTGTTATTATTAGAGACTCAGCATTCAGCATATTTTCTGTTCAGACAAATTACCATACTTTCCAGCTAGTTCAGATGTACATTTTTCTTGACTGGTTTGTTCAGAAATTTACTACAGATAGGTTGAAGAGTTATTTCACAGTGTTGAGGTGAGAAGAGAGTGACAGATAAAATTATGGAAAGGACAAATTGAGATTGTCTTGACATCTGTGATCATTATCTTATTTTTGTAGAGGTTTTTAATTGTCCAGTTTTAAGTGTTCATTTAGACAATATACTTTGAAAGTCATCACTTACAAGTACATTTTTATAGTACTTTTGTGGCACGTCATAGATGGAAGCTTCAAAAAGTCAAGTGGTTTTTTTGAAGTAAGTAAAAAAAAAAAAAAGAAAAACAAAAGCTGTGCTTTTCTTCCTGGTATGTCTTAAAGAAAAGAAAATTAAGTCTCTTTTGCTTGATGGAATAAATACTGCACTGATTTTTGTGTTTTAAGGTATCTCATTACTTATCATTTGTAAGCTGTAGTTAAACCTTTGGAAAGAACTGGAAATGTAGAAGTATGACCATGATGGCATGTTGTACTGGTTTGGGCTGGGATAGAGTTTAATTCTTTTCCATAGTAGCTAGTACGGCACTGTGCCAGGATCGGTGAGCGCAGCAGTGCTGCTCACCCAGGGCTGTGTTAGTTCAGGCCTCGGGGGCTGTTCTGCTCCTCACCCTGCCCTGCCAGCGAGCAGCCTGGGGGGCACGAGGAGCGGGGAGGGGGCACAGCCGGGACAGGGAACCCCACTGACCCAGGGGTTACCCCACACCACGGTGCTCAGCAATAAAAGCTGGTGGAAAGGCGGAGGAAGGGCGGGCGTTTGGAGTTAAGGCTTTTGCCTTTCCAAGCCACCATTCCGCATGGCGAAGCCCCGGGAAGCAGGGAATTAATTCCTCCTCTTGCCTGGCCTGCACGTACAGCTTTTGCTTTCTCTATTAAACTGCCTTTACCTCAACCCATGAGTTCTCGCACTTTTGCCCTTCGATTCTCTCCCCATCCCACGGGAGAGAGCGAGCGGCTGCGTGGGGCTGAGCTGCTGGACGGGGTTAAACCACAACACAGCTAAATAATTACTTGCTTTAAAGCCACAGACACCCATAATTCTGCATAATTGAGAATTCAGTGCTGCCTTTTTCATTTAAAGATTGGCTTTATTTATCATTGTACTGTATTTTGTGCTTCTCACCTGGAAGTCCCAAAGCACAATGGACACTCCCCTGGTTACTGTGCAGGTGAAGACAAGCTGGGATGTAGGGACAAGAAAGCAGCCCATTTCTGAAAGAAGCTCATGTGTAAATTGTGAGAGTTTTTGAGATTTGGCCTTTTGATTACTTAGCAAATATTCCTAAATGAAGAGCTTGACTGAGTAGTTTTATTACTTCATGATATACTTGCAAATTTAACAGTCCATTTAGAAACCTGAAAACACTGAGTTGCAGTCATAAAAGAACTGTGGAAAGTGATTTAAAAAAAACCCATGTATGAGCCAGGGAATTGTAACATGTATTCTGTGATTCTTTGGGTGGTTACAGCTTGATGATAGAGTTGATTTTTACAAGTAAAACCTTAATACGTTTTTATTTTCTAAGACCTTAAAGCTACATCTTTGACTTTTCAAAATCTTGTCATGTAACTATTAGAGCATGGTTTTTATTCTGCTTCCCTGAATGCTATTTAGCTGGTTCTTGTAGAAACAAGGGTTCTTGAAGCTCTAGGTGTACGCCAGGCTTGCGGTTGGCTTAGAAAAATCTTAGCATCGGCAGCCTTTGTATTTGCAAGCTTGAAATGAATAAAGATGTTGTTCCAAAAATAGCCAGATAGGACTGGTTGCTTTTTTGGTGGTACTTTGGAAGGCAAAAGCAGCATGTAGTGTCACTTTGTTCTCCCAGAGTAAGTTCTGCTGCGGTTGCAAGAGACCCACCTTGGTCTCCTTCAGAGCTGCGCACCCACAGGCATTTCAACGCAGGCTGAGATCTGTTGGGTGTGACACAGTAACAGTGGAAGGAATGGTTGTTACACTTTTTTTTTTTTTCTTGTTGTTAAAAAGTCAACTTGTCCTCTGGTCTCTCCGGCAGAGGTAGGACGCTGGTAGCTGGAGGACGCGGCGGTGCTGCCGTTCCCTCTGGTGACTCCGCGCTGCCGCGGGGGCTTTGTGCAGAGTAGCCCCCCCCCCCGGTCCCGGTGCCGCCCCGGGCCTGCCCCCCGGTCCCGGTGCAGTCGGGGGAGCCGCTTCCCCGCGGCCCCCGGGGCGAGGAGCGGGGCCGGGCCGGAGCCGGCGGCGCGGCGGCGGGGCTGCTTCTCCCTCAGGGAGGGGGGCGTGGCGGGAAGGGAGAAACACCCTCTCTGGACTTAAATCTCTTGAGATTAGAAGGACAGAGTGTGGCAGAGTCGTTATTTTTCCATGTTTGTGATTCGGTCCTGTCAGAAGGCGAGGTGAGGGGAGAAGGAGAAGGAGCTCCTCTTCGTGCCGCCGACCTCGCGTGTTCAGATTTCCCGCCACAATCCTGCGCCAGAAAGCTGGCAGCGCGGGGTTTGTGCAGTTTCTTTTTCCTTGTCCCAGAAGATGGATGCGGTGTGGACGTAAGGTGAGGACAGGCTGTTGAGCCAAGCTCTTCCCGCGTTACGGGGCAGTTGCTGAGGGGAGGAGAGGCCCTTCCCTGAGCCAGGCCCATGCTATAACGTGCTCCTTCCCTTGCGGGGTAGAAGCTGGTGGGTGACCAGGCTCCTGCACCCTGTCACCGCCATGATGATTCGCTGGCTCCCATCGCTCCTCTCACTTCAGTTTCCCTGAAGATGTTTGATCCTCTCAGTGAAACTGCACGTGGACTGTGTTATTTCAGGAGGCTGGAACTGGAGACCACCTGCTCACACACTTGAAGCAGCTCGTGGGCCTGAGCAGCAGTCGTCCCTCATGCTGCGCACACCGCTGCACACAAAGCGGAACAAAAGTACTTTTTCTTACATCATCTCTCTTCCAGACTCCACTCTTCTGCCCGAGGCTGCCTGTAGTAGTGTTGAAGTCCTCTGACAACACAGCGCTCTGCCTGTACTCGGCCTCTGCGTGCAGGCACCAGGGCAGAAAGTGTCCTGAGAGTGAGCCCCTCACTCCAAAAAGGCTGACTTGAGCGTGTCCAGAGAAGGGCAACGGAGCTGGTGCAGGGTCTGGAGCACAGGTCTGATGGGGAGCGGCTGAGGGAACTGGGGGGGTTTAGTCTGGAGAAGAGGAGGCTGAGGGGAGACCTCATCGCCCTCTGCAACTCCCTGACAGGAGGGTGCAGAGAGGGGGGATGAGTCTCTTGAGCCAAGGAACCAGCGCCAGGACAAGAGGGAATGGCCTCAAGCTGTGCCAGGGCAGGGTCAGACTGGCTCTTAGGAAGTATTTCTTTGCAGAAGGGGTTGTTGGGTGTTGGAATGGGCTGCCCAGGGCAGGGGGGGAGTCCCCGTCCCTGGAGGGGTTGAAGAGTCGGGTTGACCCAGCGCTGAGGGATCTGGTGGAGTTGAGAACGGTCAGTGTGAGGTTCATGGATGGACTGGAGGAGCTTCAAGGTCTTTTCCAACCGAGATGATTCTGTGTGATTCTGTGAGAGGGTGAACGGTCCTGCGGGGTGATTCCAGAAGAGATCCCCTTGAGGGTCAGCTCAGCTGCTCTTCCAGCCAAAGCAGAATCGCACAGCTTTACAGCACAGCCACCAGCCTCGTAGATGTCTTTTTAGGGTGATGTGTGCCCGGCTTTGTGCTGGCTCAGCATTTAAAAGGCAGGTGGTGGAGAAGGGGTGGTCATGGTTAAAACGGGTCAGGACTGAGGTGTTACAGCCGTTTCTGGCCTTGGAGCCTGTTTGTGGTGTAAGCTGCTCCTTGCTCTTCATGAAATGAAGGGAAGGAAGCTGCTGTTCGTATTTGTGTCCTCTAGGAATATTGAGTGAGTTTGTTCCGAAAATCTGAAATACTGACTACTTTTAACGCTAAACCTCACAAGCTTTATCTTCTCTTTTCTGAAGGAAATTAAAGCATGGTGCATGTGCAGAAGCTACATGAATACCACCTACTCGCTATTTTCAAACTATTAAACACACTTCATAACTATCTCTAATATTAGTTAATAGTGACTTCTGTAGTTAAACAAATTAATTGCTTTTTCTACATGTACTGGAATTGTTAGTGTGCTGCTTCCATGATAATGAAGCTTGGGATTCTTGAACACTAATCCTGTCAGTCCTTTCCACACTATCCATAGCTCAGGGCAATTGGTTTAACTCTGGTGTTTTAATTTCCTCTTTTGCAAAAAGAACACTAGAAGCATTATTCCCATTAACTTTTTATTACCATAATTAGTCTGTTCCATGGTTTATTCCTAACAGTGAAGCATTTTGCTGTTACGTGTCATTCTTCTATGCTAAAAACTGCACGTGGCACACTTTTACTGATCCTGGGTGTTCTTAGTGTTTAACCCTAGTATTTTTCATGCATCTTGGATTTTGCTACTTTCAGTAACTACCACAAAACAGTGTTTTAAAAATAATCTTTAAATGTCATGCTGCCTGCTTGCTTCTGCCTGGCCCTCACGTTCTGTATGTAATTCTGATCTCAATTTGTAATAGCAACATAGGTTGATATTAATAATACAAAGTTCTCTGATAATTTGGTTAAGTTTGGAGAGGTTTTAGAAAAAAAGACAAGAGAATTTATAATCCTGAAAACTTGAATTTTAAGTGTCACTGGCTCAAAATGTAAACTATTTTAAAATATTGTTATTGCAGGCAAAATGCCAGCCCCTGAGCAGACCCCAATGGTGGAGGAGGGGCTGCCGCAGACAACCCAGGAAACTTCCACAGGCCCGGGCATGGAACCAGAGACCACTGCCACTACCATTTTAGCTTCTGTAAAGGAACAGGTACATGCCTTGTTTTCAGCAATTCAGAAATCCAGTGTGCGTTGTGGAGTTAACCATTGTCTCTTACAGCATTGCCGAGAAAAAACATCATTGTTTCTAAAATGTGTTGCCTAGCATTACTACAGTATATTTTGTATATCAGAATGTGAGAATCTGAATATAAAGGGTTCATTTGATTGCACGGAACAGAAGCATCATTATGGTATTCTGTGTCCCTTGGAATGTATGCACTGTTGTAAATCAGACTTGAAATGCAGGTTTATTGCTGAAAAAAGAAAAGCTAGCGTAGAATTGATGCGACATTGAGAACCAGTCCTTTTTGCACGTTCTGCGAAGTTGTGTGCAGCGTTACAGAAATTTGCACATAAAGATTTGGTATGATTAATTGTATTTTGTTAAAGAATGGCTTTTAAACTTTTAGTTTGGTTTCAGTTGTCAATACCAAGCTGGTAATATATTTTAAAACTGCAATACATTTATGGATGTGTATCTTAGTGATAGTCTCTACAGGGAAGATAAAATTGTGTTTGAAATCAAGTTCAACCTTAATTTGTAAAAATCATTCAAGGGAGAAAAAAATTGCAGTTTTACAAAGAAACATTCTAGCTAAAGTTCTTGGGTTTCTTTTGTGTTTTTTTTTAAAAAAAGAACACAAGAGAGAAGTGATAGCTTGGCTTTCATTGTCAGAACTAGAAGTAATCATCATCTTTCTTGGCTTAGTACCTAAACTGTAGCACCTGAATTTCAGAACAAATCTGCTTTGCTGTCTCTGTTTCAGAACTTCTTTTAAGATAAATCAGTACTCAATCCAAGATATTAACTCTGAATGCAAACACTTGATGTATGTGTTCTTATGTTGTCCCATGTTAATATTTTTTTTTCAACAGATTATATTGTCTTGATATCAACAGATTTTGTACCCATAGAACCTTCCTTCTGCAGTGAACATTTTCTGCAGCATGATGAAATTTGGATCGTTGTTTTCATGCCTAAAGTAATAGTTGCAAAAGTATTTTAAGATGACAGTAGCAACCCTAATAATTTCTTAGTGATATTAAAACTAATATTAAATCTTCCAATACGAAGGATGTTAGTGCTGGAGGCTACTGAGATATGAGTAATCACAATTATCTGAGCTACAGTGATCTTAAGTCACTTATCATCTGAGACAGTCGTTTGCCTTGTGCTGTCTTGGCTTGTCCCAAATGTTAATTAGAACTCATTTGCTTGAAGTGCGTTTGTGGTGGTTTTAAGTTCACAGAATCCCAGACTGGTTTGGACTGGAAGGGACCTCAAAGCCCATCCAGTGCCACCCCCTGCCCCGGGCAGGGACACTTTCCACTAGCCCAGGTTGCCCAAAGCCCCGTCCAACCTGGCCTTGAACCCTTCCAGGGAGGGGGCAGCCACAGCTTCTCTGGGCAACCTGTGCCAGGGCCTCACCACATTCACAGGGAAGAATTTCTTCCTTGTATCTAATCTAAATCTCCCCTCTGTCAATTCGGAGTTGGTCTGGTTTATTTTGCAGTTCACAGAACATGCTGGTGAGGGTGGCTCAGCTGATGAGCAGCGCTGGGCGAGCTGGCAGCGCTGTAGCTGCAGGTGATGGGCAGCCGAGAGCCCTGCTGCCAGGATCGCTGCCCAGAGTGGCTCTTGTGCAGTTCTGGTGCAACAGTGATGGCTGAACTGAACACACATTTGTGACAGCATTGTCTGTAATAGATTGATACGCAAGTATACAGTAAAAAAGCATTTGTTAACATTTCCTTTCCTACCCAAGAAATGTTTTTATCTTTCTTATTCTCAGAGAAAAAGTGTTAATGGAATATTTCTTCATTTTAAAAAAGAGGTTAAAACCTTTTTCCCTTTCCATTCATAAAAAGACTATTAAATATGTGGACTATTAAGTAACTCAAATCTGATGAAAGGAAAAAGTGAAATTAAAATTGCGTTTAATAGTGAAACACAAACTGCAGAGCTGTAGCCTAACTTTGAGATGTATAGGCACGCTAGAATGAATGCAAGGGGGAGGAAGATGTGAATTGTACTTCACTCTTGAAAGTGATAATGTGGAAGAATTAAGAGCTGAACTGTTGCCTTCTGGTATTTTTTCTGTTGATAATAATTATGGACACTGACATACTCAACACCCTTCCTGTATGGCAGAAGGCCCAGAACAGAATATTTTCCAGTGCAGTTATTTACTTTATTAAGCTTGAACAGAAACTACGATGCTGTTTGCTGTGGCCTGACTTCCTTTGACACAGGAATCTCGCTTTGTTTGCAGTAGGTCTGTATTTGTAAAATAGAGTTGCCACACCTTAACTTCATTACTTAGAAACGCTTAGGACAGTGGAAACGCAATCCAGAAAAGCTTTTATTATTACTTGTCAATTGTGCAAGATTCTAGCTTAATAAAAACTTTCAAAATCACTATAGTAGTTCTGAAATAGGTAGATAAATTTATTGAATGACTTTGTTAAGCTTTCTTCCTCAGTGGCATAGATAAGATTATATAGAAAGTTGCACTAATTAGTCTGTGAACCCTGCAAGCCACCCTAAATAAACTCTCCATTTGTTTCTTTTTCCTATGACCCCAAATCAGTTTAAAGCAACTTTTTTACCAAAAGAGAGTGTGAACTCTGAACAGTCTCTCATTGAGACAAAAATTGTCAGAGCTGTGTAAATCTCCCTTGATTACATTTTAGGAAAGAAACATTTCAATTTGCTTTTGGTGTTATAAAATAGTATGTGCAGAACAAGCGTAATCTGTGAAGAAGTTTAGATTACTGCAGCTTTGTGCTGTTCTGGCAAAGCTTAAGTTTTGTTTTAATGTGAAAGCACATCCCTAATTAGTACAAATTATGAGACCAGCACCACAACTACCACTGGCTTTGACTGGGGTAGGGGGGATAGTTCTTTTGCCAGGTTAGGTTATTCTCTTTGAGGATACACAAGTGGATACACTTTTGGATGAAAATCGAGGCAATGACTGACTCTTACTGGTAGAAGTTGCATCTTGAGGAGAGGAAATCCTTTCTGAATGCAGGGAAGTCTGAAGGCTAACTGTAATGAAGCTGAAATTTATCTTGGCCTTTTCTGTTTTTTCTTTCAGTGGATTTGATGATGGGTTGTGGGTTTTTTGTTTGGGGAGGGTGTTGTTTTCTCTGAGTGCTTGTTTTGGAGGTAGTTTTTGTTTTGTCTTTTCAAAACATGTGTTTCACTTCTAAAATGTTACGAAGTTTCCATGCTATAATGGGTTAAGTATCTTAGGAAATGCTAAAGCAAGTTTTAAGTAAAACTTAAAGCATTAAAATATACATGTCTATATTTCTTAATCGTAGGGAGTATTTGGATAAAAGTTTAGTTGAGTTCAGTAGGGAGTCTCTTATTCATATTAAAAGTAAATTGAGTATTTTCCTACTAAAATAGCAAGGGGCAGCATCATAGCAGTAACGGGGGGGAGGGGTTGAAATGTAGGGGCATCGAGTTGCCAACTACTCCAGATGGATTTGTAGAATCACTGCTCCTTTACACGTGCGAGCCCTACACTGCTGCATTTGGAATGAATTGCTGCTGATCTGGCAAGATTAAATGGGATCACTTGGAATTGTGAATTTCCTGCTTAGCATGTTAGTTTTCCTTTTCGGTGATTGGGCAGAGAGAAAAGGTTTCACAAGAAAAATTACCCATTGATCCAGTTTTCAAAAGTAACACAAATATGCTGGTTTTAATTTCTTTGCTAAAAGAGGAGCACTTGCAGCACTGGCAGGTTTTTTTTTTTAGCTTCTTTGGTCTAGCTGTTTTTGATGCCTAAAGATGGACAACTTTTCACATTTCTTTTGTAAATAGGTGAAATAGAGTAAGAATGATTGGATATGCTTTTGGATGAATAATCATAAATCTCTTGGGTTTTCCTAAGTGTTTTCCTAGAAGTGTTCACTTTTGTTCAACACTTCAGCAAAATCTTTTCATTTTGTATAACTGTATTGAACCATATCATGTACTTAGAAAGTGGGCACTTTACTTTTTTCCCATCTTTATTGCTTAAGTACAAAATTCTTTATGTAATTCTTGAGATTTTTTGGGGGGGGGGGGGGAGAGGCAAAACCCTAAGTTTTTCAGATGGAAATGGAAGAAAGATGTATTCTCCATGCAGCAAGCATTTTATTATTGCATGTTTGAATACATCTTTACTAGAATGACAGCATTTTGATACTAAGTTTGGGAGATTTCGTTACCAGTTCGATATGTAGTGCTTTATATCAAGTACTCTGACTGTGTGGGCATATTGCTTCAACAAGATACCTGAAAAAAAGACTTACTAAATGCACTTTCAGTAATTAGGCACAAACATTGAATGTCTTACTTTGAAATTCTGATTTGCATGCATCTAGTGATCAGCTAGGTGGATAAATGTGCCTCAGTTCTGAAATGAAGGCGGTACTTTTTATTGAGTGGACTTCCAAGCTTTGTGTGAGTGAAACAAAAATCTTTGTCAACATTTTCTGAATGACTGGAAGAACTGGTTTTGTTTCCAACTCTTAATGTTGTGTTCAGTTGCATAGGTCATTCCTCCCTATTTAATCCCAGAACTTTGAAGTTTACTGTTTCTGCTGTTTACAAGTATTTCCAGTTTTGGTGAATCAAGTCTGAGAAGTCCACTTCCCGAGGCTCTCATTCTAGGACAAAATATAGGCCACTCCTGTCCCAGATGAAACAACTAATTCGTTTCCTTAAGCAAAATTCTGTGTACTCCTTTATTCGTGTGAAAATCTAGAAATTAATTTTTCTTTCTAGCATGTAGTGTTAGGCTTCTGAGGAGAAATTCCACTTGAAAAAGAGCCTGCCTAGAACTGTGTGGGTACCCCTGAAATATATTGGGGTATTTATACCTTTTGTAACACTTTTATGTTTAGATGACCAGCCAATCTACTCAGCAGCAGCTGAACTCCCCGCTGGCAGAACAGTGTCCTTAGCTCCAGCACCCATTTAAAAACCAGAGCATTGTAACAAATGCTTTCCAAAGAGGATGCTGCTCAGATGTAGTCAGTGAATACCTCAGGTGGCATTCTTCCTTTCCACCACTGACTAAGAGTAAGCTTTCTATGAAGTGCTTCAATTTTGATCCCTCATCAGCCAGAGCAGCACTAAACTGTCGTACCAGACTAGTGAACAGTGCAGGCATAAAAGTATTAAGGGCTTTAATGGTCTGCTGCCGTTGAATACAGAGTAAGTGAGACCGGCCAATAATTGTAGCTGTGTCATTTCACATCCTGTAATCTGTGATTCTCTTTACTGTGTCCAATTTTTTATCTTTTATCTTCTACTTTGGAAGATACTGAGATACTGAAAGCATGCAAATGCAGTTGTGTGCATGAGTAAACTTTATTTTTACAGAAACTCTTAAGGTTGATCTAATATGGTTAGTTAAAAGTACAGGGTTTTTCTTCTCAATAGATCCTGGTAGAGAATTCAAGTATTAGGTCACTACATTATGACAGTCATGTTGGAAAAATATGGTATTCAATGATGTGGTTTCAAGTAGTCAGTTGCTTGATCTAGCTCCAAATTACAGCAAGTGGAAAGATGCAGATCTCTACATAGATAGGCGCAGGAGGTTAATGTGAAGGTATAAACGAACTTAATTTTGTTTGTCCACTTCTTCGTTGCGCATTTGTATCGTAAAGATGTCCAAAATGTAATTGCCTTTTCTTTAGCACTGTTTGAACTTTCCCAGGCAATGGGAGCTGTGTGGCTCTGCGCTGTATGTTGCAGTTGAACGAGACATAGTAAATGCAAGGTAAAAGTACTTCTCTCAAATGTAGGCTACACTGTCTTAGATCATCTCGAACAACTGGAAGAGGCTCAGCTGAATTGTTCAACAGGGAACATTTTAATGTTTAGGAATACATTTTATAGTTCAGTTTACAATTACCTTCTTAAAGTTTCACAAAGACAGTGATGTTTGGCAGTCAAAGCAGCGTAGTGTATCCCGGTGCTGCTACAACTTGAAACACCATCCCAGCCTGGCCCTGTCTTCCCACAGCAACCCCTGGGAACTCGTAGGTGCATCTGTCAGTGGCGTCGCCTCTCTTGGATGTCCCAGCTGCCTGGTCCTGGTCTGACTAGCCAGGCATCTACCAGTCCAGAAGAGCTTGTGAGTTGTCTTCACTGCTTGTGTCACTGCTGCTGATTCTTGCGTAGTTGTCACCAGAAAACTTTCAGTTAGCCAAACCGATCACTGTTTGTTTAAAGTTGGGGCAGGAAGAAAGTAGTCTTTATTTTTCAACATTGTGAATGCCTACTCCTTATTCTCATCCATGTTACTGAGGGATAAAAGTTCCTCGTTCACAAAAATGAAAATGTTGGATCTCTGCAACGTGGTGTCATAACAGGGTGCAGACAGAAAGCACAGAGTTACCTCTGAACCTTCTTTTATTATCCAAAGCCTGCAACAGGACAATGACAGTCTTCATGGTCAGCCATACAAATTACATTCCCATTACTTACCTGTTTTCAAATATTTGCTGTTAATAGCCCAGCACAGTGTGTTGGCAATTGTTTTCACTTGCCAGGGAGCCACAAACCAGTCGGAGGTACTCTTTCTGCTTTCAGATGAAGAGAGTATTTTGTTTTCAGGGTTGATGTAACTTGTGTCATCTGTATCTCGTGGCAGTGAAGGCCTTGGAGTGAGATCCCAACCTTGTTGCAGGCCAGTGACCCTCAGAACTGGCCAAGTAAGAGCTGTTGGTGGTCACCTGGGGTGTACACTACAGTGTTGACACCCCGTGCCGGGTTTGTCGTCCCCCCCGCCAGAAACCTCAGCCTCCAAAAGGGAATTGCCCAGTTCTGAAAGTTGATGGGTTTTGGTTGTCACTCGAAGAAGGTTGTCTGCCTGTGATCTGTATGATTGCTTTCTTCTCTTTCTTGAACCACGTATGTGCTTCCTGTTCTTTATATTTTAGAAGGTGATTAAGTAGTTAATGCTAAACAGTTGAATAGAATTTTAGGGCTTTTTTTTCCCTTGATGTATATCGGATAATTTTGAAAAAAAAGTAGTAGCTCTGGCCAAGGCACTGTAGTGTGTATGTTTCAGAAGATTTGGTTGGTCCTTTTGATGCAGTATGGCAGCATATTCTATAATCTGCATCTATCATTTTAGTATAGATGTTCTTCTGCAAATGAAAACAGGCTTATTAATTGTTTTGTTTGACTCCTGTCATGTCATTTTGTCAGAAGCCAGTAATATAAAAGTCAGTTAATTGTGATTTTTGCCTAGGGCAGCAGCTTCTGTGTGTCGCTGGCAGCCAGCATTGCATGGGAGCATCCTGTTTGAGGAGTGTGATCTCCCGCTGCTTTCACAGAAGCAGATTCAGATAGATTCCCCCAATAAATAGTATACTGTCTGACAGGTAAACATGGTGGTGGTAGGCATCTGTTCAGAGTGGTGTCAAATGTCATTATGAGGAAGCATAAACTGTGAAGGTGATCAATGCACTTATTTAGAATTGATTAGGACTTAGTTTTCTATAATAATATGATTTAAGATGAGAGATGAAAGGCTTAACACAGGAGGTATTCCAGCTGTAAAGAAGATGGTACCTCTAAAGTTATCCCTCTTATGTATTTATGTAGGCATTCTTGCTACTAAATTGTAGAATGGCAGGTTTGTTGGATGGACTGTTAGACGGGTAGAGGAACTGGCTGTATGGCCACGTCCAAAGAGCAGTCGTATGGCTCAGTGTCTAAGTGGAAACTGGTAATGAGTGGTGTCCCTCAAGTGTCCATACTGGGACCAGTACTATTTACTGTGTCATCAGTGACATAGACAGGGGGATCGAGTGCACCCTCCACAAGTTTGCAGGTGACACTGAGCTGAGTGATGCAGGTGATTCACTTTGCAGAGGGAAGGAATGCCATCCAGAAGGGGCCATGAGGAGTGGGCCGGCATGAGCCTCATGAAGTTCAACAAGGCCACGTGCAAGGTCCTGCCCGTGGGTCAGGGCAGTCCCCAGTATCGGCACAGGCTGGGGATGAATGGGTTGAGATCAGCCCTGCAGAGAAGGACTTGGGGATCCTGGTGGAGGAAAACTCAGGCGTGAGCCGGCAACGTGCGCTGGCAGCCCAGAAATCCAGTCGTGACCTGGGCTGCATCAAGCACGCGTGGCCAGCGGGTCGAGGGAGGGGATTCTGCCCCTCTGCTCCGCTCTGGTCAGAGCCCACGTGCAGCACTGCCTCCAGCTCGGGGGGTCCCCAGCACCAGACAGACGTGGAGCTGTTGGAGCGGGGCCAGAGGAGCCCACGACAGCGATCGGAGGGCTGGGACCCCTCTGCTGTGAAGAAAGGCTGAGAGAGTTGGGGGGGGTTCAGCTGGAGAAGAGAAGGCTCCGGGGAGACCTGACTGCGGCCTCTCAGTGTGTAAAGGGGGAGCATAAGAAACACAGGGAAAGACTTTTTACCAGGGCCTGCGGTGACAGGACAAGGGGGAATGATTTTAAACTGCAAGAGGGCGGGTGTAGATTGGGTGTGAGGAAGAACTTTTCTTACCGTGACAGGTTTGCCCAGAGAAGCTGTGGCTGCCCCCTCCCTGGAAGGGTTCAAGGCCAGGTTGGACGGGGCTTTGGGCAACCTGGGCTAGTGGAAGGTGTCCCTGCCCAGGGCAGGGGGGTGGCACTGGATGGGCTTTGAGGTCCCTTACAACCCAAATCATGCTATAACTCAAAACCTCAGTTGTCTTCTTTTTTTTTTTTTATTTGCCTGAAATCTTCAAAAATCTGAGGTGATTATTGGAATTGGGCAGACCTTTATTTTCCAGATGAAGAATTTGAATATACTCTGAGGAGTTCTCAGGGAGGGTAGGAAGGAAACTGTACACATATTAATACTGTATAAAGAAAGTACACTGTGAAATGAGAGAAATACAGCATAACTTCCACTTCCTCGTTCTGTATTTAATCTTGATCCCTTTTCTGTGCTGAAAAAAAAATAGTATTTTCTGTAGCTTTTAGACTTTTGTAGTGTTTTAGAGAAGACTTCTCTTGCATTGGTCATTCTTTTCATTTCAGTGGGGCTTTTTTGTCTTTTAAGCCTGTAATTGTTTTACACTTGTAAAATGGAAATCATTATTGATTTTTCTGATGATCCCAATTAAGTGGTTCATCTCCTAAACACCTTTAGGACAGAAGTGTGTGACAAATTGTTTAAAAAGCTGTCATCCTGTAGATGCAAGCTTGGTTGCCAAGCCCAGGTTTTATTTTCCCTCTTGCATATCTGATTTTTGCCATTGGAACAGTTGGAACTGTAGCTTTGTCCTGTTTCCTTTGTTACATGCCCCATTTTAATTGATTTACTTTATGCAAAAAGGCTTTCTAGACAATGTCAGCCTTTTTGTAGAATTTGGTAATTTACTGGAATTTTTTCCTCCTGGAACGCAAATGGCAAAAGTTGCCTTGTAATAACATTTGTCTTATACATGAGAGCTGGTGTAAAGGACAGTGTTAGAGTGCAGGAGAATGCAGCCAGGGGAGGCGAGAGCTCAGAGCAGTGTGCATTCATAGCATGTATTGCGAGTATGTTTTCTAGAATAATGTTATTTTCAGTAAAGCCTTTGCCTGTAATGAAGAGGCAAATTAATAGAGATTGGTTGAATGGAAGCAAATAATGGCTAGTGTACGTTTTGTTTTTATTCATCTAATTAAAAGATCGCTAAATAACAATAAGCAACTTGAGTCTTGTGTTCAAATTCATAGTTTGTATCAATGACATTGCTATTTAAATATTGATTTTAAAGTAAAGAACAGTAAACAGCTTTACACATAGGGTAAATGTTTTATATTATTTCTGCAAACAAGCAATGCAGTAGTGTTTCATTATGTTTGTTACGTGCTGTATAATACATCACAGCTGACTTGGGGAAAAGCTTGTCTTGCTGACATTTGCTTCAAAACTTAGAGCTTCAGCATCCGAATGGTTTTTAAAAATCATGGCGTTCTCCACTAACATATTAATGACTGGCTGGTGAATCAGCTTCTGCATGGATGTGTTCCCTGTATTCGGACTTAGAATTGGAAAATAAATTCTCATGTAAAAATTTGACTTTTTTTGCTTAATACACTTTTTAGTGTTTTCCCTCCAAAAGACAAACTGTCCAATGAAGTGGCTGGTTGCATGTGCACCTCTTTGGTATAACATGAAGGTGAATCCTGCTGAGAGCTGCTATCAGGCTGTGCTGACCAGGTCTCTGGTCCTGGGTGCAGTGACACATCATACAAGCCTTCTGATATTACCCCTACTTTCTAGTCCATGGACAGGCCCACAGGATTTGCTGTGGTCTGCAGGTTATCATGTTCATGAGGCTTTTCATATCAGGTCTCCGGATTAAAAGGATTTAACTTTAGAATTCTGTCTAAGGGCAGGTTTTAATAAAACCCAAATTTAGGACATACGTCCCAAGATTCTCTTTCATGACTGAGCACAGACTGTGCTGAGCTTTTCTCATGCTAAAGCTTGACAGTAAATGCCAACCTAATGGAAAGGGTGTCCTGGGGGAAGTTGGGGACTACATCCCCCTCCCGCTGCTCCCCTGGTTTGCATATTTATTTTTAACAGAACTACAGAGTATTTATTCTGTTCTGGTGAACTGTTCGTAGTAGATAATAGTAGAAAAACGCAGTCATGTTGTGTGGATGCTCGTGTCCTGTGGCAGTAGTGGGCGAGTTCCGTGTCCTGGAGACAAACACTTTTGCTGGCCAGCATCTGGAATGTTGGGGTGTGTTTGTTCAGTTCAGTTTGTGAGCTCTGAGAAATGTTTGAAAGTGTCTACAATTCCTTGTATCATCTGGGAGGGGCAGTAGCTCGTGTGGTGTATCTCTAACAGGCCGGTTTGTTGTATGGAGCTGGAAGTAGACTTTCAGAAGTAGCTTTTTTTGTGTGTGTCATCAAAATATAGAGTCATTTTGGGCAGTACTGCTGTTTGACTGTGCTGGCTTCCTAATGCAATCAGTGGTAATTAGCCATCTGTTTGGAGGTTCTTGGAGGTAATCTCATTGTGTTGTTGGTAGAAAAAACTTTATCCCTACTTCTGCGAGGTAAGTCTTGGTTTAAGAGTAGCTTTTGACTATGCTGTTACTCAGACCTGCCTGTGGCACTGCAGTGAAGCCCCCCAGGACTGGCACTGTGGGAGGTGCAGAGGTGTTTGCAGGCTGCTGAACGCCGGGGGGCATTGCCGAACCGTGCTTTTCCTTCCCAAAACAGTGCACAAACTGCAAGAAGCAGAGAGCTCTTTCACGGACCATTAATGAAAGTAAAGTATTTCAGCCTCATTCCATGTAATGTAAGGTGTGAAAGAATAGTTTGCATCAACTATAATCTGTGAGGGAAGGGGACTTTTGTAATGTGGCAAGGCATGCAACTACTGTGTAATACAGTTACATGATTTACATTCAGAATAAAAACCCCTTAGTAGTAGTTTGCACTTTAAAATTAAAGGAATGCTTCTGTGCTGTATTTGACTTACATATGAGACTTGCTTAACCAGATTATTAAATATCAGTGTTCATCTGTTTTTAAATAGTATTGAACAGTTTACTTAGACTTCAGGGGATGTAGAATATCAGTTTGAAAAATAATACAGTTGCTCAATAGAATCCTTTTCTATCATTAACAAAAAGCTAACTGTGGATGCAAACATCACTGCTATCCTATCCCATTGTGACATAGTATAGATTTCAGAGTATCATCTTTATAGAAAATGTTTCCAGATTTTAATAACACACAAACATTCTGTGCAGCACTTGTATTTCCCGTGTCGTTTCCTGAGCATTATGTTCCAAAAGCCTTTTACAAAGGCTGAGGTTTGGTACCTTTGACCAAAAAATATAACAAAGGCTGAAATCAGGAAAGGTGAAATAGCACATCTCTACCCTCAGCCAGTTTGACATAATAAACTTCAGGTTTTTGAATACAGAAGTCAGAACAGCATATCTTAGGATTTGCAGTTCTGCGGCTAGAAAGGTTAGGATATGATATTTTCCAGTATACCTTGTTTATAGATGAAACTGAAGACTGACTTTATAGGCACTGATTTTGATAGATTGTGGCAATATAAGGAGACACATAAATTTTAATTGCAGGAGGAATAAAATCCACAAATGCTTATACATGTTTTTCCTTTTGTAACAGGTGATAAATCAATATTTGCATGAATCACTGATTTAAAGAACCATTAAATTCCTACTTTAATCTTCTGATAGTTTATTCCACTAAGGAAGAGTCAAAACAAGAAACATGATTGTGATGAAACAGTGTTTCAGAATTAATCCACACCCGTTTTTTAACATCAAGAATGCTTTTCTTTTTATTTTGAAATTTCAGGAGCTCCAATTTCAAAGACTTACCAGAGAACTGGAAGTGGAAAGGCAAATTGTGGCTAATCAGCTAGAAAGATGTAGGCTTGGAGCAGAATCACCAAGTATCGCCAGCACAAGGTACAAGTCCTGATGACTTACTTTCCTATGTCCCATAAATTAAAGGGCTTTTTAGTGGTGCTTATGTCCTACATACATATATCTTCACTGGTAGCTGTTCACCTTCCATTAATATGTGAAGTATAAAAAAAAAATGCAGATTTACTGTGCAGAGTTATGGGACAGTTTGAAGAGGCCTCTAATAATTGATTGCATTTTCAATAGAGTGTATGTGAAGCTTTAATTTCTCTTTAGATATGTTCAATTTTACTTTTAAGATTCATCCAAAGAGAAATACGGTAGACTTAACACATATTTGTATCAAAGTAACAGTGATAGTTAAATGCAGTAATCCAATTTTGGTGGGGTTTTTTTTTTCCAGAATTAACTATCTGGTTTCATCCAGCTTTTCTGAAATACTGTTGTTACATTTGTTTTCAGGGAACATCTTGCTATAAGTGTATTGTTGGCATATTTAAATAGCCTGAAACATACCTAATATATTTTACATACAGTGACAATAACTCTAACAAAGCATTTTGTTAATATTTCAGCTGTAACTAGTATTCTGAATATTTATGTTTTTTTAAATTCCTTAGCAAACTTTTTAACTCTAAATGTGTTTGGGCACTCATTCATCTCAAGTATATCAAATGATTGGTAGCTCTTGAATCTGAAAGCCTTGATAACAATGTGTTCTCTTAAAAAATGTTTATGATCCCTGCATTTTGGGTTACAGCAAACTTTGTGTTGGCATGTACATGGAGAGTATGCTCTGAACATTATTATTTCATGCCTTAAATACTGCTTGTTTCTATATTCTTTCAGCAATAAATTTGGGTATCATTCTGAAATGTTTCCTCCTGTGGCCATAATAAATATTTCTGCAAGTTAAGTAGAAAGTTGTTCCTAGAAAAACTTAAGAAACAGGAGGTGATTATTTAAAAATAAATTTAAGAAAATCCAGTGTACCAGCTAATACAGTTGTTCTTATACTTCAAACTACTTGACCTGAGTTGTCATTTGACAGTATTGTTACTAGCATGAAAACTTTTGTGTAAGAAACTTCAAAATATTCAGAAATATTCCTTGGACAAGATGACCATTTTATACTCTTCATAGTTGCCTACCTTCCTTCTAGATCCACATATTTCTCCAGCTGTTGCTCAGGTTTTGTTTTCAAACCTAAAAAACTTACATGCCTGTGGAAGAATGAGTAAAAAGCTTCAGTTATTTTACACCTCCAACCATCTTTCATCCAGTCTTGAATGTCCATTTTCAGTGAATTTGCCTGAGTAGTATAAAGGAAGAGGTTCTTCTACATCCCAAGTCCAGAGAATTTAATGTACAGTTAGGTTATCCCACAAATAATATTGTGTAGTTTTTGAAAAAATATACAGTTGCCACTATCTACACAATAAGTTGGCTCCTGTACTTCTGTCAAATACTATCATTTACCAAGATAGAAAACAAAATTTATAGCATCATGGAGTCATTTTTTCTTTTGGTTGCTTCTTTATGGTTAAATGATGTTTATTTGTGTAAAAAAACAAAGCTGATGAAAGTTTAGGGGGAAAAAATACTAGCACATAAGTTGGTTTGTAGTATACTTTGGTACATTTGTGTATCTGGATAAACTCTTCAAGCCCTTGTTTTCTGGGCCATAAATTTTCCATAATTATTAATAAAATATTTTACACATGTAAAATAATTATATTCTTAGTTCTTACAGACACCTCTCTAGTCTGACCACTGTTCTTATTTTTCTAAATTTTCTTATCCCAGTTGAGTCTGGTCCTGTATAGATGAGAATGCTGTGCTACATTGCTTTTTACTGAGGGACATGGAATTAAAACTTGGTTTAGACAATGTTCCAAGATGTGTGTGTCCTTGGTTAACTTTTTTACTTACTCTTTAATGTGGATATCCCTTTTAAGAGATGTGTGAGAAGCTGGAAAGAAAAAGAGTAAATCTGTATTTGAATCAGGTGCTTTCATTTCTTCACAACCAGTTGCTTCCAGTGTAGTTAGAAGAGTTGTTGAAAAAATCAGGGTAAACCAATCTCTTAGAGCAGACACAAATATAGCAGCAAACTTACAGCCACAAAAAGGTACTGGTGTTTCCCCAAACTAGGTGATGTAAATGTTTTGCTAAGGCTGACAAGACATTAAGCAAACACAAAGAGGGCATGGAAACACTGTGGTGTTGAGAGATTGGTCCTGGGCAGCTAACAGCCTGCTGCCAGAAACACAGAGAGGTTGAGCACTGGGAGAGCAAGGTGGTGTTTCTCCTAGACAGGTGTAAGAATTGCCCAACAGAGTCTTACATAAAAAAAACCCCAACCAAAACAATGACAAAAAATTTTAAAAAGCAAGTAGAACTAAAGCATAAGATCTGTATGTCTTTTTATTTTTATCCTTTGTTCAAGTTTTCTGTCCCTGAGGAAATCAACGGAGGTTTGTTTCAAAGATAGTGCTTTAATCTCCTTTAATGTGGTTAAAACATTCGGGAGTGTTTCATTTCAGAGGTCCAGCTGTGAAGTTTTGTTGACCTCAGTGCTTGTGGCAGGGCCCCTGATTTACCCACTTCTAAACCGGATTCCTGCAAGCCAGCATTGGCCTGGAGGGGGTGCTGCTTTGCAGAGCAGACGCTGACATGAGTCATGGGTACTTTGGGGGCAAGCATACGCCTGTCCACAGGCTATAATTTGCTCTCGAGCTTTAAATTTCAAGGAGGACAGAGGCTATGGGAGAATATGCCATGGGTAAGTGGCTCACCCATTCTGCTCTCAGGAAATTATCTTACAAAGCAGCTTCTGAACCATGAAACTTTGTGCAGAGACAGATCTGTAAATCTGGTGCTACAGCTTAGCCTTTGACTGAGGTGAGAATTTCACGATCAGTCCTTAGGAAGATAATTTTGGTGTTTTGTAGACAGATAAAAGGAAGGAACTGCAAGCTGTCCTGTGTGTGGGTCAGCAGCCCTCTGAGCCAGCTCGTCGCCCAGCTGCGCCAGTGCCAGCCCAGGGGAGGCTGTGGGAATGGCTGCTGAGGGAGGGGGAAAGGCCACCTCAGTGCCTTCAGCCAGCTGGAACTGCCGCAGCCAGGGCATGTCGGGCTGTCACCACCTCGGGCACGCCCCAGAGGGACCCCCGTTCCAGAAGCGTGGCTCGTTCTGCTGCTGCTAGTCCTGCAGAGAAGGGTGTGTTGCTTTGTACAGATGAACAAAGCCAAGCAAATAGGAGGCACTTGTGGTTTGGGTTTGTTAGTCTGTGGCCCACCTCTAGGCCAGCTCTAGCTGTCTTACTCTCTTCAGAGGAGTGTGAGGGGTGAGAACAAGAGCAGATCTGCAGATCCTGAGCGCCTGTAGTGTAATGGATGGAGAAGGAAGGACTGGATCAGATGCAGCCCTGGATTCCCATATGGCTTTATTTTTGTGTACCTGTAGGTTACTTGCCTGTTAAAACTCTTTTCATAATTATTTTTATAAATGGGTGTTGTGCTCAGCACTTCTAAGATATTTCATGGCATCCCATACACCTTCAAACTGCCTAGCAGCCTGAAATGAATCATGATTACTGTTACATGGAAGTATTAAATATTTTTACCCGTGTTATACACTGTAAGATCAGAGATGAGAGACTGGGAAAAAAAATGTGAGGTTTCAGCTGTATCTTCTTTTGTTTCATGCTATAACATGCACAGGTTTCTGTGAAGAAGCCACTGGATTTTCAGCCTCCTATACAAACATAGAGTGCTGCAGCTAACTCACTGTCCACAGCGTTACTGGTTCAGTTGGATTTGGTTCCGGGCTGCCAGGCCTGCTGGAGTATGTGCTGATGCAGGGAGAGATCAGTGTATCAAGGGTCGGTGGTCAGACTGGCTTTATAAAACCTCTCAGGTGGGAGCTGGCTGCATGACTTGCAGTCGACTGGTGCTTTTTCGTGAGTTATCTGTTCTGTGTAACTTGTGAAAACTGAGTGGTGTTGGGAACCAGAAGGCTCATACTTAGTAATTTAGTTGTAAAATACTGCACTCATAATAGCAGCTTGTCACAAACACTTTAACAAAAGTACATAAATGGCACACTAGACTTCATCAGAATGCACACCCTTTCGGCAGTACAGTAAATGATGAAAAAAAAATAACACTTCAAGTACTGAATGGTCAGTCCGAGTAATAACATGGCTACCTGCAGTCTTCTGAGTTTTGTAAAAGTAAATGTATTTCTTAGCTACTATGAAGGTTTATATTTTCTGTTTTTTCCCAACTGTGCACTTTCTGTAATAGTACAATGTACTCCAAAGTGATTCAGTAAAATAATGCACTCTGTGATTGAACACTGTAAATTTTCTGAGAGCTGAACATGTATTGCATTTCATGGTCACACATTTTTTTTCTCATACAGTGGGAGAATGCTTACAGAGTGTAAACAGAGCAAGTAGTTCTGCCTGAGCGCTGGCCGCAGTCGTGTTAAGCTGTGTAACTTTTGTTCCACTTGAGGAGCAGTAACGTGCGAGACACCTCCGCAGCGTGTGCCGCCCCCACGCTCGGGGCGTTCCACGGCGTGCGGCGGCAAGTTCATCCTGGCAAGACTGTTCACAGGGAGCTGGTCTGGGTGTAATTATCCTTACAGAGACTAGTTTAATTTTGTTCCTATGACGTATCAAATATTTCAGTGTTTCCAAAAGGTATATTTGAAATTGCTTTGCATATATTGCATTATATGATGTCACCAAACTTTCGTGGCAAATTATAAGCTCCATAAAAATTACCTTTAGAATCAGTATTTGCTTTTGGGGTGGGAAGAGGGAAGGAATCACAGTAATTTGAACTATTTATTCATGTATTTATTTACACTAATATTACACTTACTGAAATTGGAAAACAAATCAAAGGGTTACATTAAATTTAAAATTGAGTAAGAAAATATATACTTAATTTCTTTTGCAGAGCTTCAGTGTACACTAAAAGCAGGGCTAAAATGTATTTGAGGGAATTCAGCTGAGTAATGAATAATTTTAAATCAAGATCTCCATAGATCATCATAGAGGTGTTGGAAGAGTATTTTGGGCACAGATATGAAGAGTCCATTTATCCTAACAATTTAGAAGAAAATGATTACTTCCGTCGTTAGTAGCTAGCTAGGAACCGCTTGCTGTGTTAGGTAAAATAACTGGTCATCAGGTCACCTGACAGCTGCTGATGCTGAACATTCGGGGGAGGATCCCATCTCCCTTGCAGAATGTAGGAATCTCCTTCTGTTAGAAATTGGTCCGTGCTATGATTGTTTTAGGTGTTACAGTTCTTACTGAGTGTATTATAAATCCTTAATCTAGCTGTAGAGTTTCTATTCTTGATATTACCAATAATCATATATAAAGGTTTGGGGTTTATTTTGTTATGTTTTAGACTGTAATGATACCTTGTGACCCTAATTTCAGACCTTGAGAATGAACAGTGTTAGGTTTGTTCTCCTGTTTTTTGAAACAGTCTCATTGAGTGTCTCTTCCTCAGTCTTTACTATTTGGTTGAACTTTGAAATGCCCTTACTTCAGAATTGTCATGGGAAATTAACTTACTTTTTCTTATCTTTCATTTCTGCTAATTTCCTGGGGGGGGGGGGGGGGGGGGGGGGGGGGGGGGTAGAAAAAAATAGGAACAGAACCATTGGTCTATGTAACGTCAGCAAATGTCCAGGATTTTTTCATGTTTTTTTTCACAGCCTGGTTTGAGTTTGCTCTTTTGACTGTACCTACGTGTTAGGCAGAAGTATCCATTGATGTGTCTCCTTCTGGTTTATACAGTTTCGTACTTGCTTACTTCAGTCTTTGGGCAGTCCTGGGAATGTAAATATAGTAAGAATCCTGCTTCTAGGTAGTTTCATTGGTGGTTAAGGTGGGCATGCAACCTCTGAGGTGTATACAGTATGTGTTGCGTATTTCCTAGGTAGTAGTTTTATCACATGATTTCAGGAAGCATTATAGGGTCCCTACTCCAACTCTTAGGGCCTAGAGAGTCACCATATTTCCAGTCAATCCATCATTTAATAAGGCTGTTGAAGATGTTCAGCTTGGTGAGTGGGGGATCAAAAGCACTTATCCTGAGCTACAGAAGGTCATTCCAGGTCTCTGATGCTGAATGCTGTGGCTCTCCTTTGGCACTTCAGCTGTGCCACTCAGGCAGCATCAGCTTCATTTGAGATGACAGGGTGTGCTATCATTTGTCTTGAGTCCACAGAAATTTAGAAATGCTTATTTTTTGCTTGTCTACATCAAAAATGAGTGAAACTTGCAAAGTTTCTTGTTGTAGCTCCAGTATTTGTATTTTTGTTTTCTGTTTACCCAGACTGTAAGCCTTTCTGAAATTCTGTCAAAGCTTTTGAGTGCCAGTAGAATGGAGGAATATGGGGGGTTTTATGCTGTTTGCTGATGTTCAAATATGAAAAAAAAATGTAGCTTACTGATGAGTTGCTCTGGTGATAAATTGAAGAGTGATGATTTAATACTGACTTCAGCTGCATGTGTAAATACTTATTATCTTACCCAACAGCAGACTGGGCTACAAAATAGGGTTGTTCCTTTTACGGTGAGTGTACAGCTACCGCACGCTGCAGCTTGGGAGGCGGTCAGCGGCTGTGTGTGCCTGGTGGGTTATGGCAGCTGCTCCTACGAGTGCTCCTGCAGGGTGACCTAAAGTCTAGTGGGCAGTTGTGTTGGATCAGGTGGTACGTGTCAACCTGTCACCCGCTGAGGGCGCCTGAAGTGCTGGAAGGGCAGTGAGTGCAGTGGGAGGTCCTGTGGTGCACCATGAGCTACAATAACACTTAAAGGATTGTTAATTCTTTCCGAAGATAGTCAAACATGCCAGGCACCTGCGTCTTGAATGGCTGTTCCGTGGTAGCAGTGGGAAGAGGCTGGTGGCGGGCGGCGTGGCGGTACTACCGTCGCAGCGGTAACCGTGCCTGCTGTTGGGCAGCGCAGGACTGCGGGTGTTCCGCAGGCCTTAGGGCGGGTGTTGCCATGCCCCGCTGTTCTGTGTGGCTCTGCTGTGGGAGTCTCTTGCTCCTCAGCCCTCAGTTTCAAACACAAATCACATCCTTCAGTAGGAGTGACCGCATCTGGGTCTAGTATTGCAGGTGGAGCTTTCTAAAGTCATACCCAGAGTGTTAGTGCTTGCCTGTGCCAGCTGAAAACGTCTAGTGAGTCGTAGCACCGCTTGCTCTTGGTGGCAGAGCCGTTTGATTTTTTGTATGTGGGACATAAGATGGCTATGGTGCTTTGTGCAGTGTCCAGCAGAGTGGTACAGGAGTTAGGCCTATTGGTGAAACCAAGAAGATAGCTGTTAGAAAAGTTGAAGACTGAGAATTGCCTCATTTAGTTAAAACATTTGTGAAAACTTCTGCTAACCTGTATCAACAAGAAAAGCAAAAATATGAAATCTCGTTGCATGGACTTTGATGGTTGCCACTTGCTTGTAATGTGTATTACAAGTTTATGGAGTTTAATATATGCCATTTTATTAGAAAAATCCCCCTATACTAAAAATTTAGTTATACAAAGCTTTAAGCCTTCATACTGCATGTAATTGTAACTGTGTTCTTGATGTAGATATTTAAAGGGGAAAATAAAGGATAAGTAGAACAATACATTCAGTCTTAGCAGGCACTTAAGTTTTGGCTGGCAGCTCTGCCTAAGCAGCAAGCGTGAATCCCTGTGAATAAACCATTTGCTACTGGGTGCCTGACAGAACAGATGTATTCCAGTGAGGAAAGCGTAGCCGAGCAGGGAACTAAAATACTAAAGAAATATGTGTGAAATACATACATTTTCAACAGAATTATATATTTAGCTTTTTAAAGCTTTTTACCATTTTAGAAATATTTAATAAATAATACTTAATTTTTTCAGCTGTTGCCTTTTTTTGATTACAACAGCCGTTTATTCAAGCAGTTAAGATAGGCACTATTTTTCTCTAATCACTACTTTTCTCTCAAGTGGTACTGTTTAAATCAGAAATACATGTCATCTTATGGAATGCTTGCTAAGATAATAGGCTTAAGCTGTTTCATGTCATATAATACCTGCGAAAGACATGTGTAGACCAAGAATTTAAGTTAGCTGTCCAGTCTAGAAACTGCAGATCATACTTGTGTTTACATAATTTTAAAAAATACTGCACTGCTTAAGACATCTTAACAAAAATTAGAAATCTGCAGGTTTTGTAAATTTTAGTATTTTTCCTGTAGCCTTGCTATCCCATACACAGGCACTGCCAGAGACCTGGCCATGACCTCAACTGGCCAGTTCTGCCTCCAGAGCATGGCCAAGTCCCTGAGCTGCCGTACCCATTTGACTGAGACAAATCTTGACCTCCTCTTCTAACTTGGAAATCCAAAGCTGGAAAGTGTTTATTTATAGAGAGCTGTCAGCTAAAGAATGTAAAATGGTACTAGTGATGCTTTGTACATTCTGTCTCTGAATCACTTCAAACGAAACCTTTTCCATTGATCAGATGTAACCCCAAGCACAAATCCAGGCTGGGTGAGACGGGGCTGCGAGCAGCCCCAAGGAGAAGGACTTGGGGGTGTTGGGGGATGGAAAACTGACTGTGAGACAGCAACCGTGTGCTGGGCTACATCCAGAGGGGTGTGGGCAGCAGGTTGGGGGGGGGATTCTCCCCCTCTGCTCCGCTCTCATCAGACCCCCGCTGCAGTACTGGGTCCAGCTCTGGGGGCACCAACAGCAGAAGGACACGGACCTGCTCGAGCGGGGCCAGAGGAGGCCACGAAGATGCTCGGGGGGCTGGAGCACCCCCCTGTGAGGACAGGCTGAGAGAGTTGGGGGGGTTCAGCTGGAGAAGAGAAGGCTCCGGGGAGACCTTAGAGCGGCCTCCCAGGACTGAAAGGGGCTACAGGAAAGGGGGGAGGGACTCTTGATGGGGGGGGGGGGGGGGGAGGGATAGAACAAGGGTTTAAACTGAAAGAGGGGAGATTTAGATTAGATCCAAGGAAGAAATTCTTCCCTGTGAGGGTGGTGAGGCCCTGGCACAGGTTGCCCAGAGAAGCTGTGGCTGCCCCCTCCCTGGCAGGGTTCAAGGCCAAGTTGGACCGGGCTTTGGGCAACCTTGGGCTAGTGGAAGGTGTCCCTGCCCGGGGCAGGGGGGTGGCACTGGATGGGCTTTGAGGTCCCTTCCAACCCAAGCTAGTCCGTGATATGATATGATTATTTTTTTCCAGATTAGCAGCTAGTTCAATTTTGTGTCTAAGAGTAAAGCTTTAACATGGCAAAGAAAAAGTGTGAAATTAAGAAAGGGACAAAACAACAAAAGAAACAAAAAACAAACCAAAAAAAACCCCACCACAAACCCCAAAACAAACAAAAAGATCCAGATACTTAGGAAATACAAGAGGAAAAAAAACCAAAGGATAAAAAAAATAAAGGTGAATAGATTAATTTCAGCAGTTTGTGTGCATCCTTCATCTTCAGTTACCAAATATTTGTGTTACTGGCTAAAAAAGTAGTGTTTACATGTATGTGTTGTATATGCATTTAGTGTAGGGTTATGTTTTTATTTCACTTATTCTTTGTGCTCTTGTGAAGCAGATTGAGAAGGGAAGAGAAAATTCTTTTCATGTACATGACCTTATGTGATATTTTATCTGTGCTTTCCTTTCATAGCATTTAAAAATAGCTACTATACTATAATAATATTTACCTCTAACTTCTTTAACTCAAAATTATATACATCATACCAAACTGTTCTGAAAGAAAAATATAATTTTTGCATGTCTACCCTACTAACCTAATTCTTTTTCAAGGGTAATCATGGGCTAAAATTAAGTATTTTTAGCAGTGCAGTGCACCAGATATGGGCTCTCTTTAGCTATATCACGTGGTAATGTCGGGAAGAGGCAGCGTAACTGCTGGTTGCGGGCAGCAGCTTCTCACTGGTGGTGCAGTCAGTGTTTGGCCACACTGGTTTGTAAACAGTGGAATAAAGTGCATTAGACTTACTTATCAAAGCTGAAAGATTTTGATAACTTGAAAACATTTCATCTGTAAGGTGACAAAACTAAATGATGAAGTCAGTGGGTGAGAGATGCTGGACTTGTGCAAAATAATCTAATGAGAATCAAGTTAAATTCTTAAACAGTTTAGCTGTTCATGAAGTAGCTTTCTATTTGTGACCCACAGTCAGAGCAGCCTTTATTGTTTGCAAGTCCCTGTACATGTAAAGAAAGTTCAGTTAGCCAGATGTGTGGGGTAGAGATACATTTGGGGGTTTTTTGTAATCTTGTGTATGTCAGAGTAAAGCATTTCTGTATGCTTTGCACCCTTTACCTTTGCTAGCACCACAGAATGGTGTAGTCTTATTATAAGGAATAGTTTCCAGAAAATTTGAGGAATAAAGTAAAGGTGAAGAGAGTAAAACTTGATGTTCAGGTAGCATGAGAATTCTGGGCCCAGTGTTCACAGTATCTGTCAAATAATCTTCATATTTCTTCATTTCAGTGGAGCAAAGCATTAATGAATAGGCTAACAGTAACTGATTGAAGAACCCATTATATCCAAGTTTGCTCAGTGAAGGGTAAAGAATATACTCTGTAAAGAATTTATGTAAATTAACTAACATTCAGAACTCAGCTTTCAATACTTAAAATTCATTCCATTTTGTACAGATTCTTTTGAATTCCATACCAGTTTTGGTACAGATTTCCTCATGAATTTTTAACAATAGAAATATTTTTAAAGGTTTCATCAAAATACTACAAGGTTCAGTTTGCAAGCAAAAACCCAGTAAAGTTGCACAGAATTTACTTTAATATGTAGTTACAATCCCCAACATATGCCAAAAAAACTTCCTGGAGTTAATGCACTAGTTAAGAGTCAGTGGTAGCATACTAGAAATTAGAAATATTTTTACCTTTTTATTTAAATTGAATGAAGCTTAGCCCAGGGCTGTGCGGACACTGGGGTTTGGTGGTCTTGGCAGTGTGTACTGCTCTGGAACAGCCAGGTGCTGGTGGTACAGATCCTTTGCTGCCACGTTCCAGCTGTCTCTAGATAATTTTGGCTTTTCACAGAGCTGTCCAGCTTGTGCACCATGTTCACTTCGTCTGTTCTTCTGTGGAAAAAGCTGTCATATTTTAAGAAATAACCATCTGTAGCCGTTCATTATCTCCTGTTAGCTGGAGGCTATGACCTTCTTTCCTGAAATGCCTTAGCATGTTCTGTCATGCAGAATCTGGGTTTGTTTAAATCCCAATTTAAACTGTACCACTAAAGGTAGTTTAATCCGCCTGACTTTGTGCTCGGGTGGAATGACAGAACTCACATGGTCACAGCAGCTGAGGTTGGGAAGGTAGCTGCTGGTTGTTGTGGGGTAAGTTCTTAAACTATCCTAGTGAAATCCACAGGAGGACAGTCAATTGAACTAGTTGTTTATCCTGTTGTGGCGTGTAGTTTGATTTTGTTTATGTACTCACTTAGTGGTTCTGACGTTGGACTTGTGTTCCAGTACTGCTGACTGACTACTTCTTTGTCGCACTTAAGATAGTTGTGCTTCTGGGCTTGGACAAGATGGTTCCTCAGGAAAGAGAAGATACCTGTGAAAGTTCAGGCATGCATCTGAATTTGATGGAGTCTGTGTTTGAGCACCCTTCTCTCCTGGTCTACTTTATGTATGTTCTAAAGGAAAAATTAGAATAGCACCCCTAAAGATTGCAAAACTAAAGTTGTAGACTGAGGAAAAGAATAACCGATACGAAGTAAAAATTCTGTGACTACTAGATATGAAGTTGGCTTTCAGACACTTGAAGCCTGCATTTGAATCCTTTTTCTTTAAATTTAATTGCAGTTGTGGTTTGGTTTGTGCTGGTATGCAAGTTTAGCGCTCTTCTATACATAAATGCTTTGTTGCCAAAAAAGGCTCCTAAATGATTTTTTCCATTTTAGAAAATATGTATCTAGTATTGTTCATGTTGCTGTGCTAAAGTTTTTTTTAATTGATAGCCATGGTAGAAAGAAGTAAAAGAAATAATACTAATTTAGAAGTAGGTATATTTTATGCAAAAATCACAGGTTCATGCTGATATTTAGGTATCATAAAATCTGATGGACTTGCCTGTTTTTCCTTTAGATAGCTTTTTGTTTAGAAAATAGCAGCTTATAATCATTGCAAAAGTGATTTAGTATTCAAAGTTCGATAGCTCATCTGTAGAGTGAGGAAATACTCTAGATCTTTTTATAGAAAAATGTATCTAATACATGGATGAATTTTGCATTTGTCTGCAGAGGTAGTCGTGCATCAATACTGTTATCAACATGTGAAAGAACATTGCTTTGTAGAAAAGACAAAATGGTTAAGATGGTTTGATATAAAATAGTTATTGGAAGAATACAAGAGAAGTAGGGGTTTCCACTGATGATAAACACCTGCTTGATCTGGTGAAATAGTTGTTTCTTAAGGCATCTCTTTAACCTTGGCAATGTAAAATCTGTTATCTGTTTACACTTAGAGGTGTACATGTTCTGGTATGTCCAGTGGTTCAACTTCTCATCATATGCAAAGGATCAGAATTCTCTCTGGAAAACTGGAAAATGAAATAACAATAAAAATTGTAGGTTTGTTTCTGTTAATTTTTTTTCAAACTGCTTTGTATGTAGAAGCAAAATGCTCTAGAATTGTGATTCTCAAACTTCCTTTGCTAGACCCTACCATGAGCAGCGAATGCTTCTGTCTTTGAAGTGGCTTGTTTACGGCTAATCATACAGCTATGACTGTGAGCATTTGCTGTATACTGCTTTATTTACATCATTACAACTTAAATAGGAGGTGTGTATCACAAATCGTGCTCTTACCTGTCCTGGTGCAGATAGGTTATACTGCTTGATAATTTGCCATACAGAAAGTTACAAGGAATTCCCTCTGAATAATACAAAATTAAAATCAGTAACCAACAGTATAGTTGTCAGGTGTAAAGTGCTGCAGAGTGTTATTTACATGGGCTATTGAAACTTTTATCTGCCGGGCTTTTTTATATAATTTTGTATGCTTTGGTTAAAAAAAAAAAAAAAAAAATCCAAACTAGCCACGTCGTTCATTTCTGTGATTTTTTTTTTTTTTTTTTTTTTTTTTTTCTTTGCAGCTCTACTGAGAAGTCATTTCCTTGGAGATCATCAGGTATTATCTTTTATGTGTACATTTTGCTTTAAGCCCAAAAAGCTTTATTTTCTTGGCATTCATTGCTTGTTTTGAAGTGAACTGAACATTAGCAGCAATGCTATGTATCTTTTTCAAGTATCTTTTCTGAAGTATGACATTAATATCCTCTTTCTCACACATGAAGAGACTTGTGTGTTCCTCTGTTATTGTAAAAGGTTGTTTTGGCTTAGAGGTAGTTGCAGGTACTTTTCCTGAACCTTTTTGTGCCTTTGCATTTTTGTGTGACATGTGACCATAACAAAAGTCTCCTTTGCAGTTAATTCAGAAATACTTTTGAGTCTTCCCCTTGGCAGGTAAGGGTCATGAAAAAATACTGTATGTTTGTTTAAGCTTGAAAACTGATTTTCTTTTTACAGATATTCTTGCTTAACTGAGCAAATCTCCAGTAAGTGAAGGCTTTTCTGAGAGTGATTTTTCTATTTTTGTGTCTCAGGATAGCTTGAACTTTCCAAAACAATAAACGTTTGTCCTGTAGTACTTCTGCATCTACTCTTGAGTATATTAGGTGGAATGGATGGCACCGTATCTTAAAAGTGACGTTCAGGTGTCTGTTGAAATAATCCAGTCTGTCCTTCACAGATCAGGGCGTTTAGCTAGTTAGGTTTCTGCAGCAGTTAAAATACGGAATATTGAAGAGTCAGTCCTCGGCGCAGCGCTGGTCTCCTCAGAGTGGGGAGGCGTGTGTGCAGCAGCCAATACATCAGAACCGCACAGCGCGACCAGAAGCAGGACCTTGACTCCCTGCGAATCGCTTTCTGCTCTAGATCGTGTTTCTCTCATTCAGTCGTGTACTCTTGATAGATGGCATGTTAAGCAGAACTGGTCGAACGTAATCAAGATGCAATCAGCATTTTAGATAGCTGGTTAAAAGTTTTATTAACCAAGTTCTGCACAGTGTTA
This sequence comes from Strix aluco, assembly GCF_031877795.1. NCBI lineage: Eukaryota > Metazoa > Chordata > Aves > Strigiformes > Strigidae > Strix > Strix aluco. The sequence goes on along the minus strand of NC_133936.1, from coordinate 742,761 downwards.
ATACCATACCTTTGTGTAAGGATACATGCAGCTTTAAGCTATCCAGTTTCTGATGGACAGAGAGTAACACATCGTAGTTATCTGCTTGTTTACTCAAGGATATTCATAATTATGATAATTATGACTATTTTAGGTAAATAAGTATCTCAAACTATCTACTTTTCCTTCCCCTTCCTGTTTTTTGTTTTATTCAGAGACTAAGCTCTTAAAATTGTGTACAAGTGTATTTGCATGGTTTCAGTTGCCATCATGGTATCGCCTCAGCTGAGGTGAGGCACACACTAGCTTTTTTCCTTTCTTTTAAATCTAATATTCCCAGCAGCCTACTTTGGCATTTAAATTTTGCTGGTCATGGTGCTGCTTTTCAGGTATTCTTTTAGCAATGCTTTTAAACCAAAGTCAAATTTGTTTTTTTCAAGTAACTGATAAATTAGTTTTAATTATTCTTTCAAGGTGAAACTTATTTTTGTGTTGTTTTTTGTGTTGGGTTTTTTTTTTTAAATCACATCATTTCCCCTGGTTCTGTAATGTTCCAGTGACAGTTCACAACTGGTAATGATACCTTCTGACAGATCTTGGTCATAGTTTTACTGATTTATCTCATCCAATTGCATTTCATTTCTTTATTTCCTCCTCAGTTTTTCCTGTAACTTATTCTTGGTCTATTGTTTGTTTTTCTCCTTGACTTTCTGTTAGTTCCTCTCTTTCTGTCATCTATCCAGCTCATATTTTTATTTTATCTTCTACTTATCTCCTCCCATTTGTGTGTTTCTTTTCTTTAGAGATCTCCTGTGTGCATCCCTGTTAAGAAGTCACTTAACATATGGCAGAAGATCATACTTCTGTTTAAATACTGTATGCATTAATATAAATCTAGATGTATATTTGTCACATCTCTGTGTATCTAAAGTAAGGCTTTTCTGGAGTAATTGCTTAGAAGTGGGCATGTTTGAAAAGAATTATTTTTTGCTTAGAGTTTTCTGATACACATCATTTAATGTTTACATTTAGGTGGTTGTTACAGCATGATTGTGGGTTTTACTTACAGCTTCACTCCTGAGCTTTGTTTTGAAGAAGTGTCACTAGATGATGCTTTACCAACTGCAATTGGCAAAATACAGACATTAAAGATGAGTGAAAACACTCCCTTAAATCACCTTTTTTTCCTGACTGCAGATAGTAGTTTCTATCAAAAAACATCAGTAGATGATGTGATAAGATGTGACCATAGCTCTAATTGCTTTTTGCATCAGTAGAATTACACACAATTTTTAACAGAAATATAAAATATAATGTTGTTTTGCAGATGCTTATAAACAGAATATTAGATCAGCAGCCATTTATAAAAAGGCTATTATTTTATTCAGGCCACTCTCCTCATGATTTATAGTAGCAGAGAGAGATAGAAAGACAACAATTCACTTTATTGTGCATTCTTGCCTTTGTTAGAGAGCCTAAACAATCTTTATTTTTTAGCATTGTGAAAGCATTTGCTTGGTGGCAAATGTGCGATGGAAGCGAGGTTTGGGTTCAGACCTCTGTCTTTGGAACATCTGTACAGTACTGTACAATTGGACTTTATTCTTCCTATGTGTTTCTCCCAAAATTGATGATTTGTCAGTTTGACATTGACTTAGTATCATGTAAGATCAAGTAACTAAAATAACAGGGCCTTGTATTATTTAAACAAAAGAGATTGAAGATTAAAATATTGAAGTTGAGTGCAATTATAATTTAAATGTCCCAGTCCCCGCAAGTATTTTATTCTAAAGAATATGTAATACCCACTGATGTCTGCTATGGTCTATTATCGAGTTAATGTAACAGGAGCTGTGGAGGTGAGTTATTTCAGTGTTGGTTCTCTGTATCATTTCTAGGCATATGGATGATTAAATTCATGGAAGTATAGTAACAGTTCTTATTAAATCTTAATTAAATTTGGTCATGATGCTCATATTCTAGTAAATTAATTAACATCAAATTTTACTAGACGGTTTTGACCTAAGAAAGTACTACTGATAAGTAACTGTGCTGACTGCCTGTAATTTCTAAAACATTGATTTTTTTTTTTTTAATATTTTTTTTTAATCTGGTAGTTGAATAGTATTCAAACGTTCCTTATAATAGCAATTGATGAGTAACATTTTTAGTATGAATGTTCCATTATGGCTAATTGTGCAAATAGTGAGACACTGGCATCTTGTGTACAGCTGTTGGTAAAAATTAAGAGTCTTTTTTTATAGCTTGATAGGTACAAGTACTCCTTTTAAAATTTCTCTTTTGAAGTATACTGTAGTAACAACTGTTATAAAGAATTTCCCATACCTCATCTGTCAGGGGTTTTTTGGTTTGTGTTTTGTCGGTTTTGTGGGGGATTTTTTTCTGTGAGTGCCACTAGATTTTATATCCGGGTATTCTTTGACAGTTTGACAGAGGTTTTGTTAGGTATTGCACAGAATTTATTTCAGCCCTTTTTTCTGTCTTCTCCTAGCATCTAATTTTTGAAAACTTGCAACAGTTTTGCCTCATTCTGTAACGTGCTGTCATATTCGTTGTTGAAGAGCACTTAGCAGGCTTCACTGTCCACAACTCACAACTTTTGACATGAAGCAGTCTCAGAAGTTTTTACTAGACTGTTGCTTCTTAGCGTGTTTCTTTTGGTTTTCACTCTAGGCTCATTTGTCTCTTTCTTCAGCGAGAATTTACATACCTGATGTTACCTTTAAACGTAACCCGCATTTCCTACCCCCCTTCCTCAGGCGAGGTTTAGTTTGGATATTAGGAACAGTTTCTTCCCCAGAAGGGTTGTCCATCACTGGAACAGGCTGCCAGGGAAGTGGTGGAGTCACCGTCCCTGGAGGTATCTAAAAGACGTGTAGATGTGGCACTCAGGGACGTGGTTTAGTGGTGGCCTGGACAGTGCTGGGTTAACGGTTGGGCTCCATCATCTGAAGGGTCATTCCAACCTCAGTGATTCTGTGATTCTGTACTGCATCTCTGACGCCTGTTCTGCACCCGTAAGTGTAACACGATGGCAATTGAATGCTTAATGTTTCTGTCAAAATAATTCTCAGTTTTTCTTGTTGTTTCGTGTCCTCACCTTTGTCCTCTTTTTCCAGACTATGTTTAAATTTTTCCTTTCTTCATAATAGTGCTGTGATTTCTCCTTTGCTTTCTCTTGCATATGATGACACTTTGCTGCCTGTAAAGTGCAGCTCACGTTCTTAGAACTGAAATTAGCTTAAGAGTTCTTAAAAAGTAAACATCTGGGTGGTAGTATATGAAGTAAAAAATGTATAAAATTGGCAGCAACTTCTGTTGATGGTACACAGAGGGATGAAATTCAACTCAGCCTTTTCCTTATGAAGCCCTTGAGGTTATAGGACCTTAAGACAAGGGATAGCTGTCCTCTGTGCACTACAACACAGCTGCACAATGTTCCTGCTCTGCAAAATATACGTACTAGGTAATTATTAATTTTTTTAATTAAAATAGCTTGGAATGTACATTTGAAAAACTAGAATTGTAGAACTACATCAAAACTCCAGGAAACAAGATTCTCAGACATTAGTATTCATGTTCCTTTTCAAGTAGCTGGTCCCTGTCTACCAGTAGACTCCGTTTATGTTGAAAGGTCATTCTTCATTAGTATGTGTGAGAAAATAATTATGATTGAGTTTGCAGGAAACTTACATATGAAACATTGGATTTATCTGATTAATTTATTCTTTCAGATCCTCCAACCACCAGTGTAAATAAACCCCAAGTGTCAGAGAGTGTTCATACCAATGCCTATGACATTAGGACAGAACCAGAACAAGGGAACCTCTACTCACCTGAACAGACATCTCTCCATGAAAGTGAGGGTCTGTTGTGTGCATTTTAAATATTAGAATATCTTTCTGTATTGACTGTATAAAAATGTAATGCAATTATGAATGCAACAAATAAAAAAATTATATAATATTTTATATTTATGAAGTTGTTCAAAGCTTTCATTCTTATGCTGGCCTCATATCTACAGGGTCTGTAGGTAACTCAAGAAGTTCAACACAAATGAATTCTTACTCTGACAGTGGTTACCAGGAAGTAAGCAGTTTCCATAACAGCCAAAACTTGAGCAAATCAGAAAACAGACAGCAGCATTCCCTTATTGGAACCACTAATAACCATTTGGTGAGAAGCTCGCGAGCTGAAGGGCAGACATCAGTCCAGGTATGCTCAGAACAGTGCACTTTATCTCTGCCTGTACTCTGTTTGTAACACAGTTTTAAAGACAGTAATTGTATAGCTGGATCTACCTTTGTATAGGTTAGAAGTAACGTTATTAAATTACACTTTTATTTAACACCTTCACTGGTTAAAAAGCAGAAATGTCTTGAAGCAGACAGACTTGTTTGAAGTGAGCGTGCATGTGATCTGGTTCAGGAAGATGGTATTTGTGTTCCTGTACCTTCTACTGTTTCTGGCTTTTTTCCCCTCCTTTTTCATTAATGAGAATGATAGTGAGACAGTAATTGACAAAACTTTATCAGCTTGTACTGGAACTCTTTGCACTATTGCTCCTGAATTTCCAAAGTGGTAGAGTAGTGAGGAAAGGAAGCATAGGTGCATATTGACATAGAAAGCCAAATAAGAGTGAGGGATGGATGGGTTTTTAATGTTAAATTGCCATTTTGTGTATTAAGATACCAGTTAGAAAAAAGTTACAGGAAAACCTGAAGGAACTATGTTTAGGGTAAAAGCTGCTCTTAACTGCTTTTATGTATTGTTAAATTGCGTACATTTCTTGTTGACTTCTGTCTTGCGAGAGAAGAGTATCCACTACATGGCCTAAATGATAAAACTAATAAATGTTTTTGGTTTTAAACAGCCTTCAGTAAATACTGGCACCAACCGAGTCATGAGACGAGTCAGCTCAGTCCCATCCAGAGCACAGTCTCCCTCCTACATGGTCAGCACCGGCGTTTCCCCTTCAAGGGGGTCACTGCGAACCTCTCTGGGTAGCGGGTACGGTTCTCCATCGGTTACCGAGCACAGATCCCTTCCTTCTCACGCCTATTCCTCCACGACTCTGCCCGCACAGCGGGCAGCGTCCCCGTACGCCGCGCAGAGGCCTGCCTCCCCCACGGCCGTGCGACGCATCGGCTCTGTGACATCCCGACAGACAGCAAATCCCAATGGTGGGACTTCCCAGTACCAAACATCGTCCAGACTGGGCTCTCCTCTTGCCCTTGCTGATGTACAAACCAGAGTAGCTTCTCCATCCCAAACTCAGCTGGGATCTTCTTCCCCGAAGCGTTCTGGCATGACAGCAGTTCCACAGCATTTGGGAACAACTCTGCAAAGGACAATTCATGACATTGAACAATACGGACAGCAGTATGATATATATGAGAGAATGGTCCCCCCGCGTCCCGATAGCCTTACAGGTTAGTAAAAAGGTAAAGACACAGCTTAAAATTCGGTACAAACCTACAGCTGTAGAAAACCTGTCATGCAATGGTCATTTTGTGTAGCACTAGGACACGGTTGTGGTGGATGTATCAAATCAGTTGTGAATACTGATGTCAAACACTGCCTATCGATCATACCAGAAGTTCCCTGTGAATACTGTCTTTTTAATTACTAGATTGCTAGCCATGCATTAAATTAAATCGTACGTTTTAAGTAGCTAAGTGAAATTTGGAGTCTTCCAAGTCCCTCTGTCTTCACCACCTATAGATGTGTCATCTTAGTGATGACCTGTGAGATCCCCAAAGGTTTCCTTGCAGCTCTGTGATTCAGGGAGGCGGGGAATATTCAGATGCAGGATACATTTGGTTACACATCACTACTTAGTTTTATTTTGAAGTTGTTCTGTAATCTCCATCATTTCATTACCTTTGCATAGTTCACATAGCATATTCTATTGCTTTGGTAGCTGCTAAAGCTTTACTGCCTACAATGGTAATGCTAAAGAGTATTAATTTTATGAAATAGTATTTAAAATATCTTTTAAACACAAAAATTGTGCTGTTTTTATGCCCTACTTGAATTTGTGAATGACTAAACATTTAAAAATGTGTTTGCCTTGGCTATACCATTCATATGTTACATACTTATTTGTTAACTTTTTTCTAACTCTGTTAACAATTTATGATTTGATGTAGTGAGTAAATGTTGTAGATAAACTTTGCGTATACTTCTAGGTGAGAAAGATGACAATTATGATAAGATTGATAAAGTTAGGTTAGCAGCCTAGGAAGGGAAGCATGAGGAATGCTGGTCTGAGACCAAGTGGGATGTATGTGATTGCCACACTTACTGTAGCACAATGGGAAGTATATTTAGTCATCTTTACTCTGAAGAATTTACTTAAAAGAACAAAACTGGTGAAATCACAGAATAAGTGAATTGCAAGACAGACGGAACTGGAGTGAGTTCCAAAGGGGTGAAGGGGAGATTAGGCCACTGCACAATGCAGTAAAGAAAAGTCAGAGAGTGGAAGGGGATCCCATGGCAAGGTCAATCTCAGAGGCAGAAGAAGTATTGTGTAACGGTTTCACAAGTAAAAATTCAGAAGACTGGAATGCAGATGTTAAAAATAAAAGCTTTTCAAAATTAAAGAGAATTTTGCTGGTAGTGTAATACTCAAAAACCAAGGTGGTGTAGGTGGTAAAAGTGTTATGTGGCAATTATATAATATATAAGTAAAGTAAGTTTGAAAATAAATACGGGTTTGGCTTATAGTTTATTAGACATGGGCATCTGAGGCTTGTTTAGCACTTAACTAGCTAACTGTTCAGCCAGGGAGCCTGTCAGTTAGGAGTGTGTAAGGCAGTGAAACAGATGATAGGGAGGTGTGGGAGATTACAGGGGAGTATTGAAATACAGCAGTTCTGACATGCTTCCAGAAGAATGGTTTCGAGAGTAGGGGTAGGGGAGAAGCTGATGAGTGCAGAAGAGTTTTTCCATTGGGTTTGCATCCTGTTAGTTGCAAAAACTCTGTACCCTCAGTTCTAAGAGCAGGACAAAAGCTGACAAAACTCAAGTTGGAAATGATGAACAACTCTCAGAATTAACTGATTTCTAACTATTTTCCCACTACCCAGATTAGTATATTAGTGCTTCTCTGTAGACTCTGAAAGTCTAACTTATAAAATAGGGGAACTAGGATGCTGTAAATGAAAGCATTAAAAATAGATGAGAAGGTTGGTGGAGGGTAGCTAGTTAGCACACCACCAATGCCAGGGCGCGAAGTATGTGCAAAGCACGCATTAGATAGTGGGAGGGTGGTGCTACATGTCAAAAAGTGTTCCAGGGCTGAAGAAGAAGAAATACAGGATTAAGATTGTACCACTGACCTGATCAGGATGGCAACAGTGAATGTAACAGGGGATTGGCTGTTAACTCAGTTAGCAATACAGCAAAGGGAAAGATACATCTGTGCTGGTGACGGAAATACAGCAACGCTCTGGAACGCAGGGAAGAGTTGTAGGCAACACAAATGAAGTTTTCATGGAGCAGACAGAGGGGGAACCTTCACAGGAGAAGCAGGTCTGACCTTGTGCAGTGCTGTTCAAAATGCTGTTGCTGAAAAGCTGTTCTGCACCTCTGCCTGTAATGTGCTTGGATCTAGCACTGCAGAAGTGGTAGCAGGAGGTCCGCTGCTGAGGAGTGAAGTTCAAACGAGGCAGAGATAAGTTACAAGGAACTCAAGAGGGACAGCTGAAAGGCAGCGTGAAAAAAGAGGTTCTCCTACAGCTGCAGCATAACTATATATATATATATATACACACACAGCCCCATCACGGGCTATTTAAACCTTCATAACTACTTTTCTCCACATGCTTAAATCTCTGCTGCCACTACCAAGAAGACTTTTGCTCTTACTGCTATGTATTGTCTCACTTTGAGGTTTATGTCCCCCTTTAGGCTGTGCCCTATTTCACAACTGGATTTCTGTCAGGTTCACAATTTACCTTCTCATGGCTGAATCTGTGAACGGCACATGCTGACTTAGCTTTTACTCTGTATGTTTTAGATTTTCAACTATCAATGCTACTAAAAAAATTAAGTTGGAAAACTAAAGTTGTCAGTGTATGGACAAAACTTTTCATCAAAGAAACGCTACTTTGTCAATGAATCTTCCAGTATGGATCACTTAATAATGGAAGGAAGCTTAATGGATAAATCTTTATAACTGTAGATATAGCTAACACCTTTTCTTGGCTGAAAGAAGACAGATTCAAGCATGAAAGCTTTATTATGTTTAATTGATATAGGCCATGTACCTACTTCCCTCTTCTTGGTTTTAGGCCTGAGGAGTTCATACGCTAGTCAACACAGCCAGCTAGGACAAGAGCTGCGATCAGCTGTCTCTCCTGACTTGCACATCACCCCCATCTATGAGGGCAGAACTTACTACAGCCCGGTGTACCGCAGCCCAAACCACGGGACGGTTGAGCTCCACCAGGGATCCCAGTCAGCGCTGTACCGGACAGGCTCAGGTGGGCAACGGGCTCCCGCAGCTCCTGCACCGACTGCACCCCCACTCACGCAGCATTTACTCGCCGGAGTTCTTCTGGAACCTGCGGCATAGATGAGATTCGTAATGCCAGTATAAAAGGAAAAGCTGGATGTTATAAATTAACAGAGATGGAGACTAGGTTTGAAGGACTTGAAATAACCAGCAGGAATTAAAAAGCTTTTGTGATGTTTGCAGGAAGTACTCAGGGCTATGTATCAGTGTCAGCTTAGGGTCAGAGTATTTTCTGTTCGATATCACACGCTCAGGTACATTGCAGCAAAGCGTCTTTCGTGACACAAAAAATTTATTGCTTCGTCTTGCCTTCTCTGTGCATCATTCTCTTACGAATTGAGTTTGTTCATATTTTTTTATTCATCAGTACAGTAAAATGATAGCTTGCACACTTAAATTACCTACATCTTTCATAGTAACAATACTGGTTTTACCCAACTTCTCAGTGAAGGATAATGTTCAAATACTATATCTGAAGATTGTGTATTGAGACTGAAATATTTCTATAGGATTTCATAGGATTCCTACTATTATGAAGTGCGTAGGCACTAGATTTGTATTAGAACTGATTTTCTGTAAAGAGAAACGTAACACATATCGCAGTGCAATTTGTTCTGTAAGGCTGATTATTAGTTTGTGTAGTGGAGTAATTTGCAAAAACTCTCAAAGTATTAGAGTGATTTAACCAAGTGACTCTAGAAATATTTACAGAGAAGTGTCCGATTCATATGTCATGTTTTCACACAATTGAAAATTGCTTTTTAATGTTTTTTTAATGTAACTGAAATACTAAGTGTATTGAATGTTGAAGGAGGCAGCAGTTTTTGCAATTTTCCTCTCTTCTACAACCCAGAGTAAACAAATTAAGTTTGTTAGGATGTGCCGGGGGGCAAACACAACTAGAGACTGGAATTCTCTGTTCACTTGTCTACCTAATATCACTTACCTTGAAGAACAAAAGCTACCACAGCAGCTCTGTGAAGTCAGGAGGATGCATGTTCCTGGTTTTGAAAGGATCAGCTTAAACTTTGAAATCATCCTCTTTGTTAGCTTTTTGTCAGGGAAAATGTACATGAAGTTGTAAAAGGAAAATACCGTATAAATTTTTGTTTATTTATTTTTCCTTTTTAGTACAGTTGGCAAATGACACTACTGTTAGCAATTGAATTTTATTATAAACTTTGAAAACATTCTGCATCCTGACTTCTGCTTGATGGCCCAAGATGCATTTCTTACTTTCGATATCTGTTGAGGCAAGCTGAGGCTTAAGCCCTGATTCCACCAGACTGTTAGTTCTGTAACTAACCTCTCTATCTTCCCCGGGACACTGAGTAATGGCTCCCTTCAGTCTAGCGATAACTTTCAACACTGAGCATGGTACGTGTTTTTAAGACTGGTTTTAGTTGGGGCTTTTTTTTTTTGCTTACTCTTTGAACCACGTGTTGCCTCTTCTCTTCAATAGCCATTTGTTACCTAGTTTGTTTTAATACTGATTTTATTCTAGGAGTCGGCAATCTGCAAAGATCATCCAGTCAGCGTAGCACACTCACATACCAAAGAAATAATTATGCTCTGAACACAACAGCTACCTATGCGGAACCCTACCGGTCGATGCAGTATCGGCTGTCAGAGTCCAGCTACAACCGGCTGCAGCACACAGCGCCTGCCGACGACGGGACCACGCGCTCTCCATCCATTGACAGCATTCAGAAAGACCCCAGGCAAGTCCGCTTGTGCCTTCAAGAATCAGACATATTTGCTGCAATAAGATCTTTAATACATTCTTTGAATGTATATGGCGCTCTGTTGTGCATGTCCCAGATTTACATTGTTTAAACAGTCATGACTAATTAAGATATTAAGATCTACACCTTTATAGCCAAATTAATAACCGCAGTCTAATTGTTACAGGAGGAGCAACTTTTATGCATTTAGTTACTATTACATTTTCCTTCCATGTTTATTTTCACATAGAAGTTATTACAGGAAATAATTACAAATTTGACGAGAATTGACTGGATTATTCTGAATATCTTTGAGTAATTCTACAGAGCAACCTGTAATATTGCAGTAAGTTTTCTCTTTATGGGAATGGGAATCAGGGTTTGAAAATCAGAAAGTACATACCTAATTTATTTGAATGAATTTTTTGTGAGCAGCCTACTTAAATTTCAAAACAACGTAAGTTTAATAATGATATATAAATGTACCATTTTGAAGGCAAATACACATTCATGTTTCTAAAATAGTTACTAGTTGGATGTTGTATATGTATGTACACAGTTTGGGCATGTGACAAGTGTAACATCATTACAATTTATTGGAGATGCTATTCATTAAAACCTTGTCTTTTAAAATGGGAGTATCAAAGCCCAGCCCATGCAAAGCTTGGAGGGATTTATGGTGGTGTTTATCCTCAGTGTGGGTGTGTGATTGCTGGAAACTCCAGCCTGCCTCAGACTGCCAGTCCAGTGCGGCAGCTCCCCACCACTCCCCAGCCCGCAGAGCACACTCCATATGCTGCTGGGTTAGAAACAGCTGGAAGCAGAGCACCTCACGCTGCAGCACATGGACTCCAGAGACACCCCAGGAGACTTCCATATGGAAACGTTTGGGCAACAAATAAACTGTGAAAAAAGGTAGTGGGTAGCTGTGGTCAGACTAGAGTCTTGCACTGAAGTCTTTTGGGTTTCCTGTGTTACAGAAGGCTCGTAGTGTGATTCAGGTATTTTCTAGTTTGGCCTTATCCTTCAGTCTCTAATAGATTTTGTTGTTCTGTTTATTAGTGGAAATCAACATTTGTTTTTTTAATAGATATTGAGAGACTGGATAAATTCAGTTTAACTGAATGGTACATTCATCAAAATAATGTTAATAGGGAGCCTTGCCTCTAAGTACTAATGCTTGCTGGCTGCCTGCTGCTGCCAGCCTGTTCTGGCACGGCTTGCTTATAATAGGGATGCTTCACATTCATAACAAGGAACTTCAGAGAAATTCTGACTCAGTTTTCATTGCTGATGCACCTTCTTATTTTGTAATTTCACGGCGGGATAGCTTTTACCTTACATCTTAATGTTTTAGTTCCTGATTTCCATGTCGTGCTATTGCAGCAGTCAGGTTAGTGTGTTACTGCAGCCTCAGACTGGGCTATTAGAAAGCTTCACTCTAAAATAAGAGCAAGGGAGCATGCAGAAAGCTGCTCGTTTTATTAGAAAGGCAGATTTCCCTAGGGTCTTCCTGTCATTGGCATGGAGAACTAAACCTCGATGTTGTTGAGCAGTTCAAAGTAGGCCCATAACTGAACTTTCCCTTGTCGGTGACTGTAGGGATCCTGGGGAGACCCAACTGGCCAGGCGAGCATTAGCCTTTGAAGAGCCCCCCAGATGCTGTTCTTTAAATTTACTTGGATTTTTAAGCATGGGAAAACTTCGATTCTACTTCCTCCCTGCCATCTTCCTTTACAGAAGGAAAATAGCCCAGCAAATACTAATGAGTATATTTCTAAATCTGTGAATTGGGCATGGGTATGTTTAATGACTTTTCCAGGATTCGTCTGCACAAAATCATTTTATTTAATGAAGGAGATTTGATTTTAATGATTTTAAGTTTACACTCCCTGGATAACTCAAATTATGCAAACTTCCTGCATCTGATCATGATGATGAAATTTCAGGCTGCGCAGCTTTTGTTGAAGTATAATTAACTTCAGACTAGGAAGAACATTGAGCACTGGAAAAAAAAAAATAAATGTGTGGAAGAGATGCCCCTGAGCAGCATTGTTAAGCAGGTGTCTGTTGCATTATGTATTTATGTTTGGGGAGATTTATGTAGGTTGCAGTGTTTGAGTTGATATAATTTTACTAGTTAGATATTTGGGTGATCAACAAGCAGCTAACTGAAGACCGTAAGGATATAAAGTCCCTTTTCCAATGGGAAGACTAAAAGGTGATGTGACTCAATTACTCTAATATATCCGTTTTTCCTCCTAGCCCTGATACTCCAGAACAAAAACAGAATTGTTGAAAAACACTTAAGATGCTCTAGTTATTCTACTTAGCAGATAAACATACATTTATAACTAATGCCTTCTCTTGAATGTGTTCGTCTAACGAAGGGAGTTTGCGTGGCGCGATCCAGAACTGCCCGAAGTCATTCACATGCTGCAGCACCAGTTCCCGTCGGTGCAGGCGAACGCCGCTGCCTACCTTCAGCACCTGTGCTTCGGAGATAACAAAGTCAAAACCGAGGTACTGTGCTCGCTGGCTTGCTGCTCCTGGGGAGACTGTAAAAGGGAAACCAGACCTCTCACCTCTTTGGGGGTTTGTTTCCATCATAACACAGTATTTTGGACCTTCTGTGTTTCTGTTTGTACCAGATGTATGGTAATACTGAATTACCTAGGTGCGTGTCATCACACACACACACAGATTTTTCCTGTCATAAGAGGCTGCATGGAAATTGTATGAAAATATTTTGCATTCACATTGTGTAATCCAGCAGCACTGTAAGGTATGTTTACCAGAGCCTGTTTTTGTGTCACCTGTTGATGACTGGAGACTAAGAACAGCAACAACTCTGGAAGGCCTTCCCCTGGTTTTGTTCAAGCTGTTTTAAGGCATCGCAGGGAACGAGTGAGCTGTCAAGCAAAGCAAAGAAACTGAAATATATAGAGAATAGTATTTGCGTCAATATGATGTGGAGGGAGGATACATCTGAGTGAAAGTTCAGATTACTGCTGAAATGTCTAGAAACTGTTGGCATTTGAAGAGCTGCTCTTTTTGCAGAGCAGCTATGAGCTATTGATCTGAAGGAATTTGCTTATTCGTTCATGTGTGTGTTATCTGTTATTTTCAGTATAAATATTATTTATGTTAGTAAAACCGTGCAACTTTTATAAGAAGATAGCCCAACATAACTCACTGTTGCTGGAAGGCAGATGAAAAGATGGTGGTGGTTTTGATGTTCTGGTAAAGATCGCAGCGATAATCAGATGTAGACAGATTTATAAGGTAGTCTGGCTGTTTTATAAGGGATATGACAGCTTATTTAGGAATTCTTGGGATATTATTTGTCTGCACATGTTCATCTATAGGAGATTTTGTTTCTTCACTGTTTCCATTTTCATTATTACAGATTTTTTTTTTTTTTAAATTATGGAATGTCTGCTTTAATTTTTTTCAAAAGTACACAAAACTAAAAGCAATATTCCAGAGTTTAAGCAGAATTTGAATGTGGTGCTAACTTGTATGTTATGTATGAAGCGGTGTCTCAACGTTTTACCCTACTTAGCATTAGACACATTTGATATGTTTTTGAATCAGTTCAGGTATAAAGGATTACAGACATATTATATGGTACAATCAGGCTCATAAAACCTTATCCAAAGAAAAAGGTTGTCTTTTTGATTTAGAAGACAAGATGATTTACAGTAGTCAGAGACACAACTGTAAATGTAGCCACTTAGTGTGTGGAATTTTGGAACAGAAAATTTCTCCTTTTCAAACAGAGAAGATTTATGTACTGGCAGTTATCTCTTTTGAATGGGGATAATCATCCATTAGAAATTCTTAGAATCCTGTGACAGAAAGAATGCGATTGTCTGGCTTCTAGGAGAAGAGGCTGTCCTGTACCTTTGGGGCAGGCGGGCTGGCTGTGCTTCCCAAGGAGCTCCCCCCCCCGGGGAGGCAGCACCCCCGTGGGCCAGGTGCTACCAGGTCGGCTGTTTTGGAACCCTGATGGTGTCTGTGGCACTTCATCTTCCCTTCAGAGCACCACCAGGAAGTATTTGGAGTGGGAGAGGGTCATAATTATTTTAAGGCTTTACTGAATTTGGCACTATTTGAGGACTGCTTTTGTAATTTCATTCATTATTTAAACGTATTGTTTTATTGCTGCGGTAAAGACCGGATTAATTTGCCAGACTCTGAAGGGTATTAAAAGCCTGGCAAAGTCAACTAGAATGCATGGCTAAAACCTGATGGTGAGTGTAAGAAACCCCTTATTGCCAGGGGGAATCCCTACCATTGAAATTAGCTATGAAACTGCACAGAATGATAAATTACACTTCCATGTAATGAATATCTATCTGTAAATACATACAGTACTGATATATCCGTACATTCATGTATCGTTTTACAAGAATTCAGATTTTCTTTTTTTAATTTAGTAATTGAAATGCCCATTCAAACTAGCAACAGCTGCTACCTTTTAAAATAATTACTCAGCAAAATACAAATCTTAAGAATGGATTTCTAGTCCAGTTTTATTTTGAATTGTATATACAAAAACTGTATCTCATCCAGTTTTGAGTACAGATTGAAAAAAGCTGGTTTGTTCTTCATAACTTGTATCTGTGTTGTGGATGTGTAGATGTAGTGTTTGTGCTGTATTGACATACAAGAGGGAGATTTAACTGAAAAGTATGAATTGTTATTTGTTGCTTCCTTATTTAGTGACAGAAATAAGAATTGTTTGCCTTGAGAAAGAATAACCCTGCAGTATATGCTTTCAATGTAGTCTGTATCAAATAAATAAGCTGTAGGTGAGGGTTTCAAAGAGATCCTTGCTAACTCCATTAGGCATGTTCTGTGGATAGTGCTAAAATATCAGCTTATAATGCACCAGTCTTGTATTGCAAAATAGCTCATATTTTTAAAACAGTTCATAGAGAATATTGTGGTAGCCTTTTGATGGTGATTTTTTAATTTAAAATTGATGCTAGTCTTGTAAGTAATACTACTTAGTTATGTCTTGAAAATACTTTTTATTTAGTAAATATTACAGAATTCTAAAATACTTTAATCTGTATTTTTGCAGGTTATTTTGAACAAAGCACTACAGGGAAATGAGATGTCAAAACACAATGTTAAAATTTTTTTTAAAATACATAACAAAGAATAAATGCAGCTAACCTGCTTAACGCAAACAATATAAAAATTTCTTTTTGTTTTATGAAATTTGTGCAGAGTAGACCTTCCTTTTAAAAAGACCTTCAGATATGCCAATAGGACTGGATATATGCTATTTTGAACTGATTTGTGTGTGTAGCTAAGTGTAAAATTTAAATCTTTGCAACTTCTTTCTTTCTAATACTCCCTAAAAAGATATGCTGAGGTCTAGGAAATTACTTTAAAAGCTGCATTACTGGCAAACAAAACTTTAGCAGTAACAGTTCTTCTCTGAACACAGCAAATGACTGAAAATGTCCGTCAGCCGTTTTAACAAGGCTGTGAGTGGTTCACAGGAATTTTCAGTACAGGATAACAAGCAAGTTATTAAGATTTACTACAATATTTCTTCTTGAAGTAGAATGGAATGTACTGGTTTAAAACTTGTAGAGCACAATGGGTGACCTCAATGGGTGCTGATGTCCCGACGTTCTGTTTTCCAGGTGTGTAGGCTGGGAGGAATCAAGCACCTCGTTGATCTCTTGGATCACAGGGTCCTGGAAGTTCAGAAGAACGCGTGTGGTGCACTGAGAAACCTTGTTTATGGGAAGTCTACTGATGAAAACAAAATAGCAATGAAGAATGTTGGTGGGATACTTGCCCTTTTACGGTTGTTGAGAAAATCTGTTGATGCTGAAGTAAAAGAGCTTGTAACAGGTAAGTTTTGAATAGAAACAAGCAGGGAACTATAATACAGATTATTTTTCTGAAGTGGACAAGACTAGATAACTGGTAAGTGACTGGAATTGAGTCTATCAACTGGATTTTTATTTGTGCGTTGCTATTTTTTGTGAATACAAAATCACTTATTTTGATTACAGACGGTTAAAGTATTAGCGCAGAAGTAGAGATTCACTGGAGAAGTGAATCTTGAGGTAGTTGCACTGAAGCTTCTCTTAGAGTAAATTTTCCCCAGTATGATTCTCCTACACACACAGCTAGGTCTTGGGTAGGTGTTTCTTTATTGGCTCTTAACATTTGTTTTATTACAGGCTTTTTTTTTTACCATGTGCTGAGAACAGTTTTAAGTAAGATCTTGCAGAATTCATAAGATGGGCTCAAACTATGCAAATGTGGGTTAAAGTGCAGACAGAAAATTGCAAGTATGCAAATTACAGAAGCATGTCAGTGCCTGGCCTGCTAACAGAGTCACGGCAAGTGACTCTGTCCACACTCCTAGTTTCTCGAGTACAAGGTAGCAGATTTAACTTATAACCCATGGACCTACTTGGCACTTGGTGCAGACACAAAGTCCAGAAATAATAAAGGATTTGCAGTTCTAACGCATGAAAGAACTCCATTTCCATCAAAACGAGGTGGATTTGTTGGGTGCTGCATACATCTGCTATCTCTTTTTCTTAATATGGGAGCGATTTGTCTACAAAGGTTTTAGGGGATTGAAAAATATGAGCGGATAGAAAAAAGTAGAGTTTTCACTTCCTTTAGACAGTTCCTCTTTCAAGTTTTAGTAGCTCCCTCATTTGATTTTGTTAAGCTTAGCTACTGACCTTCTAAGCAAAGACGCACAACAGCGCTCAAGTTAGAAGTAACAGAGGTGTCCTGCTGGGAGCCTTTCCAAGTTATTTCCTTGTTTAACGAAGCTGTTACGCAGAGAAAGGACTGTACAGAACGTATCCAGAGCATTTCAGTTCACATGCAAGCTATTTTCCTTAAGTATTTTCCACATAAGCAGGCATTAAGATAACCTGCAGCTTTCCTGTTCTCTAGAAGGATACAGTTTTTTCCTTAAATTATGTAAATGGAATACTTAAAACTAGAATTACTCATTAGCTGCCGTGTCTGTTTTATGCGTCTAAATTACTTGTGCTTTTAAGATGTTAGGGATGATTCCACAGATGAAGCCAAAGCCAAATTCTTAAGTATAGAAGGTATTTAGTCACTATTAAAAAAACCTGCATGGTTATCTTTCAGAAGGTACAGCACATCATCTGTAAGTAAAAAGATTTTTCAAATAAAATGGTATTTAATTTTAATTATAATTAAAGATGACTACTTCAGAAAAAGTGACACTTTTTAACAAACATAGTTTTATATTTTTTAATGAGCTACAACAAAATGGAAAGTTTTGACCTGATTGTCATCGGGTTAAGCCCGTGGCATTGACTTCTGCTAGAGTCAGACTAATGCTGAACACTTGAGAAGAATCCCCAGCAGACTTCAGAGCTTAGGGATTTTCAAATGCTTTCTATAAATAGCAATATAAAGAAAAGAAGTGGAAAAGATCCAACAGTTATTTGTTTAATAATGAAAAGCATCCACCTATGTCAGAACTAAAACTACCAGCCACACCCAGTTTACTATGTTCCCAGATTAACACAATGTAAGTACAGAGAAATTAGTATCAATCTGCACCACTAGAAACACTGCCTGTCTGATTTCCAGTGTAGAATCAGCACTATTCATTACGGCTGTACTCTGTTCATAGTTCATCCATCATACCCTGGGTTTTCCAGTGTAACATATCTTAATGAAGTACAGTGTTTTCCTTTTTCCTGAGAATGGTCTTTCTTCCTTACTAAATGAATTATACTTTCATTATTAGCAGTACCAATTCCCTTTGAAAGACAACAGGTATATCTGGGGTCATGGCAAGTGAAATTCATCCAGTTTACATTAATATGCAGTTGAATAGAAGAAAACTTTATTATCCCAGATACGTGAAATTAGAATAACAGACTTCTGGCCATCTGTAGAGGTATTTTTCATGTGAATTCATTTATATAACATTTGTGAGGAATTCTTTAGTCAAAAGCAGTCTTTTAACCTCAGAAATGATTTGGGAACATGTCCTAAAGATTAACTATGACAGGTTTGAAAAGCTGGCGTACTGGGGGAGGGTTTAATTGCACAAACATGTTTTAGAGGAGTTAGACAGTAGGAATACTGGGGTCTGTATGTAATGAACAGTAACTGAACTGACAAGATTGAAATGCAGAGAGATAAAGAAGTGGGAACTGAATAGAAACTTACATTAAAAATACAGAAAGCATAATTACAAAACCTCAAAAAATGTTTTACGAGGGAAGCAAGTTATCTTTTTAATGGCTATAGATTATTCAGAAAATAAAATGTGCTAAGTCGCTTTTCATAGTCATTATGCGAAAATGAGGTAATACTTTTTTTTTTTAAGTCTTCAAAAGTTGGCCTTTGCAATGCGTTGGAAGAGGATGACTCCTGACTGAGTTTCCTCTGGCTGCGTGCAGTTTCCATCGCTGCTGACCGGTGGCAGCACCTGTGCTGGCCTGTGCTCTGCTCTCAGAGCCCTTAGCAGGGAAACCGCTCTTTTTTTTTTTTCGGTAACTGCAGCACATTTCATTAGATTTCAGCACCAGCGCTTCCTGGAGGCCTCTGGCTCTCACACTCCAGCACCGCTTAGGCAGCAGGAATATTGCTGGGCCTTGCTGTGTCCCAGAGCCCCGTTCCCGAGCAGTTGGCGCGAGGGGTGCGCACGGGTCTGCTGCCTGTGCTGTCAGCGCACCTGGAATCAGTCTCTGCATTTCAGGATCTCAGGTCTGGGAAGACTTATACAGCAGACGACTGTCTGTGAGGTAGAAATCAAAATGCGCCTGTTCTTGACCCCAGGTGCAGTTTCTAACAGTTGAGTCTACTTTCAAGAGACCCTCAGAAACAGCCCTTTCATATGTTAAACTGTAAGAACCATTGGTGTGCTGCAGTGCTGCAAATTTTCCAGAGAAGGCGAGTCAGACGCCTACCTTAACAGAGGAGTTCCTTGATTCCCGTCAGATGTTCAGGGCAGGGGTGAGCCGCAAGCCCTGCCCTCCCCAGAGGAGGAGCTGGGGCCCTCCTTGGAGCGGCCGGGTCCTCTCAGGCTCCTCCTGTCCCAAGTGAGTGACAGTGCTGAGCCCGGGGGAGCTGCACGGTTTTAGAGCTGGGAGGAAGGAGGAGTGAGCTCAGATTCCAGCAACAGTTAATCACTTGCGTAGCTGTACCCTACAGCTCTGTCCTGAAACGAGAAAGGGGCTGCTGCTGGTGGTCGTGGCAATTCTTCATAGTTTCTTTCTTCAAATTCGTACCACCTCAGCCAGTTCAGCTGAGAAACGCTGTTTTCTGTCCAGCAGCACAATCTTTTGTGCACACAGTGCCATCCTTGTGAGGGGCTGCCTTCTTGCAGCAGGTCACCCCGTGCGTTGTTGCTTGTGTATTTTTGGAAAAAGGATGCAGGGTTCTGCAGTTCCAGGCAGCCTGAGGTTACTCCCGGAAACATACAGAAGTAGCTGTCAGTCCCACACCGTTTTGCAAACAAAGCATTCTGTGAAATGGGTATTGTTTCTTTTCACAACTTCCATGTTACTATCATATTTACCTCAGTGCTACTCTGTGCAATCCAAAGTGCTTTGTGATCAGCTGTGTAAAACCTACAGAGGCGGTAGGTGATTATCCCTGTTCAGCAGAGGACCCCCAGGCTGGTGCAGCGGCTGAAGGACTCTTAATTAACCTGCTACCCGTTCGGGTATATAATACACAGTACGCTGTGTACTTTGCTGTTAGTTCTCAGCTGATGGCGCCGTTTTAAAGTCCATGAAAGAGCACTGTGCTTGTGCTGTTACAGCTTTTCCCATACCTTAGTGCAGGAGATGAAGCTTACTGCATTGATTAATCCGTGAGTGGAGTTTTAAATATAATTTGGTGTAATTATGTAGAAGGCCGTCAGTTTGAATGCTTGAATATGCTACTCCTGAGGAATTTCCAGCAATGTTAGAGAGAACTTTTTTTGGAGGTGGTGGGCAGTGTTAAAAAACCATAGCACTATTTTTTCCATATTTACACTAGTTCTAGTGCTTTCATTGTATTTGGAAAGTTTAGATAGAAACTTGTATTTGTCTCCTTACAAGCTGATAAGTCGGATTGCCTATTTTGGGTTTTTTTACCTGAGGATATTTTGGGTCTCAATTTCAGTCTTAGTTGATGTCTGCTGTCAAAGTAGCATTAATTGCACATCTGAGATGGCTTAAACTCGTTACTGAAAAGCATATATTGAACCTTTAATAGATGTAATGAATTTGTACCAGGTAATCAGATAACCTTTTATTTGAGGGTTTATAATCACAATTGAGAAGACATCAAATTGTCTAATGATTCTTTTCAATTGTTTGCCTAAAGATACCGGTTTTAGAACAGGACTAGCAGAAGGAATGCTAAAAGTATCAAAAGGAAATGTCCATGTATTTTTTTTGAGAGGTATGTGACACCAGTGTGTTTCAACAGTAAGATTTACTTCGTGTACACGGAGTTCTTTACGTCAGCCCAGCAAACGCTAGTGTTGATTTGATGTACGCTGGGGTAGAAACAAGCGGGTAGCTGAGCCCCACAAAGCAGGACAGCTGCGGCAGACAGATGGCCGGTCTGGGCTCCGCTGACAGCAGATGGGTGTTCCAAGAGCACAGAGCCGTGCTTTTCCCTTCAGTCCCTACAGCCAGTGGTAGGCCGGTAGCTCCAGACCCCCGCAGCCATCAGTGGGCTCAGCAGCCTCCACAGGGACCGGCCCCGTGAGCCTGTTGCCAGCCGTGGTCAGGTCCTGGGGCGGTGATGTGCTGCAGAGCCAGCGGAGGAGCCACCCGTGTGACCACAGACCCCTCTGCCGCCACGCACGTCGCTTCCCTCCCGTCCACCCGCAGCACTGTGCAGCAGGAGCACGCAGAAACAGACCGTCACTACCTCCTGTGTGGAAAAAACACTCCTTCATAAATAATTTCTCCCCAGTTGAAAGTACCCTATGGAAAATTATGACAATTCAATTGATTTTTCAGTATTTCTATGACCTACCTACATGCAGTAGGATTTGATTAAAAACAATTGCAATACCCTAAATGCAGGAACATTAAGTTTGTCTTTATAGATTCCAAACTACCTGTTTTCACTACATGTTCCGGTTCTGGATTTTTTTTTTTTTTTTTTTCATTCCACTTCAGATCACCTTGTCTGGATCACATTTCCAGGACAAAATTTGATCCTTGCTGCCTAACTCTTGAGGTCTTCTTTTGTTTCTCTGTAGTTTTTTGGTACATTGTGTGAGTTAATTCAAGCACCTGTCATCCTCACAGAAGTTCACCCAAGCTGTCTTCTCTGCATACAGCTGGATCAGCTGCTCAGCGTCCACGGGTGTTAAAGGGACTGTCGTAGCTGGCACATGGAGATGGATCTCCTGACCCCTCTGGCAGACGTTTCCTCATCACACGTCTCTGAACCTCCAGTTGTGTTCTGAGTATAGTGATACAAAAACAGGAAGACTGAAAAAAGGACTGTCTTATTCCAGAGTCTTGTCCTTTTTCCTTTCAACAGTGATTTCCTTCTTGGGAAGCATCCTTTTCTCCATTATTCTCTAAATATTTTTTGAATCCTTAGGGGGAAAAGAAAAAAAGAAATGAAAACAACCCCCAAAAACCTCAAAGACTTGAAACTTAGTGGTTTAGATTTGTGTCTCTGGGTCTGCTCTGTTACAGTTTGTAGAAATTTCAAGTGCTTTTAAAGTGTCTTCTATATGAGGAAGAACATCATCAGTTAAAATACTTTTCTAATATTAAAGGTGTACTGGGAGACTTTGACCAGCATCTTAGAGCCAGAGACCCAGGACCTTTAGCACAAAAAGCCGATTCTTTCAAATTTTCAGGAGAAAACTGTTAAAACAACCTCTCTCTGCTGCACTATTACGTATGTGTGTTTCTTCAGTCAGGTTCATCTCTGCTCCTTTTAAGCACTCGCTTCTACAGTCAGTTCCTCAGAAAAGTCTGCCAGATGATCCTGATTTGGTTTATCTGGACCACAGTTTATATTAGATAGTCAAGATTATTTGGCTTTAACCAAAGCTTGTCGGGTTCAAGGATGGGATCTAAATTATTTAAGATTTCTTCTCTCTTTATTTTCTAAGGAGAGGATTCAGTCTAGAAAACAAGAAGCTTATGGGCAAGGCTTTTCTTTTTTTTTTTTTTTTTTCATTTGCAAGTATTAATGTATGTTCTGAATCTATGTGGAAAATACCCTCAAAACACCTACCAGTACTCTTTCTAGTTGCCATCATTTCTGGAGAAAAGAGTGCCTTGACTTTCCTCGCCCTATCTGCCCCCATTCACTTCAGACACCAGATCTGTTGTGGTGGTGGTGCTGTTAAAACAGCACTCTGCTCTGCATCCACAGGCAGGCTCGGGTGCCCCGTCCTTGCGTGGGTACTCCTCGGCTTCATTCGCAGCATTGAGTTTGGAGGGTTATGGTTTGTTGTTGCCTCCTGTTTATAGGATTATTGTAACTTCCACACACTTTTATCAGCTATCACTAGCTGGTTCTGTCCCTTGTTGCATCTTCCGTTTGTTTATCCGAGGTGCAGAGCGACTTCAGAGCCCTGTAAGTGCCAGTCACTCGCTCTGCTGTCAGTGCTGCTGTGTCGAGGGAGGTGGCAGGTGGGCTCCGAGAACAGTCCCCTCTGATCTGGCTCAGGAGGCTGTTTAATTCCATGTTGGGGACTGGCTCGAGTGTTTCTTCTGTGAGAGTCCTCTGGTGCAGCCCTTGGGGATTCTCTCTCCACAGAGTGACAGAGTGGTTGAGGTTGGAAGGGACCTCTGGGGGTGCCCTTGGCCAGCCCCCCCATCAGCAGCGTCACAGAGCAGAGTGCCCAGGACCACATTTTACCTCTGGGACAAATATTTGACTGACTTATGATGTTATGTAAATGCTACAAATTGTTTCAGGGCGGGATAGGAGAGAGATGAGGGGGCTCTAAAATACCTTCGGTGAGTCACTTCTGTTCGCGAAGTCAGGGCACTCATCCGACTGTCAGTACTCCAAGGGATAGGCCCTGAATTCTGCTGATTCTAAGATCTGGTGCATAAACCTATACACTTTCCATCAAGATTCTTTTATTAAAGCTATTAGGATTTTTATATTTTGTTGGGACCTGATCTTACAGAAGATGTATATCTACATCTTTAAACTTAAACTATATCTCTGAATAACCTGTTGAGCATTTTTATTCTGCTTTCATCTTTCCATGTGATCTTGAACTATTTTTTTTTTCTCTCCCATTCAGCCTCTTTAGAGGAAAATATATTCTGTCTCCTCAAAGTAGTTTCCATAGCTTGATATGAGTGCTTGTACTTTATTATATGTTGTACATACATCTCGGCTATTTAAAAGCATTTTATCTACAGTTAAATCAGGGTTACATGTTTTCATTATTTTTTAATACTTAAGCTAGAATATTTCATTCAAGAGCCAGATGTCTGGCTTTTTTCTATACTAAATAATATTAAATATGACCTGGAAAGTTTCTTTTGTTTTGGAGAAGGGAGACATAGTCCTTAAATGTTGTTTGCATTTTCTTATGATCTAATCAATTTAAATGACTGACCAAAACTTTGGAGATGGGTATTTGTGTTTGTTAAAGATTTGTGTCCCCTGTCACTTTAGATTCAAACGTCAAGGTAAAGTCTCTGTCTTGTCTACATAAATTAATGACAAAAATGCCCAACCGTTGTTAATACCAAAGCAGCTTTGTCAGTGATAGCAACTGCGAATTTGCCTATAGAGAAGGCTCTCAACTTTATCATGCTGCTTATTTTAATTTCCTGAGTAGGATTATTTTGGATAGTGTTCACAGAAATGTTGTTTTAGCATGGTTATCTCCAAGAGCTGTAAGGGTCAGAACTTCAGGCAAAAATAGAACAGGCAATCCCCAACCAAAAAAAGAAAGCAAAAAGACCCACTTTTCATTAGAACTACAGACACTTTTTCATACGGCATTTTAAACTCTCCTGCAAAGCTGATTTACTGATTTTTAAGGTTTTTGCTACAGCATGTTTGTGAATGGGATGTTCTCCACTCTTCCAGAATGATAGAAATTACAGCTAATAGCTGTTGGAAAATAATTTTTTGGAAATTCACCCTCTGCCTACAGTTTCAAACTGTCTCTTTGGACTTTGGCAGATGATTCTGTAACAGTTAAATACTAGTTAAGTACGTAAGTACTTGTGTACCTCCACAGCAGTGAGGAATAAAAAGGCACTGTTATTTAAGTGACATACGAAATTAGACTGTAATCCCAGAAGTCTCCTAGACCTTACCTTAACTGGTACAGCATTGTACCAGCTCCTCCCACCATTTTCCTTACCTTTGAATGGAAACTTCCCAAACTATAACTGCCTTTGCCTTCAGGGTTTATTTCTAATGAGCACGAAATTTGGGCCCAGTTATCTCAGAGTAAGCACTCTACAAATAATTGGACTGTATTCTCGTTTTGAGCATGCAGGCTAAGGGGCTGTAATACACGGTTCTACTTTGTAAAATAAATAGCTGAAGACTTCTCCCAAATTCAGAAATTTGCTTTCACCTAATGAACACAGGGGTAATAAATCATTAACCATTTAATCAGGCTACCTCCTTGAGAGTCCAGCTTCTGGGCAAGTTTTGACACAGTTACTCAGTGGAACTCTAGCGATTTGCTCTTCCAGCAGTCCCAGGCTAATCCTCAGGGACAAGTTAATGCTTGCAGGCGTTTAAGGGGCTCCTCGGAAGGGTCGGGTCTGGGGGTCCCCTTGGGCTGTGCCATTGTGCCCACGTAGGGCTGCTCCCCCCAGTTCCTTGGGGAGCCCTGGGTGGTGCTCCCCCAAGGCAGGCTGGGGCGTGCGGCGGCTCCGGCAGCGCCCGGGCACCGAGCGTGTTGTCATCCATCGCCTGGGCGGCTGGAGCGGCACCGCGGCCGCAGCTTTGCGACCAGGTGCCGGTCAGCCGGTGGGTGTTGAGATGCGGCTCTGCCTGGCGGGGCCGGGGCTGCCCTCAGTGAGAGGAACCAGCCGTCATGTCTCCGGAGCTGGGTCACTCAGAACCGAGTGTGCGATTTTCCCAGATGCGTTAGGTAACTAATGGAAGTCTCAGACTCAAAATAGAATTTTTCCCTTGCATAACTTGCTTTAGCAACAAATGTTTGGGGGGCGGGGAGGAGGTTTAGGTGAGATCTAATTTCTAGTTTGCATCACAAATTGCATGAAATACAGTTTCAAAACCTTAAAGCTATAGGCCAGTGAAGCATTTAGATTTCTCACGTTAGTTACACATGAAGTACTCTCCTGTAGCGAGGACACAGAGTCATAAAAGAGATTTATGGTATGAAATTGGATGTGTATTTGAAATAGCTTGCTTTATGTAATCGGGCTGTTAAACCTGAAGAATAAGTAATATTCAGCTTATTTTGAGTGTGTAAATGTTAATGCAATACAAAGTTGGTGCAGCCATAAACAATTTTTGAGAATCACTCCAAACTTTTATGAAAAAACCCTACACAACAACTTTAGAGTATTTTTTTAAAAAATACTTTCTTTATTTCCCAGTTTGTAATAAATTCTCTTTTG
Source organism: Strix aluco (assembly GCF_031877795.1). Classification (NCBI taxonomy): domain Eukaryota; kingdom Metazoa; phylum Chordata; class Aves; order Strigiformes; family Strigidae; genus Strix; species Strix aluco. The sequence goes on along the minus strand of NC_133936.1, from coordinate 716,914 downwards.
TTACTGGAAGTCTTGCTCTACAGGAGCTGGAGTTAAAAGTCATAAGTAATACTGAAATGGGTCTGTGATGGTATTAAAAGTGTCAAGAATCTGTGAACACTTTAACATGAAGTATCTGTTGTTGTAGATTTTTAGTCCCTCAGGATTATCAGACTGTGAATGTGACAGTCTGCTTTTTGCTGTTTACAAATTAGTTTATTTTGTTCCATGTCAGACTACTGGAAGGAAATGTATGATTTTCACAGAAGTAATATTTCTGTGAAACAGCAGGTGATTTAAAAAGTAACCAGACAGTGGGTACAAGTAGGAAGTTTGCTGTAAGCAAAAGACTGAAGCCAGTGTTCTGTCAGGCAGGAAGCTGTGAGGTGAGGTGGGGTTCCAGGAGAGTAAAGGCTGTGGTCAGAGGGTCTGTGACCTGCTGCAGCAGAGCTGGCTGTACCTGCTCCCGGCTGCTGCCGCCTCAGGGCTGTTGATGGGAAATCCCTGGGAGGTGCCAGAAACTCACTGAGGTTTGTCAGGAGGTGAACTCTCACTGGTAAAAGTAAGTGCTGCTGTGCTGGAGCAGACTCCCTCGCTCCTGTGTGTTAGCCATTGAGAGCATGGAATGGGGCGGAGAGCGGGAGAAACAACTCTAATGAGAGAGGGGAGGTTTGCCATCTCGTGCCAGGCTGGAAAAAGTTAGATGTAAGAGTCTGAAGTTGGGAGGGGGAAAAGAACAACTCTTAAGATTTCTGTTAGCTTTCTGTCACCATTTGGTGAGGATGATGAACCGTGGGAGGAGGATACCTGAACACCAAGACAAGTACAATAAACAGCTGGTGTGGAGAGTCTGAAAAAAGGGAGCAGCTGGGCACGTGTTCTTTGCAAGCTTCAGAAGTTTCTGTTGAAGCCGATGGCAGGTTTGGTTCATTTGTTCTTGGCTGCGTGTCCAGTCCCTTTTCAGGAGGCTGGATGGGGAGGAGGTGGTTGATGGCGAGACACAGCAGGCAGAGGAAGACGTGAGGGTCCCAGCAGGCTGCTGCTGGTGTCAGGACAGCTCGGAGGAGCCAGACAGCACAGGCACGGGGCAACATTTGCTTCCTGTGTGGACATTCACAGACAGTCTTGTTTTGAAAAAAAACCCCAAACCTAGCTTTTGGGGGTCTTGGCGTATGGTAACACCCAGGGAAGCAGATTACTTAAACACAATGGTCTGTTGCTTCCAGGTGGTGGCTGGAGTCTCTTCTGCAAGTGTTGCCCTTGGCTGCATCAGCTGAGACTCACTGAGCTGCTGCTCTGCTGAACTCGTACACGCAACTGTCGCGCAGGCCTGCGAGATCGCGCCGGTGCATGTGTGATCCATTGCTATTGATCATTGCCAGGTATCTCGGAGATGTTTGGAGTGCAGTTCAAGCACACTCAGAAATGCAGAAAACTGTCTTACAGGACTGTTTTTGCAGATGCCTTTTGTATGGACTATTCATGTGTCTTTTATACGCACTTTTTAACCACTCTAGCAGAACCAGCATGGGGCAGTCTCTGGAATAACCAGATCCTTCACCCATGATGTTAAGCAATACATTAAAACACAGAAAAACGGTCTAGGCACAGCAGGGTTTGAGCGGGGGAGACCTTCAGGACACTCCAGGAGTTCCCACCTGAAAAGCTTCTAGAGCAGTGAGTCAGAAGCTGCTGTAAGGCGTCTCGGAACTCGGCTGGTGTGAGCCAGTCCACGGCCCCTCGTGGGCAGTCGGTGAGTGAAGTGCGTAGGGCTCGTCCCTGATAGCGAGGACAAGGCTGGCGCAGTCAGAAGGGACCTGCAAGGATCATCTAGTCCAGCTGCCTGACCAATTCAGGGATGACCAAGTTAAAGCATGTTATTAAGGGCATTGTCCAAATCCCTCTTCAACACCGACAGGCCGGGGGCATCGACCCTCTCTGGGAAGCCTGTTCCAGTGCTTGACCACACTTTTGGTAAAGAAATGGTTGCAATTGTCAAGTCTGAACCTCCCCTGGAGCAGCTTTAGCCCATTCCAGGTGTCCTGTCCCTGGATCCCAGGGAGCAGAGCTCAGCACCTCCTTCTCCACGTCCCCTGCAGGGAGCCATGAGGTCACCCTCAGCCCCCTCCTCTCCAAAGGAGACAAGCCCAGGGTCCCTCATTGTGCCAGGGCACACTGCGGCTGCCCCCTACACCCCCAGGTCCTGTCCTGCAGGGCTGCCCCCCCACTGAGCCAGCTGATGCCATGGTTACAACAACATGACAAACCTGAAAGTTGTCCTTGTATCCGTCTCACTTGTAACTGAGGTTCCGTAGCTCAAAAGCCACCGGGATTCTTCATTGATGATGCAGCCAGGAGAATTGTCCTTAGAACTGTTTAACTCCATCATTGTGTGGTTTCTTTGCATTCAGAAAGATAGATATCCTAGTTTAGATTCCAACAAAATGAGATTTTTGAGTTTAAACAGTGTTTAGCTCTCTTTGGGGAAGCCAGCATAAGGAGAGGATCAGATCGGTCCCATCTCAAAGCCTGGGCTCGTTCTGCTTTCTGTTGAAGGAACTGCTGTCAAATAAATAAGCCTTGGGCTTAGAAAAGGCAGCGGAGAGGTTTGCGAGGGTGTTTTGGCCCTTACGAGGGTTCATTGCACAATCTTTGCCTGATTGCCAGACAGCCTGTTTCCTGGGTAGGTGAGCGGCTGAGGAGAGCTGTGTTATTTGGGGACAGCCCAGTCAGCAGCCACAATCCTCATCCAACCCTTTGCGTCATCTCCATGTGTGAGCTCAGCCACGGAGGTAGGAACCACTGCGTTGGGTGTCACTGTGTGACACGCAAGTACGTGGGCTGCCGTGTCATCACCGAAGTCAGGATGGTCACAGATCCCCTCATGTACTATTCCCCCACGGAGCCCCCCTTATCTTACTGAAGAGAAAAAGGATGTTTCATGCAAAGATTTTTCTTTCTTATTTTTGCGTGGCTGTATTAAGAACTTTTGCTGTCTTATAAACTTTTTTGTTGTTAACTCTTGTAACATTTACTGCCTTGTCCCCCCATAATTTACTTCTGAGGAAACAGAATGTTGAAGATCTAGTCAAACTGAAAACCGTATGGTTTATAGTTGCAATTTTATTGGGCTATTGTGGAAATGCTGTTTAATGTGTTTTGCTGAGCGTACACAGCTATACTTCTTTACAATTAGTAAAATACTGTATGTGAGGAAAATATTTAGAGTAAGATGAGTACCTGGTGAGAATTTAGATGAACTTTAAGCTGTGTTTCATGATGAAAAAGATGATTAAATGCCGTGTTTAGCATATTACTTGCATATACAGTTGTGCTGATAATTTATGTCAGATCTCATACTTCTGTGTCTGAATGTCATGTCAGAAGACTCTGCAGGGTAGGGAACTGCAGAATCCTTCCTGCAGACAGAAGGTCGGTGGCCTTTCATTTGGCTGATTGCTCTGCTTGCTGCAGCTGCTGGGATCAAAGTTTCTGTCGTGTTTCTGCATTAGCTCTTATGCTCAGCTCTGCGCTGAGTGCCCCAGGCATACAGGGCAAGAACGCAGCAGTGCCAGTGCAGGACATTCTTCCCACATTTCACCTGGAAAAAACCCAAAACCAAACCCATATCTGCCCTCTGTTGATCATTTTGCTTTCCTCCTTTTTGGATACTGGCTTTCCAGGTTCTGCCTGATCTCAAATCACCTTTACTGAAAACTCCTTAGTGGCTACCACCCACCTGCCACCTACCTTCTTTGTCACTTTTTCAGAAATTTTTTCACAGGACCTCATGCTTGCAAAACACTGCTGGTCTTTCAGCTGTGACACCCAGAGATTTGGTTTCTTCTCACTTCATTTTTGCTCTTGTATCTGCTCTTGTAGCTGTTAACTTCTGCCTGAAAAGGTGTAGAGATTTCCAGTGTAAACAACCTCTCTCGCAGAATACTGCCAGATCTCTTCCATGTGCCTTTTTAAGAAGTAGCTTATAACTTTAATCTTCAAGTTTCACATAAATCAGGATAATGATCTGTTTCTTCCCTTGCCCAAACCTCTTTCTTACAGGGTTGTTGAGGACCCACCCTTTGGAGGTCAGATGTTCACGCCTTTTTTTGAGTAGGATGAAGGGTCCCTTATCTCTTCTGATAAATAACCCTTCTCACCTCAGACTGCCGCCAGTGAGCGCAGCAGGGCACTGGATGCAGGTGCCACCAGGGAGGAGGCGGCTCGCTCCCGGGGGCCACGCGGTGTCAGTGCCATCTGTAAGGAGCGTTTCCATTTCAGAGATCGTTTGTCCTCCCACCGAGGGCTGCACGATATCCGAGGTGCGAGGCCTGACGCGTTTGTTAGCCGTGCAGTCACCTGCTCCGCATAACCTCAGGCAGGCGGGAGCTTCCTGCCAGCGTCACCCGCGGCTGTACCATCCCCAGGAACAGGTGCGGCAGCTGCTTGCTTCGGAGAGATGTTTTCTGTTCGTGTCAGTATTCACACCCTTCCTTCTCCTCTGGAGAGGAACCAGGCAGTGGCGCAGGGAGCAGCTGGCTGCGGTGCCAGTGCCACTCCAGCTGCAGGGACTATGCGCGCCTGCCGACATGCATAGAGGTGACAGACTTCAGTAAAACCAGTCACTAGTCAGCGGCCAAACCGCTTCCGTTCTTTGTTTTATGTGAAGCTTTGTGCTGAATCCGTCTGGCAAATCCCGGTGACCTCTTTAGGAACAGAAGTGTGTCTGCGGCATGTTGGTACTGGGTTGCCCTGATTTGGCCTGGTGCGTGGCGTGCTGCAAAAAGAGACAGATTTGTCTTCGGTATGGGATTGATCTTTAGATACCTGAAAGGATGTTGGCGTTAGAGAGGGAGAGTGAGCTCGAGGCACATTTCGGAAAGGTGGAAGGGCGTTTCACAAATGAGTTTGTGTGCTTGTAGGGACCATTCCTGGAGACAGCAGTAGCGCAGCAGGGAGCCGCCTCTCCTGTGGGGCGGCAGTGAGCTGTGCCTGCGGAAGGAGCAAGGAGCGTCTCCTGCCAGCGTGTGTGTCTGCTGAGTACGGTTCCTTAAGAAAAGAAAAGAGTCTTTACTCTCTGATAGGCAAGTTTTCCTTCTCGGCACTGTGGCAGGCCTGGGCGCTGACCTGTTAGGGTTATTCTGATGATCATCTCACATTGCAGCGCTTCCACCAAAGAGCTTACACAGCCGCCAGCCAGCTGCAGAGATGGATGCTGAGTACACTAGGCCAAAGTTTAGAAATATTTATTTCAGTCTGTAAAGTGAATCTTTTCATGGCAGCTCTGCTGACCACTCACCGACCAACAGTGTTGGAATAATATTAAAGTTACATTGCAGACTAATTATGTTTCTTCTTGTTTTGCATAAGTAAATTATCTCTCTCCTGTTTAAAGTGATGTCTTTTAAGTTGTTAATGGTGCTTTATATTTGTTTGCCAAGTCTTTTCTGACTTCACTGCAATGGAAATCTCTCCTTAAGGGGTTCTCTGGAACTTGTCTTCATGTGATGCAGTAAAGATGACAATCATTAAAGATGCTCTGTCAACCCTGACAAACACTGTGATAGTGCCGCATTCCGGATGGAACAGCTCTTCCTTTGATGATGATCATAAAACTAAATTTCAGACTTCCCTAGTTCTGCGCAATACTACAGGATGCCTGAGGTAATCTGCTGTTCTAGAAGACTCCCTTCTACAGAGTAATTGTGTTATCCAACAGGTCCTTTCTATACTGTAATTTTTAAGACAAAAGAGTTGTTGCATTCTATAAATCACATATAGCTTCCTCATTCAGGCAGTTTTACTTTTTTTTTTTTCATATTAGAGAAAGATGAAAAGTACAGTCACTAAGAGGTGCTAACTATAATGGCTAGTGGTTACATTTTGGTTGTTTTTTTAATATGTTATGGTCATTGCACTTTCCCCAGTTAATTACTGCAAATTTTTTATTGTGTGTAGGGCTTATGAATATTATTTAGGGGAAAAATTGTGCATTTGGTGATTATTATTGTATACATCTAAATAATTATGTTGTATATGCATGTGTATCAGTAAAGAAGTGTTTGACTCTTCCCTTTGTGGATTTCTCAAACAGAAGTAAGAAGAAAAAAAGTATTCAGAGCAATAAAAGGCAAAACTAAAATAACTGAAAAGAGCTTTCAAGGGCCAGGGGTAGTATATGAGCTATTTCTGTTCATTGGTAGGTTTGTTCATAATTTTAATTTATTGGATTTGAGATTGCGTTCCATTAAACAGCAGGGTAAGGCCATTCTGTTTAAACAGAACTGGAATTGCTTTTTATTTGCTGGTCACCCTTCTAGACCTCAGCATATTTTCATAAACTACTTTGTTGTTGCTCACTGGGTGGTTTTTGCAGACGACGAGGAGCCCAGGGCCGTGCCAGCATAGGGTGCACATGCTGCCTGGGAACGGGCAGCTCTGGGGACGGGCGCTGCCGTTTGTGGGGCGCAGCCAGGCGCAGGTTCTGTGGCACGCCGGTCTTCCAGGAAATACTTGTCTACATCCTTGGCTTATTCCAAAGCACAGCGCAGCCTTTTCCTTTCCCTACACCCTAACCTACACATTCATACATTTATACTCTCTGGGTAGTACTGTCACAAATGTTCGTGAGGCTGCACCACGGAACGGGTCGCGGAATGGACAACAGAAGGTGTTTCCAGCACAGGCAAGCTCAGCAGTCCGTTCTACTCACAAGCCATAGATTTGGGCTTGGGATGGAGAAGTCTGGGAAGGGGGTTGTGCTTACGGCTGTTTTGTCAGCAAGTCGATGCTATCTTGAAATTACAGCTTTGAACTGTATTTATCTTTTGTAAGAATTGAGGGTGAGTGGCCGCACAAAATGGTGCTTTTGCTTTTAACTTCTCCGTTACCAATCTGCTGTCTAAAAGCTTTCGCAAGAACGAAGCGACTGTGCGTGTGTGAATACACTGTGCTCCCTTCTCCTGCAGGAACCTGAGCTCCGCCGGTGAAGAGGCCCGGAAGCAGATGCGGTCCTGCGAGGGGCTGGTGGATTCGCTGCTGCACGTGATCCACACGTGCGTGAACACCTCCGATTACGACAGCAAGGTGTGTGCACGCTCCGCCGCAGCCCCCTGTAGGGCTGAACCCACCCCTGACGGGATCTCGGGGGCTGTGTGCTGTAATTCAGCGCTGTGACATGCATAGCGCCGCTGTCTTCTCTCCCAGCCCCAGTTTGCTGATGCACAGTCAGATCCTGTCGCATAATACAGCGGGAACTTGGTCTGTGCTGCCAGCAGTGTTGAAGTATTCATCCTTGAATAAAATAGTAATAAGCTCTTGTGCTTTTCACTTTCAGAATACTAAAAAATAAGTCACTAGAGTAGAGCTTACTGTTCTAGATGGAAAAAACATGGAAATATGTTTGAGGATATCAGGAGAGAGATTGCAGTTTTCTCAGAGAAACAAAGCAATGCCCAAGGCCCAGAATTAGAATTCAGTGCTTGTGCTCCAGATGCCTTTTCACCTCTGTTTCCTTTGTCTGGGTTGCTCCATCACGATGTAAGAAAGTCACTAATTACACGACATCTTTCTGGTTTGGCTCCAGACAGTGGAAAACTGTGTGTGTACCTTGAGAAACCTGTCTTACCGTCTGGAACTGGAGGTACCTCAGGCCCGTCTGCTGGGAATCAATGAACTGGATGATTTGTTAGGAAAGGAATCACCTAGCAAAGATTCGGAGCCGAGTTGCTGGGGGAAAAAAAAGAAGAAGAAAAAAAAAACTTCACAGGAGGATCAGGTTTGCTGTTTTCCTTGTATTACAAATCTATCAACTGTAGTTCAGCTAATGATGGGGGGAGTACGTACCTTAAAGAAGAACTATCATATGTTGAATGAAAATCTAGAGGTTTGATGTTGTTACAAACACGTGTTCCTTCCTCAGTGGGATGGAGTCGGCCCTATACCAGGATTTTCCAAGTCTCCTAAGGGGGTGGAAATGCTGTGGCACCCGTCTGTGGTAAAGCCGTACCTCACGCTTCTGGCAGAAAGCTCCAACCCCGCTACTCTGGAGGGCTCTGCAGGATCCCTCCAGAACCTTTCTGCGGGCAACTGGAAGGTACGTGAGTTCCCAGCCTTCCTCCTGTCCTTGCGTTCTAGCTGGGTGTTTAACAGGACACTGGAGTGTGTGTGGAAGGAACGTGGAATTCTCTGGTGTGCGTCTGCACATTTCCCTCTAGCGTCTGTCATTAGTGCTCCTGTGCTGCAGTAATGTTTTCATGAAAAGCGATGACAGAGACGGTAGGCAGAGTAGTATGGAAACTGGCCTTGAAATGGGCACCATTTATTTTAAATAAACAGAAGAGGCTTTCTTTCAGTGCATATTAGGTAAAAATAATCTAGCATCTTCTAGCTGTGAGTTCTGGTGGCAGTGTACTGTCAAAATAAGACTCGCATAAATAAACTGTTAGTATTTGCTTTTTTTTTTATTTCCATACATTTTTGCTTGTGGCCCTTGCACACAGTATGTTACAGAAGCACCACGTGAGAACACTTTATGTTGGGTATTTGTCATGGAGAGAGTAAAAAAAACCTAATTGCTTCCTTTGCTTGTAGAGAAACAGCAAAGACTTTTTCGTTTTCTGACCACTATAAAATTGGTCTTTAAAAAGCAAAACCCTGTTCCCTTTTCAATAATTTGTCATCTATTAAGATGTTTTGCCTGTTAGACCACTTCTTTTAAACACTGCTTTGTAAGAGGAATGAGTGAAAAACAACCGAGCGCTGACCCTTTATAATAACAGAAGAGATTCGCATTTATCACCTCCTTCTCTTCGGAAAATGTCCCCAACATAGTTACGAATTACAGTCGAGTAAGAGATTCTTTCAGTCAGAGTGTTGTAGCAGATTTGGAGTAACTGGAGCTTTTCTGCAGTTCGCAGCGTACATCCGAGCTGCCGTAAGAAAAGAAAAGGGGCTGCCAATCCTTGTGGAGCTGCTGAGGATGGATAATGACAGAGTTGTTTCATCCGTGGCGACGGCCCTGAGGAACATGGCCCTGGATGTCCGCAACAAGGAGCTCATCGGTGAGTCCGGGGCGGTGCTGTGGGAAGCACTGTCCCTGCGGGCCAGAGCCCCAGCTGAAAAAGCACGGGGGTCAGATTCTGCCAGTAGAACAGCACACTTGCTTTGACTGGATCACCAGATGTGTCACAGAAATCAATCTTTCTGACAGCAGCAGCTTTTCAGAGCAATACTGACCTTGTAGCTTGCCGTTGGCTACCTGGCATGGCTGTCTCTTGACGAGGGGCAGAACTCACCTCAGCGAAACTAAACGGGACAGGAAACCATCAGCACAAAGTCTGATGGAGAACAGGAGCGAGGCGGGAGCCTTCTCGGGGGGGTTTCAAGGTCCCTTACGTGTTCTGAGAGGACAGGACAGCTCTGCGGCCCGGGCCTCAGCGACTGGTGTGCTTAACGGTATCGGACAGGGAGAGAGGGAAGCAATCCTCTCCCAGTAAGACACGTCCACCAGAACACAGGTACCGCGCGGTACGTACGTGTCTGCGGAACGAAGCCATCGGCAGGGTGCTTGCTAGAAAAGCGTGCTGTTTCCCTCTTGTCAGTTTTCATATTTAATACTTAAAGCATTCATCTGTACCTTTCTCATCTAGCGCTTAAAAAAACCCCAAACAGCATTTTTCCTGCCCTGATCAGGAATCTCAGTTTATTGTGGCGAGTGTTGAATGTGCCTCACCCTCAGTCACAGACTGCTGCGGCCTGAATGGACCCTGCAAACCTGTCACAGTGTAAAAAAGTTTCATTTTTGTTACAGAAGCATTTTCGGTGTTGCAGACTAGTGGGATAAGTATGTAACAGCTATTTATACAGATAAAGAGTATCACCATTCTCAAAAAGATAAATGCAGGTGAACAGAATTTTATTACCTATCTCTGAAGCTCCTCCATCTCGGGTGTTCAGAACGTGCTTTCTTGCAGTGTAGGTATTGCATACAGAAGGAGTCAGTAAAAAGAAGATTCTGTTCCATAGCACCACCCATACACAGGTCATACTCACATGATATTCTCTTTTCAGGATTTTTTTTTTCCCTTCCTGGCAGAACTTTTCAGTTCAGGAATGCACCTCCACCTGTTCCCTCCCCTTGTCAAAGCCTTAACTGTGACATAATTACTGGCTTTCCAGGTACACTCTAAACTAATCTTTTATAAAATATTTTGAGACCTGAAGTGAGCCATAAATTACCCTACTCCAGCCATCTGTTTTACGGAATTTTACTGCCGTTGGTAGGGGCAGGACCAATGGGTTTCCATGGTCTGAACTCGGAAGGAAATAGGAGCCTGGGGGCTCCACCCAGCCACTGCCAGCTGGTGTATGCAAGCACTCACGAGGAGCTCGCTGGAAGATGGGCAGCGGCGGGGAGCTGCGGGACACGCCACTGCTGGGGAGGGTTTAACAGGGTGTTTGAAAACTTGTTCCTTTTGTTTGCAGAATTGCTTTTGGGATATTTTTTTCCCTCGGGCACATTATGCAAATAGATGGCTAATGGCATTGTGTAAACTTACTCATTCACTGTTATGTACAAATGCCTGTCTTCAATAAAATCAATTAATCATTCAATTAAAAGCACAGCCTAAACAGGAAAAAAAAATTACCTTAGCTTTAGTTAATTTCCTGTGTCTGCAGTGTGATTATTCCTGGGCCATCAGTCAGTAACTGAAATCTGAAGGAGCTGAGATCTCATCTCGTTTGGGTAACAAATAAGGTGAACGGGATGTCTGGAAGAAGGAAATTCCGAGTTACTGTAAGGATTTCTTTAACCCCCCCATAAATGAAGCCTAGGAACGTGCACCGCTCCTTCAATCATAACAAAGAGCGTAACGCTTTCCCTTGAATTATTCTGCTTTCTCCAAATAATTCCCGTTTACAGATGCTCCTATTTTAATGCAAAAATGCAAATTCTCACATTTTTAAGGTAAAAGGAAAACAAAAATTCAAAAATTGATCTCTAGTCTCTCTTGGCTCTGTGTAAAATACGAATTCTTGGAAGGTTTCCATGGTTTTGATCCTGTGTTTGTTTTTATTGCTTTCAGATGCAGTTTTGTGACGAGTCCTACAATTTCAAACCTTAAGCACCAAAATGTATTTTTTCACCTGGTCCTGTTGATGGGTTTTTATAGGTAAATATGCTATGCGGGATCTGGTGAATCGGCTCCCAGGAGGCAACGGGCCCAGCATATTGTCGGATGAGACAGTGGCAGCAATCTGCTGTGCTCTGCATGAGGTCACCAGTAAGAACATGGAGAATGCCAAAGCCCTGGCTGATACCGGAGGAATAGAAAAGCTGGTGAACATAACGAAGGGACGAGGGGACAGGCAAGTAGGCGACCAAGTTCATACTGAAACTGTTTCCCTGTTCCCTCGAAAACACTTAAGAATGTGGGAAATGTTTTTTGAGTAAAAAAAAGAATCTGCTTTTGCAATCCTGACGCGAGTGGTTAGCAAAGCCTGGGTCACACCGGGAGGGAGGCGGCAGCCGGTGCCACCTCTTGCAGTGTTTTCTCTGCCTCAGGCTTTTGGAGGCTCCTGCCCTGCACGCGGTAATCGCAGCAATGGGGCCTACTCATGTTGAATGGTATTTTAAAAAAATCGTTCCCTCTTAAACACCTACAAATCAATAGAGTATTCAGCGCTTTCCAAAGTCAGAATACGCCGGCGCCTCTGTCAGGACGTACCACAGCAGCTGTTACACCTTGGGCGCCCTTGGTGGGCCCTGAGGAGAACCCGGCCCTGCGGGAGCTCCCCGCGGCGGCAGGACCTTCTGGCCAGGCTGCAAAGCGAGCGCTGCTGGAGAAGGCCAGGCCTCTGTGGGCGCTGGGCTGGGGCGGGCGCTTGACAAAACCCAGCATCAGGAGCAGGACAGGGTAACGGCCCCTGGGTCACCTCGGGGAGCCCTCTTCCCCGAGCAGCCGGCCGGTGAGGGTTAAACATATGGCGCCTTTAACAGAGTCTGTCTCAAAAGGAAGCTGTATTGTGGATATCCACAGTTTGATTCTTGGTGTGTCCAAGGGACACGGGCTCGTTCCAGCTGCAGGCATGGATGCCCTGATGCTTTCCGTGACTTCACTGGTCTGTGAAGACGATGTGTAAAGTTGCAGCTGCACTTACATTTATGAGGCAACAGGGTACACTAAACAAATTTTAAATCCTGTGAACGTATTAAGAGTGTCTGCTCATTGATTAACACCAACAGCTGCAATTTGTTTCAGTCTTTTCTTTCAAAAACTGTTTGGATGACTCTTCACAGTGACAGAAAAAGGCCCAAGTTTAACACAGATGGCACTTAATGGTCAGTCGCTACTTCAGTGCCACTACCAGCTTACTACCATTTCTCTTTAAAAAGACTGCATGATTTTATTTTTAATAACAGCTAGAGCAGTTTTCCTGGCCTTGATCTTGTGAGCAGAAAAGTGTTTTCCCAACTAGGAGAAGTTTTCAGTAGTGCAACACAGAAATGAGAACAAAGTCTCACTATGAGGGTGTCTGGAGACTTTCAATACCAGCTCTCCTGTATTTGTTTGTTCTTTTTCTACAGTTAGGAATTTTATACAACGACTGAAAGTTTGTAGCCTCTGTTCTCATGAAATGCACTAAATGGAGTGCTGCTTTTCATGATTTTTTAGTTCTTGCAGACAGTGAGGGCAGCCACTGTATCCTCATGTGGGTGACCTGAGCAGATGTCTGGGCTGGAGCGGGAGGTGACTCAGGCTCTGCACCAGCCTCTCCTGAGGCGCCTCTTCACGCCCTGTGGGGACCCGGAGGGGTGACCTGACTCGCTTCACAGCATCAAGGTTTAGGCTGTTCTATAGCTCAGGAACATTGTTCTTTTTAAGTGGAATTAAGTGGCTTTCTGATAATGTAATACTCTCTACTTCCTTAGATCATCGCTGAAAGTCGTCAAGGCAGCCGCCCAGGTACTGAATACATTATGGCAATACCGAGATCTCCGCAGCATTTATAAAAAGGTAAATGACAAAATCAGCCTACACTGGGAAACAGTTCTACAAAAACTCCTAATTTAATGAAAAGCGATTTATTTTGATGTCTCTTTCTTTTTGCCACTCGACAGGATGGATGGAATCAAAGTCATTTTATTACACCAGTATCAACACTGGAGCGAGAGAGATTCAAATCACATCCTTCACTATCAACAGCAAATCAGCAGATGTCTCCTGTCATACAGTCAGGTCAGCCAAGAAATGTAAAGATTCACTGAAGGGGTACCCGATATCCTGTTTTTTAAACCAAGCAGCCTCTCAGTTTACCAGTCCTTCCGTCTAGAACACAGAGGTCGCGCTGTCTCTCCTCTGTATTTCGACAGAAGCACCTCGTTCTCTGGCTGTTGCCTCAGCTGACTCACAGGGTTTGTGGGTGTCTCTGCATCAGCGTTTTGGTTGGGATAAGGAGCGCGCTGAAGGCAGCCTCCCCCCTTACCCCGCAGCGCAGCTCAAACTGCCGTCCGGCTGTGTGACGCTGGAGCAGGTGTGCTCGGGGCCGTACCACGCCCCAGCTGGTCACGACCAGGCTGGACGGTGCCAGGTGAAATCCTCGGGTCACACCTGGAGGTCGTTTCTGACTGATTCCCCCGCAGAGCCATCCCGTGCTGTGCGACCTGGCGCTGTAGGTGCAGCCTCACGGAACGCGGGCTCTGGACAGCCTAGGAAGCAACAGACCAATAGCGAGGGACCTATTTTCATTCCCAATTACGTAACGTCCCCTTAGGATGAGCAAGACAATTACAGAAATCTTACTTTTCTGACTCCTTTTCATTTATTTCTCACCTTTGTTCCTTTATCATCTTCAGTGCTAGGATTTAGATCTTCGTGAGGGGGCTGACACAAAACCTACTTGAAACCTTGTATATTGTCTTCATTCAGCATTTTTATCAGTTTTATCCAATTTACTCTTCTGGTTTTATGTGAATAGATCTCTGTTAATACCGAGAAATACCTATCTACTATGACTGCTAAAATAAGTGACCAGTTCCTACAATACTCTTGTTTAATTACTTCATATAAAACAACCCTCACACATCCCTTTGTGATGCGGTTGACTTGCAGAACGAGGGCCTGGGCAGGGCTCTGTTTTCCTACGAGAGGTGCGTACACCCGGAGCACCTCAGGAAGGGAGCGCGTGTCTGCCGCGCCGAGTTCCCTACAGCCACCCCGGCACAGCCAGCGGCACAGAGGCCGCTGCAGGTGCTGTGCCACAGCAGGCTGCAGTCACAGCTCTGGAGGGTTTTGTTACGCCGATCTTAACTGTGGCCCACGTCCAGCTTTCTCCCAGCCCCCCGCGATTCCAAAGGAGTGTCCTGGCCAGGTGTCTCCGTCGCTCTCACCACACGATCCTGGAGGCACTTTTTACTTGTACACCCTGGCACCAGGTTGCACATGCTGGCATCGAAACACCACCTTGATTCACAGCCTGATTTAGCTCTGCACCTGCTGCCAGAGCCAAACGTACCTTCTGAAAACAAGCAATGGCAAGGAAGCGAACACAGCTTAGGCCCAGGGAGCTGGCCAGGTTCCACCAAAGTGTGAAAGGATTTTCCAGTACCTACTGTCAGACTCTTACCTTGGTGCTTCCTCTCCCAAGATACACCAGCAGAACAACTGCGTTACTCCAGTTCTCTGAACTACCAGTAGGACTTAAGATGGGCAGCTCTAGCATGGTATTTGGAGGCTGTCGTACTGTAAAAAAATCCAAACAGGAAGCATCTGCTTTTCTGTTCCAGAGCATGAACAAGCTTAGAGTTTGGAGTTTGGAGCGTAGAGCACGTCCAAGGAGGGAGCTGTGGTGGCAGCCCTGCCGCCTGCAGCGTGCTGGAGCAGTTACACTTAGCCTGTAGCCGTTGTTCTTGTCTCGGTCACTCAGTTATTAACACACACATTATGATGACCCATGTCAGAATTTTAATGACAACTCCAAATCTAGTTTTTTTAGCCATTAATATGTCAGGATAATACCAGTAATTAAACTATCCATAATCACACAAAATTGTGAGATGTAATGTAATGGACACAGCTAATGGAAGAAGATATCATTGGTTAATATTTTTAAGCAAAATCTCTAGAAATTATTTTTAAATTGTCTTCTCTTGTGTTACTGGGGTCTTTCTAAACCAACAAAACCTGAGTGGCCTGTAAAACAGGGATGACTTAGCAGAGCAAACATTGTACAACTACAGAAGAGATTCAGCTGTTGACTGTAAGACTACAGTCAGTCATCCATTGCTGTGAGGTGACAAGGGTTGTCAGCCAGCTGGAGCACGGTGTCCATGGTACGCTTCCACCTGCTGATCAGAGAACTGTAGCACAAGGCTGTACGTGGATCGCGTCAGCCAGGCAGACTGTAAGTTTTTCTGTCCTGTCCCAAGTGATAGGATGGACTTAAAGATTCTATTTCAGTATAATGTAGATAAAATCACAAACATTAGCATGAGTATCATCTTCTAAATGCAGACAAATGATGTCATATACAAACTGAAATGGGTAAGGTCTGTGATTTCAGTTGTAGGCATTAGAGAGCAGGAACTCACCACTGAAGTATAATCTCGTGGTACGTTGTTGATGGCTTTTGCCACTGGGGCTCTTCATCCAGGAAGAATGACGTGCTGGTTCTGCCCATTGCCCGCATCTCTCGTGTTAATGCTGGAGGGAGGAAGGGATGAGGAGGGGATAACGGTTCGGTATGGGAAAGGCTTTTGTGGTACATACTGATCATCCTCCTTTTCCATCAGTTGGCAGCACGTCCTCGTCACCGGCTTTACTGGGAATTAGAGAACCCCGCTCTGAATACGATCGAACGCAGCCGTCTATGCAGTATTATAACAACCAAGGCGATGTCATCACACATAAAGACATGTATACTGGTAAGAGACCACTCGGGTATTAGCCAGTACTGCTGAGGGGCAAAACCTGCCTGTACTGTGGTGTTAGATTATTGGTGGATACTAAAATCTGCAGACTTAATTGTTTGGGTGCTACATCATTTCTTCTAGGTAAAGCAGAGCAAATAGACTTATAGACAAAAGAATAAAGACTGAAGTTTATGCCATAAACTGTTTTCTCACAGGTTCCAGCAAACCTTCACCGATTTACATCAGTTCCTACTCCTCACCAGCAAGAGAACAAAATAGACGACTACAGGTGACTCCAAAATTGTATTTTGAAATGACACTGGTAACAAGACTCAGCACGTAGTGTTTAACGGATACACTTTGTAGTATTAGAGTGCTTTTTTACAGAGTGTATCTCTAGCGTAGTTAATTTGTTATTGGGCATCAGTGTGCTTAACTGGCAGTCGCTCACGTACTCCTGTTACCTTTGTGTTTTCCTTTTATATTCACATATTTTAGCGTGTTGTTCTTATGGTGGGGTCTGAGACCACTTTTGCTACTTGACTGGGTTTTTTTGGTAGGTCTGGTCAGGTTCTGTACTTTCTACTTATGCTCTAAAAGTATGACTTTTGGAGAGTTACTGGCTCCCCAGTGAATGCAGGAGATGACATACAGGGAGGCTTAGAGGCTTTTCCTCTATTTAGTTTAATTTAAAAGTTAGATACATTTCCTGGAGGTTTGAAACCTATGTTATCCTCGTACCTATCATAAACTGTCATCATTGCTAGAGCTGCACTTCACTTTTTAGGGAAAGGTTCTGTATAATGTCTGTAAGTTTGAGAAACAAGTATTTTCTCTGCTAATTATATTTGAAAGCTTATGTTTCTATCATTTTGTCAACAGCATCAGCAGTTGTACTACAGTCAAGAAGATACCAACAGAAAAAACTATGACGCATACAGGTTATACTTGCAGTCCCCACATAGCTATGAAGACCCGTATTTTGATGATCGAGTTCACTTTCCTGCGACTTCAGATTACACAACACAATATGGACTGAAATCAACCACAAATTATGTAGACTTTTATTCCACCAGACGATCTTCTTATAGAGCAGAACAGTACCCAGGTTCACCTGACTCCTGGGTGTAGCATCAAAGAGAAAAAACAACAGTGTATTTCTCATCTTGCTTGAGAAGAAATGGAATGGCCTCATTTGTTGTTTTGGTTATGAAATGTGAAAGTGAAATAAAAGAAGGAACAAGGAAGATTTTCTTTTTTTTTTGAGTGAAGAATTGTCAGGAAGAAAAACTGGAAGGGATGGTTTTTTGCTCTGTTTAGATGTTAGGTATAATTACTTGTAGCTCCTGTAGTCTGGTGAGGGTGTGGGCGAAGTGATGAAAGGTTTGAGGATTGAGTAAAATGAATTTGGAAAGCGTGTAGGTCAGAGCAAATTAAAGCTGATTTTTTTTTTTTAATTATGTGAATAAAAGTCTTGTTCTGATAGTTTGTACAGAAAAAATAAAATGGATGCCCTTGTTTTATTGCTATTACTAAATGTCAAGATTGTATGCTATTACGTCTTGTAAATTTTTCGTTGGTGTAAATATGGAACTGCCACATTGGTTTAAAGTGCCATCCATTTGTAATGCAGTGTGTCATTTTAAAAGGAACTTGAATCATGCACAAAAAATATTCCAAGAAAATGTTATAAATTTTAAAAGAAAAAAAATCCACTTTTAAAAATGAATAGTGTAATTTTGAAGCACAAAGTCCAGTCCAGTATATCTACACCTATCCCATTCCCTGCCTATTTCATAAGAAACTTCACTGCCATTTTCTATGCACATGGAGTAACAATAAATATGGAAGTCTCATCCATGGAAAGCTGTTCCCTGTTCATTTTTTTTTTTTTTTAATTTTCTGTGTGTGATATTTGGAAACAAATACCATGAATATGAAGTCTAATTGCATGTTTTTAAGCAGGTTAAGTATATCAAAACATTTGGGCCAGTTTTTCCCAGCTTTCTTCACTGCATATAGTCTGAATTTTCAGGCTGGCAGACCAGAGTGTGAAATCACGCACTTCCCTCCCATTCTTCCTTAGGCTAGTATTTTTACTTTTGATATGGGCGATCCAGGGTATTTCAGAACTCTCCTGTTTTCTTCCCATCGTTGCTCTACTCCTCCCCTGGCTCTCCCCAAGAAAAATAAGATGATCTTGCTTTCATAGAAATTATAGTCTCCATTTTGACTACATTCTGCTTGGAACTATTTACAATAAAAATCTTTGATTATTTTAAGTAACTAAATCACCTACTTTCCACATGCTGTAGAGTCTGTTAACTTTATACCGTCTGTAACCATAATTATTGTTCCCCATCATCGCACTTTTCTTCAGTTTTCGGTGTTTCCAAATACCCTGACTGCATCAGTGAAAGCAGAAAAGGTAAGCAGAATTACTCCAAGTTTAGATTGTAAGGCAAATCCACTTTTCCTCGACTGGTTGGGCTACTTCAGCCCCCTGACTGTAAAAGGGAAAGGAGGGGAGGGGGTGGCCAGCAGGGTGAAAGCAGTGACTCCAGGCAGAGCTCTGATCACAGCCCCGCGCAGCCCTGCTGGCTGCAGTGCCACCGTTCTTGCTGCGGCCAGTACTGTGCAGATGGTGCCTTCTCTGTCCCAGAAGACTTTCTTTTTTAAGATAGAAAATAGTTTCCATTTACTTGAGTTTGTTTCTTGTAACAATAATTCTGCCACTGCTCTTTCATTGTTCTACCTCTCTTCAGCCACGCGCGAGCTTTGGTGCCGCCTAACGCAGTCGGTGTTGGTTTCCCGCTCTGCCTGTAACCAACTGAAGGTGGTGAGCGCTGGGCCAAGGACGCTTATTTGGCATTTCATTGCCCCAGGAAGATTTAAATCAGCTTCAGGTAACAAAATAATAGGCTGAAAGGGCTCACAGTCTGTTACTATTTGCTGCTTTGAATCTGCTAATAACTCTCCCAACAAGAGGGAGGTAGGCATTTCAACACAACAGCGGTATGATGGAATGATTTTTGCTTCTCATCTGAGGCAAGTTTCATCAAGATCAAGTTTCATCAAGATTCAGGACAGCACCCCCAATTTGGATCTTTCATGCTGTAGAATATATATATAGAGAGAGCGCTCATTATGTTTGTTTTGTTTTTATTGGTCTCATTTATGTATTTTTACACGTCTTGGTGCTATACTGATTAAAATTATCTGTACAGTGTATTTGTTGGTTAATTTCCCTTTATGTGCAGTTTCAGACTCAATGTGTGGAAGTGGGGGAGAAATAGGGCACAATTTCATTTCAGTGTTCACTTTCATAGTGCTGCCTGGCTTTGGGGCCTGTTCCAAAATGTCAGGAACATGAACTTAAGCTGAATGCTTTTAAAATGTGTTGTGTTCACAATTTCGTATTCAGATCGATACTCCACTGAGAAAGGTAAAAATTGTTAACTTTCTGAAAACGTGGATGTCCTTAGGAGAAGGTGATGCTGATTTGGAAGTTAAATAGTAAAAGTGCCCTGGGAAATTCTCTGTTTCCACCTTTCTAATAATTACAAATATGGTGGGGAAAAAAAAAAGGAATTAAACTTTCAGAAGCAGGGAGTTAAATATGTTTTGAATTAGAACCGATTGGGTGTACAGGGGGACCTGACAGCAGACCCGTACGTGTCCTTCAGTGTCACTCCCTCCCGCGGAGCATGACTGAAAGTGGCGTTGACCTGGGTGAAGCAGCTTTGCTCACGAAAGGCCAGAGAGTGATGGGAAGCAGCACTTCACATTCTGTGCCTGTGATTCTCTATCTTATAAAAAGGAGATGAATCTTAACTGAATTAGGGTTGTTATTTAACTAGGCTCAAAAGAATCCTGGCTCCTAAAAAGATTTATTTTTTGGCGGTCTTTATTCCTGCCTGAATAGGAAGTGTCCACTGTGAACAAGTTCGGCAATGAGGGTCATACGTGAATGTTTGTAACAACAGTCTGACCTCTAATTTTGGTGAACGGATACGGTTCCATCAAGAAGTCTGTATGAAAGGACAGATGAGAAATTTTCAGGACAGCATTCATGAGGTGATTCTTTGCCTTCCTTTAGTCATCTTGAAGAGTATGCCTCAACTGTAATCTGCTTGTACCTTTCCTCAGATACTGTGCCTAATGCTTTTAACCACCACGCGCTTCATTTGTTCAGCCAGGGACTTGGGCTGGTCAGCAGGTCCCTTCTGCCCAAGCGGGGTATCGCTACATCACACTGAGTCCCCGGAAGCTGAAGTTAGCTGCGAGTGCTGCAGACTTGTGCTGCCTTGCCAAATTCCTCTGTATGCTCAAAGGGAGAGAAATGGGGTGACTCATCTCAGTGTGGCACGAAGATCTGGGGTACAGCCTAAAATATAAATTCTAGACATACACAGAGGCGTACGGCTCCAGTGAGAACACCCAGCTGTGGTGTGACACAGCTCTGCCAAGTCAGAACAGGCCTAACGAATAGGGGTGAACTGATAAGGGAAACAAAACCTTCATGGCCAACCCCAACCTCACAGGGCAGCAAAAAGAGAGAGACATGGATGAGCCTGGTAGGAGCAGAGGTGAGTTACACAGAAAAACAAGAGTTAGCTATAAGGATTGTGAACACTGGAAAAAGACAAACTTTAGCCTATCAGAGCTAACAGACAGTGGTTAACTGAAGGGAAAAACCTCTGGCACAGACACTAGTCATGTGCACTCCGTGTTCGAGTTACGGTGAGAAAGACTAATGCTCGTAAAAGGTACCAATGTAACATTAATCAACTTCTAAAAAACAAAACAAAGCATGACTTTGTGGCCATGGGTAAATTATTGCAGCTGTCAACAACAGTAGATAAAGGGCCTAGAAGGAAAGCTGTAGAGACCAACGGCTAGATAGAAGAGACTGGAGGAGCCTTCACAGGCTGAGGCACAAAGGTGCGAGCACTCCTTTCTGGCTCTGAGGCAGACATGAGCCGAGGACTCATTCCTGGCTGCACCGTTCGCTTCACTGTCAATCCTTGGAACTGGACAATTAGTACTGAAGTTTAAGACTGTCTGATGCTTTTGTGCTGCCTTCCTAACAACAATCAGCATCTAGTGAAGATGTCAGTCTTGTGGATCTGAAAAGATCCACTAGTCTTCCTCAAAAAAACAGTCCCTTTTCAACACAACAGAACTTCAGAATAATGAGCCCATGGGCAGGGATGCCCCTGTCTTCCAAGCAAACCTCGGTTCTCTGCAGGCTGTGCTCGAGCTGAGTATCAGCATAAATACTGCAGCATTAGGCTTCCAAAAGCCTCCGGTACACAGGGCTAATAAACCCTTCACAGGGAGAAATTGCTATGCAGCCTATAAAATGGAAAGAGCAGCAAAATTATTTAGGTACTTAAAATACACAGTTGTCACAGTGTGTCATAGCCTGTAACACTTAACAGATTAGGAATTAAAAAGTGGTTAGGCCAACTGTACTAAAATTACACAGCAGAAAAATCCTGTGAATAGGTATTAAGAAACTTTCACACTGTAATGTGATCCCTATTACAGAATCATCCGTGAGGAAAAAAAGGTAAGTCAGGTAGTTTTTAAGCTGATCCACCATAAGCCAGGCGAAGGTGCTACACCTTGTGAAATCCATGTAAACTGCTGTCAAGAATAGGGTTATTTTTTCTGTGCCTTTTTTCAGAAACAAGTCTCCAGCTGATACGTGACTCATGCAATAGCCTCTAACACTGTACATTGCTACGTATGAAATTAACAGTTCATCAGAAAGAAGCCATGGCATCTATCAATTTTCTACCATTGGATGTTTTTTCACTGAGTTACATCTGATAGCAGCTCATGTTTATGTAAAATCAATGAAATACCACTAAGGTAGGAACTTGTAATGCTAACAGTGATAGGAGTAACAATAGCATTTATGAGCTCTGAAAACAAATGCTGAGTTGATTTTTTTATTGCCAATTTCTGTGACTAAATTTTGAGCCTGATATTGCACCTCTTCTGGTATATCCGATACTTGTGTCTCCTCAAAACTCCAGGCGGGTCGGCAAAGGTCTAGTATGACACAGTCATATTAGCTCCATATAACTAAACGAGAAACTTTAGGTGATTGTTGTAGGTTAAAACTTTGCTTTCAAAGATGAGCTAAAGTTCTCTGACGAATACCATTGAATTCTAGTTTGACATGTTTTAAAACTTTTCTTATAAATCAAAGTCTAGGGACGTACAACAGGCTCAGAAGAATATACAACCCTGAATGAGACAGTCTTTGAAGCAAAGCATAAAAGCTTGATGTCTTCAAGAAAAGAATAAGACAAGTTGGCAAAAACTCAGACAGCAAATGGTGAGTAACAGTCTGAAGAAGGAGGGAAAAAGCCTATTTCTAATTTAAAGGGTTACCAAAAAATTGACAACAAGACTACAGACGTACAGACTTCCAAGAAGCCTGGTTGGATTAGAATGCTCATTTCTCTTAAACGAGATCTCCGGGCCTAAGCAGGAAATAGGTGTTACAGCTGCATTGCTGACTGCCAAACAGGAAGGCAGAGAGTGATGTAACAGGTCGAGGAAGGTCCTTAGGTCGGCAAGTTCAATAAACACAGTGATAATGGCAGATCTCATTTACCTCCATTAGATGGAAAATGTCACATTATGGTGCAATGCCCAAACTAACTTTTAACATACCAAAACAGACTGCTACTTGGGGGGTGGGGGAGCAACCTCACCCTAAAAAAAAAAAAAAAAAAAAAAGGAATTCTCCGTAACTTCTCCATCAGAGGAGAAATAACTCTTGACTTGCTCCTCAACAGCCAGATCCTGCTCCAAGATGATGAAATTGAAATGGCACAAACTGTGACTGCAGTGAATCAGGACTAGTACTCAGGAACTGTCCTTTTCACTACTCCATTTTGATTTTTTTAAACAAGGCTACAGAAAAGCCAGATAGCTATTATTACGATGTTTAAATTCAAAATGGTGATTACATAAAAACTGAAAGTTTGTAAAAAAATATTTAGAAAGCACTATGAAAGGGATGTTTGTGAAGCGAAGGAATCCTTGCCCCAGGATAATGCGATAGTGTGGATATTAAAATGTCATGTACACTGAAAAATTACTAGGTGAATCCTCCTTGTATTGATTAACACAGTCCCTGAAGGCAGGGAGTTCCATACACCTGCCCTATCCCATTCCCTAGCCAAGCCCAACAGGTCACCATCAGAGCAACGTGCTCAGGTCTTTTGTCTGACAGGGTAAAGCTCTTGCTATAGGTTTAAGGTGGACAACAGCATTTCTGAAGATCAAAAATACACAAAACATTATTTTTAATGAGTTACTGGGGGGGGGAATAAGCTGCTGAATTGGACTTTTGACTTCTAAAAGTCCAGGTTGACAGACAGACTGCATTTACGTGAGTTTTGCTCAGCATGCAGCACATCTTCACACCAAATCCTATACAGCCAGATCTCACAACAGTAAAGAATTGTGACCGACCAGAGCACAATGATACCTGGACCTGTCCATGTCTGTACAATTCACCTGCGGCCTATTTCCAACAGAATTTTTCAAACATTCTGAAAAAATACAAACCTTGCTCCAGTGTCATGGAATAGATACATAATGTGGAATAACCCTTTTTCCTAATATGTTCAGATTTTGTGGATTGTTATGAAGTTGGGGTTTTTTAAATTATGATAATCACCTTGCACAACAAAGTTTAACTCCAAGTCTGACTGCTGTATGGATTTAACTAAGGCTACTCTAGATTTATTTCCACACCAAGGAATTTAGACTCCCTAGACCTAATATTTCATCAACTGATACTTTTATACGGAGCCAGAATGAAGCATTTTAACAGCTTGTTTGCAGAGATTATTGCTGCCACTGACACATAGCACCTTGCTCCAGACAAAAGGTGCATTTCTTCCTCAGGCAACTTGTAGCTGCTACCAAAAAGATAGCAGCAAGCAGGGACTGAGCATCTTTTACACATTCTTCAGACATGTCCACAGGACACCCTTCCTTCATCTGAGCCTGCGCAGTCATCTACTGCCGTGCCAAGGGAACATAAAGACATGGCAATGCAACACACGCCTTCAGCCATAAAACCCCAGGGTGCAGAGTTCTAAAAAACCCACCGAGGACAGGGAAAGGTCTTAAAGCACCTGTCTACAGAGGGCACTGCTGAGAACATGGTCTGAATTACGCCCTGCGCTTGCATGGTGAGCATGGTCATAGTTAGGCCTTACTGATTATGACTATTAACAAGCTCATTAGTGAAGCCCCTGAACTGTTTCTTCTGTTAGGTTATGAGTCAGCAGCTCATCTGTGTTAGCAAGGCTCACCAGGGAGACAGGGAAAAGGCACCGCAGCTGGTCTTTGAATTGCCTGCATTGTGCTTGTCCAACTGGCTTAGTGCAAATGACCGTGACTGTCCCTGTTGTGTATTCTTCCTGCATGGTTACACTAGATCCCAAGATGTACTGCCTTAATTCCACAGCTTAAATATTTTATCTGTCCATGTGCTACTATACTACATTTAAAAAATCTGTTAAAATGTACCTCTGAAGTCTGCTTGTCTCTTCAAAAGCTTTGTGCATTCTGTCATTAACCTTCAGGAGTGAAGATGATAAAGAGGGCAAATGAGTGTCTTAGTGCCTAGATTAATGAGCTGAAGTGGAAACACGGAGTTACTAGAGAGCAGGAAAGCTTAAAAACATCAGGAGACAGAAAAACAAATATTTTGAGATTCTTACTGAGATTTACTCTTTATGGAAAATGAGTTAAATTTAGAGTCATTTAGCAGATTAATTATTGAAATTCTCAGTAGGTAGTGGCCATTATGATGATAAGTACCTGGACATTGATGTAAATCACTTTCTCATTTTCTTGCTTTATTTCGATCGTTACTATTTGAGAAGCTGTTTGTTTTTCAGAAAACATCAGAACATCAATCACATTTATCATCTTTAGGAAAAAACTGGAAGGTAAATACAAGCCAAGTATCTCTACAGAAGGTGGTCTGTCCAGTTCCTGAGGCATGTGTGTTTTACACACCTTATGTGGGGATATTTATATTAATGCATGCTTCTCTATTTATTTTAAAGATCAGACAATGTATTTTTACATGGTTTTCCTCTGATTAATAAATAGAACAGGGATGATATTCAACACAGGTGTATCAAATGGGATGTGAACTTCCAGACCTGACCACATAAAAAGTATCTTGGGTGGGACAAGGTCAAATAAAGGGAAGAAACTCAGCTGAATCTACTGGTTTTGTACCACTGGATATAAAAAGACTGTCAAAACTTGTATTTCAGGGTTGGTTTTTTTTACAGCAAAGTAGTCTGTGTTCTGAGTATCTTGACAGATACAATTAATGGGCCTGTTCTTAAGATGACAAGAAAATACAGCAGTGACTCTATGTTAGTGACTATATGTTAATTTTAGCTAAGCCCTTCCCCACAGGAGCTGAAACGTTATGGAAAGGGATATGGTTAGCACAGCAAAACCTGATAAGTACGTACGTTCACTAGCTCTCAAAAAATCAGAGAATGTACACTCTTTCTATTGCCCGTTTTGGCACAAAAGAGGCCAGGCCACAGCATAGGTATAATTTCAGAATAAATATGATTTCCCCCCTTTAAAAAATGTACGTTTCAAGTCAGTGAAAGAACTTGTCTGGTCTGAAATTCTTCTGGATGATCTATCAACCATCTCATATTTACACTACAAAAGAGTAACGCGAGAATTAAACAGGATTTACAAGCTGCGGGTTTGCCATACTGATTCTTATATGATCTTGTATCTTAGATGCCACACTAGCCTTATTTTTGTTAAAGCTGAGATATCCAATTTCTTCTTCGTACAGTGTAAATGCTTTTTATTATTAACTTACATTCCTCTCAGTTCTTCTAAGCATCATCCTCTTCCTCCAGCTAAAAGGGACCATGAATCATAGGCTTTAATCCTCTCACTGATTTGCCATTCATCACTTACGGAAACTTTGACAAAAGACAAACTGTATCCAGAGTACAACCATTCCAAAGAGAAGTGCCCCAACTCCGCTGGATTCCAACACTTACGTATGCCCTAAACTGCAGGGGAGTTATGACAACTTCTGTAAGGTTGACAATTCATGTGTACGACCAGCAGCATCTCAAGCAATTCAGTTAGTAGATTCTCTCTACTCTACCCACGTGCAGCTCTCTACAGCCAGCCATACTACCTCCTCTCGTCCAAGAAGAGCTGCAATAATCCCAAAAGCTATGCCATGCTGCTTCGGGAAAGAACATTTTCAAAATGATCCGCTAGTGACGCAAATGCCATGCTTTACTCCTAAGAACTGTGCCAGATGAGATGACAGCCACAGCAACACAACCATAAGCCTTGGCTGGCTGAACCTGCTCACCTATGGCAAAGCTTATTCAGCTAAACTTGTCACGGCATGGCAATAGCTGCTAGTATCAAGAAACCACTGGGAAAGCTGCATTTCTGCAAATCTCTTCATGAACAACTACCAGCCACAGCCCCCTCCTGCACTACTGGTTTGAACGGGAAGCCTGGCAGGAAATACACCGGTGCAATTGTCAGCGCACTCCTGAGTGCCAGCAGAGGAGCCTGACAAAAGGCAACTCGCAGGGGATACGCTGCCCCCATCTTGCCAAGCAACGTGTAAGCACAGCAACTGGACTGCAGAAAGGGGACCTGGAAAGGCTGACTTTTGTCAGGTTAGACCTACAGCAAAGCTCCCACATCTTTTAGAGCAACTTTTTCAGAGGAATCGGTTGCAGAGGCCTCAGGCCCTGCTGTAGTATTGAGCAACATTCACTGCCTATCACAACCATTTTCTATGACGCACCTAACAGCACTTCCCAAAGCTAAAACATGCCTTCAGCTCAGTGTTAATCCAATGCATATACTGCATTGTGCATCCTGTACCATCTGACTGTAAAATCATCCTTTTTTTTTTCCTGTCACATTCTCATGAGCAGATGGGTCTGCTTTCTGTGGGGTGGTCATGGGGGAAGAAGTCTTGAATAAACACAGCCCTGAACTTGCAGGATGTTCTGACCTGAAGGATGCTGCTGGCTGTATTCTCTGAGCACCCCACCATTAGCTTTGGATTTGAATACTGTCAGAGCCTGGATCCAAACTCAAGTTCTTAAAAGATTAGCACTTCTAATCATCAAGACAGATTTGAAATAAATGGATAGTCACCAAGTCTGGCAAATGTAAGACAGGAAAACAGCCAGCAATCTAATTTCTTTCCCAGCCAAGCCCTTAACATATGAAAACATGATGTAAGACTGGTGTACATAAAGCACTGTTTGTAGTACGTCATTACTTCTTGTTAAGGAGAAGACCTTGATGTTTTACTTCAGAGAAGCCTAAATCAGGAGCAGGGTAATGTTCAGAGCATTCTGTCAGAGGACACGGAGAGATACATCTCTCCAAACACGTAACACAGGTGGGAGAAGTCACAGTCTGCAAAGGCAGGCAGAAATCAGCAGCAAGGTTCTTCATTTGCTCATAATTAGCATCAACATGGCATTTTGTGAGTTGCCCTACCCAAAGATATCATTACTTCATTAGAGATTCTAAATATTTTATATTTAGATGCATACAATTTACAGGGCATTCATCAGTTTAAAGTGCCTGTATTTTCAAAAAATATGGATCTTTTTGCTCTTACTAGGTTTTTCAGGCTATCAAATTTTTTTTTAATATTTACTTAGCTTTCTTTATGGCATTTTAATTAACAGTAGAGTTGATAATTGCATCATAATTAGACATGCTAGTGTAATCATCCTAGATGTGGTATTTTCATAAAACCTAATCAGGTATGCTTCAAATGTGGAACTGGAACATTCTAGCGGACTTTTAGATTAACCCCAGAAAAACAGTTCTGATGGGGTTTCATGAACATGGTGTAGGACAATCAAATCCATCATCAGCTATAGAGCTTTCCACACCAGACATCTATTCTGAAACCATGCTGCTAAAACCAACCAACCAAATAAATAGAACTGAAGTAACACAGACTTAAAGCACGTACCAGCTACTCAACTACTGCACTGGGAGTTTGCTTCATTAAGCCCCTCCTCAAACCTGTGTGGGACTGTTTGTGTCTCCCCAAACCTAGTACAAGTTTCAGTAGAGTATTGGGAATAGATTATTTCCCAGAGTAAACGTTGTCAGAAGCCTGTGTTCTCAATTTTGAGAAGAAAATACAGAGACTTCTCCAAGACTTGTGTACCTTAATTTCAATCTGCCATAGCACAAATTCATTTATGGCAGCATTTTAAAATGGGCAGTGCCAAAACGAGGAAACAAAGCGCCCATAGCACCACATCTCCAAGATTTCCATCAGCTATTTCAGCAGCTAGAGCATACGTGGTAGGTGAAAAGCAATAGCACGCATCTTTCCAATGAAGGAAGACAGATCTTTAAGTCTTTAGAAGGTAAACCACCTACAGATGAAGAGCTGAAATACAGAACAACAGTCCTACTTTATTTTCCCCTTAACCTTGCATGTTGTCAAGGAGGGTGTTTGAAGGGAAAGGATTCATTACATTTTTCTAAGTTCTGCATAACTTTAATATAAGTTTACTCAAACAGTAACTTAATGTTTTGTGGGATTTTAACATAATTTCATTTTACTCCCTCTTATGGAACAATTGTATTCTCTGTATAACTTTCTGGTGAAAAGAGAACAAAAAAATCTGGAAAAGTATATTTTTTCATTCTTCCATGGCTTAGAGCACACTGAATGCTCATGTTTCCCATGCAGTGACTCACATCTGGACTGAGACCAAATGCAGAGTTCCATATGGATGCATCACTTTCTAAAAAAAATGGACATAGGAAATAAGAATTTGTACTATATCAGCAAACTCAACTAGAATACATTATTTATCCTACAAAAAGCATTGACTGATATCAATCAGTCTTTTATGTAACAGCAGGGTGCCTCCTTCTGCTTTAAATTGACTTGCTACTTCTGCACTATACACTCTGCTTCAATGCAAAGTCTGCAATAGAGTTTATTGTAGCAAATAAGCCTCGTGCTGTTGAAACCAAGTTCTAATATCAATTGTTTTGCTATTAAAATGAAGGTTAGGGAAGGTACATTCACAATAATATACCATCCATCCTACACATACAAAAGTACATCAGATACACAACAGACTATATATATCCAAGTATCCCTCCAGAAGAGAGAACAGCAGGCTCTGCCAAACCCAATTCATATAAAACTACATTTAAATAAATGAAGTAAAGAAACAAAAGCTATGAAAGAAGGTTCTATATGTTACATACTCCAACCTAACACAACCCATTTAGAATTTGTCTACATTTCACTTTGCTGGACAAAATTGGGCCTCATTTATACTAGTCATACTTATCCTTCACAAGCAGAAGGTAAAATGAAAATAATTTAAGTATAAACACTGGAAAATAAGCAAGAGTCAGAAGCATAATATGCAAGACTGAAGATGTGTGCCTGAGAAACAAAACACTGTCCTAATGCGAGCAAGTCAAAGGACTCAGTTTGATGCAGCCTTCATGACCTGTCAGTGTTCTGGCATTCTGCTTTGCTCCACCTGGTCCTCGACACATACGGCTGCACAACACAGTGGAAAATGTGGAAGAGTTGATTTGTTTCTTGACAAAGGTCAAGACTTGACAAAGGTCAGTGAAGAACCGCAAAATGGGGGAATTACTCATATATTCCACCCAATAGAATAATTACAGTTGATGAGAGACAGAAAAAGCGTATTGGACAACAACATCCACTTCAGACTAACTCTCAATTTACATTGATTTCATTTATCTAATGATACCAGTATGTTTCACCTTTCACTCAGGAAAGCAATTGTCTGGCCAGAGGAGCTTATAGAATACAAAGGAGATTTGAAAACAACAGACTGGTAACAGTTACATCGGGTTGTTGTATGTGTGTTTTACACTAAAGGAAGGAAATGGGTTACAGTTATGTGTCGGTAACCTGTACTGCACGTCAATCTGTCTCTTCAGATGTATAACTGCAAACCCTGTAGTGACAGCACACTTCTCTAAAACACTTAATATGAATTCAGTAACCCCAAAGGCCCAAGTGGCACAGTTTGGGAACTAAAGCTTTAGTCTGATTATTGTTAAGTGTGTAGCTTCAAGAGTACGGAACTCAGCGGAGGCTGCAAAATCTATTCAAGAAGCTGGGTAAATACTCAAGTTGTTAATTGGGCTTCTTGTTATTCCTAGATGTGCCCACACTAGCAAATTTAAAGGCAACTTCTATATATCCTAGATGGGACATATATGTCCTCAGACTGTAACATGCATTTATACAAAACTTCATATGAGTTTTAGAAAACAATTAAAAAGTAGTATTGTGGACAAAAAGATCGTTTTTTATCCCAGTTTCTATTGAAATGAGTCCTGCAGTACTTTCATACAAGGGATTTTTTTTTTCGTTAGTCATTGAAGATAAGTTGGGAAAAAGGGTGCCACATGAAAGCTTTGCATGTCATTGCTAATGTGCAGGCCATCTGAAATGTCAGTGGTGGACTTCCACCAGTTCACACGCGCTGATCACTAACACAGCGAGCAGTTTTGGATTCAGAGATCCATCGGTGTGTTAACAGAAGGCTTTAAGAAGAACAGTGGAAACCTGCCAGTCGCCAGCAGCAGCGTCACCTGAGGAAATCAATCGGTGGACACTCATAGCTCCATCAGTGGAACTCTTATGAGGAGGGTTAAGCCTACATACAGAGCAGAGAACTAAACATTTGCTCTTTCAGTGAAGTCTGGAGCTGTAAATATTTTAAATTAGGCTCTTTCCCCATAGGATTTAGTAATTCAAAGAATGATGATGGTGGCCTGTGCCAATGAGAATACCATGAATGTGCACATCAAACCTTCAGTGACATGTTGGCTCCTAGTCCAGGTTTCAGCTGGGAGAGAGTTAGTTTTCGTGAGCTGGGAGGGAGCACAGCCGAAGTGCCCGACCCGCATTTCACCCAGAATGGAGTTAAATTTCCGGGGGGGGGGGGCGGAGGGCGGGCGAAGCTGGAGTGCCGGGCTCGGATTGGCCATTGCGGTAGTCCATCTCATGTGACGTTGGGCTCGCTATGTAAAGGGGGCGGCTTCTCACGGGCGCCGGCTCGGCGCGGCGGGACCTTCCTTCTGCCGGGACCGGGATCGCTGTCGGGACGGGCTGACACCGGTCGGCGGGCGGTGAGCAAGCACGTTGTGTGTTACCCGTTGGGACCTCCTATTGTTAGTATCGTTTTGTACAGCCACTAAACTGTTTTCTTATTTCAATCTACAAGTTTTTCCTTTTTGTCCCTCCCCTATTTTCCGGGGCGGGGCTGCGTGGCGGTGGGCGGTGGGTTCAAACCCCGGCACTCTGTCAGCGAACAGTTAAGACAAGAGTTTCCCTTGTCTGTGGAACTCAGCGAGTTTAAAAAAAAAAAAAGATGGAGAGTGAAGTTGGAAAAGAAAATTGAGGAATTAATCACATCTGTAAGCAAGCTCTAGAGGGGGATGTGAGGCTATGAAAAAGTATCAGAGCAGGAATACTTTATGGAGTTTCAAAGAGAGAATGCAACGGCTCCTTCAGCAATACTGTCACACATAACTGCCCATTCCACTGTTGAACACGGGCATTCGTACGTAATATTAAGGGT
This sequence comes from Strix aluco, assembly GCF_031877795.1. Lineage (NCBI taxonomy): Eukaryota > Metazoa > Chordata > Aves > Strigiformes > Strigidae > Strix > Strix aluco. The sequence goes on along the minus strand of NC_133936.1, from coordinate 685,321 downwards.
TTGGTTCTCTGTGTATGTTCAAAGAATTTCTTTCTGCTCAAACTGCATGAAAAGTTGCTTCAGCTCCTGCACGTTATTCAAAGCTGGGGGAGTGCCACCATGGAGCGAGGACAGCCTGGTTACCATGCGCAGATGGGGTTTCGGGTGGTATCACCCCCCATCTGAGCACAGGCCAGGGAAGGTACGCAGGCAGGCAGTGTGTGCTGGAAGGTATGCCACGAAATTGCACAAATAGAAGCTTCCCGCTCATGAGGTTAGTCCAGGGAATAAAAGGGGTAGTAAAAGAGAGTAATGGGTGCAGCAGCAGGTGACAACAGGCGAGGTCGCAGCAGCAGTCTGGTCCCGCTGCCGGCAGGCAATCTGTGCACAGGCCATCCTGCCAGGAAGAACAGAGGTTGGCTGGCCTCTCCTCATGCCACCAGGGACTGACAGGCTGCAGAAAGCCAAGCAGGCAATCCTGCAGCAGGAGCCTTTCCACAGGCAGCCGAAGGGCCGGATCAGCTTGGCAGGGTCAGCCATGAAGCTGAGCCATCCGAGTCCTAGAGCAGGCCAACAATCTCAGGCACCATATCTCCTAACTCCTTCAGGGCACCCTAAATAGTAGTAAATGTCTTTACACATACCATTTTTTTATACTAAATACCACCTTGTAGTCTGTTCTACTTTGTATGAACTACATGTATAAAAGAATAATATATGCAACGGGATATTTAATGGTGTAATTTCCAGCTAGTTCTCAAAGCCGTATGTGGGTTCATTTTTCTTGACTAGGAAGAGTGTGAAATGAATTATCTACCTGTCCATTGGCACAAAGTAATCCCACACTGTGAGGAGAGACTGATCTCCATTAGGACTAAATACAGAAGACCTCCAGCTCATTACAGAAGGTTTATAATCAAGTCACTGCATTGTAGCACAGTTCATTTGACTATGTCCTAAAAATTATTCAAAAAGTTAAGTAAATCCAGAATCTGCCAGTGCATCCCCAGAATGGCCAGAGAGATACAGGGAACTGAGATCATCACATCCCATATAATGCTGAATTACTACTGTTGACAATCCCCCCTCTGCCCAAAAATCAATCCTTGTATATGAGTGCTTAATAAGGGAAAAAAATATACATTCCTTCAGTCTGGCTATAAATTCTCCAGACTCCTATTGATCCAGGTCCTATTTAAAGCAGTCACTCATCCAGAGAGGTTACTATGTTGTTTGAGAGCCGGATTTATCTCATTTCAAATATTGCACACAATTACAGACCCATACAATGAAACACGGATAAGGCCATTCATCATTTGTCAAAAAGGCATTTAGTTTGAATTTGTCTAGCTTGCTGATATTACTAAACATTCAAACATTGGAAACAAAAATAAAAAAGAAAATATTTTAAATTCTATAAGTATGTTAACCTCTGCTCATGCCCGACATGCTAAGGGCTACAAAGGAAATTCTGTTATAACCCTACTCGTTTCACAGGACTGTAACTCTGCAGCATCCATCCTGTTCGACTGTTTACCAGTTATGAATTTTAACAATGAAGCTCATTAAAAAGACTAAGCAAACCCACTATCAGCTTTTTAAAAAACTTTTCCCATGTAACACAAGTAAACTTCTAAGTCCATTTGTTTGAAGAAGTTTGAAAATGACCCATATTTGAAACCAAACTTGAAACCTAAGAATACGGTCTTCAGCAGAGCCTACCGACTTCACAAACCGCCCAGACCAGCAAGTTGCTCTGAAATGCTCACTAGGTGTCTCCATATATTTCTTGCAGCTCTAGCTGCCGCGCAGTTTTCTCTGCCTCAGTGATTATCTTCCCTCCCTGTGCCAAGTGGTTTTAAAACAACGTGCTCAGTAGAGCGGCAGTTAACAGGCTGCAAAGCCGGTTCGGTCCGCTGGCACAGAAGGTGCGGTGCAAGCAGCGCTGCCTTGCTGTAGCGCGAGCTGGAGGGATGGACTGTCTGGCTGTGAGCTACAGGGACAAACTGCCCCTAGGGCACTTGCAGCTGCTGTCCTGCTGTGGGGCAAACACACCAAGGTAAAGACTTCTCATCAAAGAGCATGAACCTGTCCTAGGGAGGCACAGGGCTATAAACTGTAGCTGACCAAGCCTGTGTTAGGAGGAGGTGGGAAGAGCTGGGAAGGCTCATTTCAGCTTGCCAGCTCTGTTGGGCCTACCCACACTAAAATCCTCTGCTTCCTCACCACCATCTAGTGGCACTTTGTCTATAGTTATGTCACGAGAACATGAAACACTTCTGTTTCCTGGTCAACACAGTGCAGACAAACCACCTCCTGCACTTTCCAAGCAACACGTAAACAAGATCACAAGGAGGATGGGCTTCCCCTAGACTTCTGTTTCCACAGCCTGGCACACCTGTTATTTACATGGCACAGTATGTATTACTGCCCCATACATGCCGGTCCTATTTTGTAGTCTCATGGGGGAAGAGAGGAATCCTTGTGCCTCTTTTTCCTCCTCACTTTCTCCAGAGCAATTAGCACCTCACGAGGCAGCAGGACTAACCCACTGTGCCTGCACAAACACTGCCTTTGAAAAAGCTGACTGGGTAGCAGCTGGAGAGGCGACTCGCAGTATACTTATCCTCAGCCTTGACCCGTGCACTCAAACAGGGAAAGGCTGTAGTCCAGCTCACAAGAGGAATCTCCCCGTAACTATCGCAGCAATACAAATGGAAGAAAAATGGGTATACTAAAACTAATTCTGATTATTCAATTTTAGCACCTTTGTATAATGTTTATGACATTCTGCAAAGACTATCAATTATAACATTTTCTTCTTGTTTTAACTTTCATTTTGATTCCTCTATGTAAATACAGCAATTACATTTTGGCTCCGTACCACTACAATGTTATTCCAACCCTGCTATAAATGATAACCAGCCATACAAAAGCAGGGGCAATTCTCTCCCTCCATTTTCCAGCTTACTGATATGCTTCCAAGGACTATCCCATAGTCACTACTGTTACAGAAAGCTGCTATTCCAAGGGCAATGACTGGACAATTGGAATTAGTTTCTAGCCACCATGAAAAATATAAATTTCTTGTTTATAACTGGGTCCTATACAAAGTTATGTCTGGTGAAGAATTACCATTCAATTACTGGATATCACGTGCCCTCTAGTGGCTACTCACTCTAGTACAAAAAGCTGCTTTTGCATACCTGTTCAGAAAGATCAATAGGATGACAAGTAATTTGCAGTTGGTTAGCTCCAAGGAGTTCAGTATCACATGACATGGAAAACCTGCAAGACACCAAAAAATAGTTTGCTTTCCTTTGCTTCCCGCCATTAAGCTCTTTTCTGAGGGTGAAGGTGCAAAGCCATGATCACAGCAACAAAACCCAGTGAATTCTGATGTGTAACCTTTGAGGAAACAAGTGTTGCTGTGCTGATATGACAGGAATAGTGAAATCTGTGTAAGGGCTTCCATACAGCTCAGTGGGTTGCAATTTAATTATTTAGAATTGATTCACTTATTCCACTACCCAGTAATATTTTGTTTTTAACAGGGACACTTAGGTGGATAAAACACACAAGGACAAAGGTATATCTTTCTAGTCATTCTGTCAAAAAAGTTTGAATCTATAGCAAAAAATCATCCAGTAAGGTATATCTTCTCCTTAACGATATTACCCTTTACCTTCCAGCACTATCACACAGTGCTTGGACACTTCCTCTTGTACTGTGTGAGACAACTGGCATCCAGATCAGAACCAGCACATGAACTTCTCAGGTTTCCTAGAAGAAACAGGTCAGCTTTACAGATGTGAAGCCAGACTTCCTACAGATCTTGTCAGATGCATAATATACGCACTGGTGAACGATTATATCAATATAAAAATCACTGAACATATGGCTGCCTTCACTAATTGGTCTTCTCCATGCTTTAGAAATTTAACACTAATGTTCTTTGCAACATTATTAACTTTATGCTCAACTACTATAAACAGATGATAAAAACCCAGGGCAGAGGAAAAAAAAATTTTTAAAGCATGTATTAATAAAAAATAAGTCGTATACCTGCACCAGAATATTTGTTGTCTCCATCATGTTCCTGCAGCATCCAAAAATAGCTATATTGACTCAATTGAAAAATGTGTTGCCTATCTGTAACTGATCTTAAAAAAACAGCAATAGTATTTCACCATTCAATTACCAGACGTAAAAACAGTATCAGTTTGTATCAGTAGCCACAAATTAGTAATTCTGATATTTGAAAACAAGCAATACTGGAGATAAGGTGGATAAGCAAAAATACTGCAGAGTCATGAGCAATAGATTTAACAACACAGAGACATGAATTAAAACATGAGATGTGAGGCAGATATTCCATATGCCTGTATGCTAAAGTGCTTGGTTTAGATGTGGACTGTGCCTGGTGTATAATTATGCTAATAGCTATTAGCTAGATTACATCAAGTAATCAGTCAGTCTGCTTGGAAACATGTTGATTCTTGATTCTTCCAAGTGACTTTTCAAACTTTGCATCAGGTAATAACTTGCCTGTAGAATGTAGGTTCTAAAAGAGTAATTGCCATGGAAGGTGAAAGAGTTCCAGAGCGCTGAGAGCACCGCTCAAAAAAATTTCCTATGACTACTGTCTATGGCAGTTAAAATTCTGTCTGCCTCCAGGCTTTCCCACATCTGCCTCCATTTTGAAAAAAAACCCACATTCTAAAAATACATAGAACCATTACAATATAAATTCCATTCCTAATTTGGTCATTCACAGATTACTACCATCAAAAGAAATCTGTCCCCAGGATCAGATGAACATCTCTGAAATCTGATATTTATGTGATTGAGACTTCAATGGAAATAGGACTGAGAATGGCAGGAAGAGATTTCAACAGCACTGTCCCATGGTCACAGAAGAGTGATTCTGTCACTCATTCCTCCCACCCAGACAAACCAGCCTAATAATTTCCAACAGAAAAAAATTAAATAAAGTATTAAATAAAATCAGATTTACACATCCATGCTGATGCTGTGGTATTCTAATAGTGCCAAGGTCTACCTGTCAATAACAAGGTACTCTGGTAAGTACTATGCAGATACAATTCACAGCAGCTTCTGGTTTAAATATATAACAAGTGACAGAGGTAGTGAGGAGAAAGAGGGTGGAAGACCAAAAAAGAAATGGTGAATTATATTTAATAACATAAGAAATCCACAACATCAACTTACTACTTCTTGTTTAAACCAAGTTTCCACAATTTTCACAAGAATTTCTGGAATAGATGTACAATGGCACTTTACTATTACTGCTTTAGGCAGCACACCACATCCGTATTACATGACTGCCTTATGTGGTAAGTTATGAACCATCACCTCTCCAATCTGCATGGTAAAAACAAGTTTCTTTTATGTTCCATATATTTCATGATTCACACTCATTATCAGATTGCACAATGTGGCTTTCCTTTTTGCACTTACATTTCCACACTATGGGACTAACTTAGCGTGGGTTCGTGGCTCCATTTGCCGCTGCGGTTTTACCACTAAAACCACAGACTCTTTCTAGATGACCTGAGGTCAGGATTTGAAAGGCAGTGGAGTCGTCTTTTAGACAACTCTCTGCAAATCCAAGTATAAACATTCAAACCAACAGGTACAAATCTAAACCTGTTCAGAATTGCCTTCTTTCAATCAGTTTTACAGAGGTTGTGAAAGATACTGCACGAAGCATGGATGAGAACTGCTATGGCTTTTATGCCTTAGAAGGAATATTGTTTTGGTTTTCACTAAAGCCAAGAAGGACTAGGTTTTGATACTGAAGTATGCTTGTAGAAAATGGGTAGAGATGCTTACCTCACTAACACAGCTAGTATTTTAAGCAGAAACATGGAGCCAATATATATAATTATTAGTTGTCACAGTATCAAAAGAATCCCAACAGTTCAACTGCAAACTCCAAGTCTGAATTGAGGGTACCAAGGGAACGGAGTACTGGAGAAGAGTTTTCCAGATTATTCTGCTCTCCATGCTTTATTTATTTCAATTTTCTCACTCTTGCTTTTCTTCACATCTATTTCTTCCTTACCCTGCTAGCAGATTCAGCAGCATCTCCAAGATACCTCATTTGCCTGTGTGAATCCTAGTAGGCTTGTCAGCATAAAATAACAGCTATTTACAAAAATGTATCCACTGGTGACGGTTATGTCTGATCTGAGTAGATAAGCTCTCATGGGGCCTTAAATTTGAAATGAAAGCACCATGGATGGGAATCACCACAACTTTCCAAAATATGTCCATAATAAAATGTGTAAGTTCACAGCTCTTTTACAACATCTGCCTGAGCACTACGCTGCTGCTGGGAGAAGCAGTGATGTAAGGATTTCATAGGTTTGCGATTGCATGCTTCAGCTTCTAGGACTGAAACCCGTGGACGATATCTAATAGTGATTAGCCTGCAAATAGGAAAAAGAATCTTCTGATACCTAACCAGCGTAAAGAGATACTGGCTTTGGTTCATTTGTCATTGCTATTAGCAGATGCAGAGACAATAAATCCTGTATTATCTTAAGGAAAGGCTCCTGAAGCATTCAGCTCTGACAGGAGGAGAGTACCATACCCAAGTTCATGTAAATAAATGGAAAAATCAGTATTTCTCTGCTGAGGCAGAGTAACATTAATACGAAAAAACCTTACTACTGAACAAATACTTCTGAAGAAGTTTCTTTTGTTACCTCTCCTTCAGATCGTTTCACCTGAAAGAATTTCTTTCCCCAATCAAAATTGTCATCATCCATTGCAAGCTAAATACTTATTGGCAGACACATGCAGTACTATTGACTTTAATATTTGCAAAGTAATTTGCTTTTCTAGGGAGGAAATTGCTGCGTTTCAAAGCCATTTCCTGCCTCATACACACAGAACTAAAATATCAAACAGACCTGGTTTAGACTGGATGTCCTTTAACTTTTTCTGCTCTAAAAATCCAAGCCAACAGGAGTCATCCATATGGTAGCTGTCATGCTGTAAATCCCTACCGGTTCCTTATTCCATGTTCTGTTCCACTTTTTCTACTTCATTTCCCCCTTCTTCTGATTCCACTTCATCACATCCTAGTTTTACATTCTCTCTCTCCTTTTGTTTTGAATTGTTGAGATCCAAGAACAAGACAGTCCCAAATAAATCATGAGACTAACAAATTTTTCTTCTTTCATGTTTTGCTTTCAGAATCCCCCAAAGAGCTAATTTTTGTGATGAAATGCTTTGACACAGCAAAGCAGAACATGTTTACAGCATTCTAGAAAAATCTCTTTGGCATTACACGTTGTGGTTTCAGCAACTGCTTGCAGATAAAATTAACAGTGTCTCATCACAATAGATGCAGATTTTGCACTCTGACTCAGGCAAGGGATATTCCTGGATGAGTCAGGGAACTGTGAGCAATGCTTTCATTGCTGTCTTTTCACGCCACCGAGTATTGCAACACAATCGAATAGCAAGTGTTGGTAGTACTCCAGTACCGCTCCGTTCTCCCTCCCCAGCACACACGCATACAGGGGCACACAAACACCTTTTCTGACTCGTCTGGTTAGGGACAGAGTAAGAATGGAGTAGGAACTACCTTCTACTGTACCTCCCCAGCCTCTTACATGATGCCTAGGGACCTAAAGGTACCATTAGCTTAATACAAAAGACTATAATCACTGACAGATTCAGGAAGATGCCAAAATTTGTGAAGAAGACTTCTTCATCCACAACATGGTTTACAACATAGATGGTAAGCAGTAAAAGATGATTCCTTAATGGAATTTTTCATCTTAAATACTGAAAATGAAACTGAAGTTTATCAAATAAATAATTCCAGATTAGCTATATCTAGTTCCATTTCTTATATTTCATTGTAAGATTATCAGTTAGACATTTATCTTGGGTGATGCTGTTCCTACCTAGGACATCTGTTTTGGACAATGCTATTTCCAAACAGGATGAAGCAGGATTAACTACCAGAACTCTGGGATGGTAAAAATCACAGCCAGGATTCAGAAAATCTTATTGAGTAATAGTTCACAGTAGAGTTATTTTAATATTAATTTAATATTGTATTAATCACACAAAAAGCTTCATACGTAGTAAGAAAAAAGAGTAATGAACACAACCTTTGAAAGCAGGTCCGTCGTTTCCAGCAAGTACTTCTCTTCAGCTTTTGCAGGGTATTCCAGTAGCCTTGATACTACCTTGATCCTGATGTGAGGTAATATGAAAAGTTTAAGAAAACGTGCTACCTGTTTAGGTGCCTTCATCGTCAGTGACAGCATTTAAACAGAATGTACCATATTTCATTAACAGTCTGTCACCTAGTTGTTGGTTCCTTGTTTAAGAAGGAAAATAATGACAATGGGAAATACATGGGAAATGATGTAAATGATGAGGTAAATGATGTAAAATCACACATGAAAAATCTTGTGCCATCCAGTGCTGGAAAAATTTTAACTGAAGCCTACTATGACTAATTACATATACTTAATATATTAAGCAACAAAGAAAAATAATGGATGTTCCTAGTTCACAGTTTTGAATGTCATTTTCATTGGTATAAAATTTTATCACTGATGTTACTGCTTTGAAAATATATCTGTTTAACACAAATGTCATTGTCACTTTATGGACATTCTGTATTAAGGGTGAAACTATGGTGCTACTGAAGGCAAAGAGACTTTATTGTGGCCAGAGATTTAATTTCATACCACAGCTTTTCAAAGAGCAAATGAAATTCAGGCTAGATTTTCTCAATGACAAAATTGGATCTTTTGGCTGAAGTGATGAAAAACTCCATAATTTAAACATTACGATAGGGGGGTATTTTTAATAAATTCTGTGAAACTTTTATACAGGTTAAGTAGTATAACTCTTGCTTATTACTGTGCATTAGATAATTTAGAAGGGTTTGTTAAAGGCTGCATTGCTGTATTTTTGAAGTGTGACAATAAGTTATATCAGGCCTGGAAACAAAGGGGTTTTTTGAAACTTTTTTTGGACACACACACATATATATATATATGTAAAACTTACATCAGAGAGCAAGTTTCTGTATCGAGCAGCTAACAAGTCTTCCAGGCTTGATTTCAGAGTACAAGTAACTCCCTGGTATGCTCCATGTGTATTTTGGATACTATGCATCCAAAGTATTCAGAGTATTTTGAAACTGTCTATGATTTTAATGGGTTCTTTCTCATGCATTAAGAATAAAAGCTTGTGAGTCTCACCACACCTTGTTTGTACTGCTGCCAACATACGCTTTGCTGCTTTAGCGCTAAAGCCCCATTTAGTTAAAGCATATTTAGGCTTCCAAAAGTGAACTGCGCCCCGCTCTGCGAGGCAGCCCCTGTTCTCCCGGGCAGGCACAGAGGTGGCCACAGGCCCAGCGCGGGGTGCGTGGGGTCGCTCCAGCCTGCGTGGCTTCGCAGGACATCCCAGGCGCCGGCAGCAGCGCTGGCTAATCCCGGCTCGGTGGTGGGACAGACCTGCCCATACTCCCTTGTGGGCCATTCCAGGCAAGGATAATAAAGTCTTCTGGATAAAGGGTCTACATACACATATCTTACACTCCAGCTTCTTTTTCTCTAAGTAAGGGTGCATTTCAGCAATGTGCTTGCTGGACTGGCCATTTAAAAACTTAGCAATACGGAATCACAGAATCATCTAGGTTGGAAAAGACCTTGAAGATCATCTAGTCCAAAGTCAGTTATGTCCAAAAGATTGCAATTCAAATAGAAAATTAAAATCTAATCCCGTAACGGCGGTCTCCAGAATTTTTTGATTGCGCACACCTATCAGTAAAAAAAATTTTGAGCCCACATCCCCAATATATGTATATTATTTTATAAATTATATACATTATGTACTAATAAAGTACATTATAAAACATACACAAAAGTAGAAATTAAAGGATGAGATAAAGATGAAATAATTTTTTATAAAATTATTTTATTAATGGTACAAGAAACCTTTTTGCTCTCACAAAACTAATAATGGACAATATAATATTAATACTATTTTAGTGAGAGCTAGATGATTGAATATGCTTCATTATTTTTTTAAATATTGGTTTAAGACTAACAGCAATTCGAAGGTCTCATTCTAAGTTCAGATTGTTTTGATACTTGGTTTTAGTGGCCGTCATAGCTGGAAAAAACCCAACGCAGCTCCCAAAGATAGGCAGATCCAAAGGGAAGAAGTGCAGTGTTGGCTGCACTTACTGAATCATAACGCTCATTTTTCACTCCCATCCACTAATTATGCAAAGGCTTTTCTTGAAATTTGGCTAGTAAATTTTCACCTTCCCTGACGTTAATCAGTTGTTCTTGCAAACTGATGGGAAAGTGTTGCATTTTTCTATTTTTAACATATGGGTTCAAACCTCACCGAAATGCTTAATTTGGAAGATTTTTAAATAGGTTAGGAATTTCTATTTCCAAGGTTTTTGAGTGTACAGCTATGTGAGGTTTTGCAGGCGACACATCATTTTTGGCACAATATCAGGTAACAATCAGTTCCAAATACCCATTTTCAAAATGCTCTCTCCACAGCACCAGTTTCTTTCAAAAAGCAGTTGCTTTCTCACTCACTGTTAAAGTGTCCCCTTTACCTTGAAGGGACACATTGTGTTTATTTCTTTGGAAATGTTAGCTAGGTTACATACTACTGACAGCCACTTGTCATCACAGAAGAGGTCAGCAAAGTTGGAACACTTACCTTCTCGTGAAAGAAAAATGTGTAACTCGTCTTTAAGACTGAAAACTCTTTCATGCCCTTTGCCATGAGATAACGGGCCAACCTCTGTGTGGCACCTAAGATTTTTATGGTCACTCCCCATCTCATTCTACTACTTAAAGATATTGTTGTTATAGATGTAACCACGCTGATGACATCCTCCAGCACTCTGCGCTTCTGGCCCCAACTTCTGTGCTGCAGTAGCTTGCCTATGAATGATGCAGCTAATTAGGCTCATCTGTGGTGCAATCTCTGTGAGCTTACCCTAGAATCCTTTTCATATTCCAGTCCAAGCAGCCACTCCATCAATGGTTACACTTACATGTTTCTTCCATAAAACATTGCTTTTCTTAAAGAACTCACTTGCTGTTGAGAATATATCCAGTATATCTTTTCTTTAGTGGTTCACAAAAATAGTTCTAGTGCATGTCATTACTGACCAGAATCTGGCGATACCGTAAGCCAAAACAGGTTTGCAATACCTGTCCTTTCAGCCAGCTGCACAGCAAACCTCCCACAATGCACGTATGCAATGCTTGTTGCTTCAAATCTTCAGCAATGTTTTCTATGCATCTTCCAGCAGCATTTTTTGACAAAGGAATGCATTTTACTTTGTCTCCATATTGTTTTCCATGTACTGTTTCAGCCATTTTTACCACAGCAGAATGAAGTGTTTCCCCAATGGCACATGCCTTTTTGCCTTTCGCTGTTAGGGAAGTGAGCTGGTTTTGGCTGGGGTAAAGTTCATTTTCTTCACAGTAGCTGGTGTGCTAGGTTTGTGCTGGGAACAGTGTTGACAATACAGAGATTTCTTTCATTTCTGCTGGGCAGTGCTTACCCAGAGCCAAGGGCTGTTCTGCCTCTCCCCCCAGCCCACAGCTCAGCACACAGAGCTGGGGGAGAAGAGGGACAGGGGGGACGTTGGGTGCGAGGGCGTTTGTCTCCCCGGGCCACCGTCAGGCGTGATGGAGCCCGGCCGTCCCGGGATGGCCGAGCACCTGCCCGCAACGGCGAAGAGCCAGTGAACTCCTTGGTTTGCTTTGCTTGTGCGCGGCTTTTGCTTGACCTGTTCAACTGCCTTTGTCTCAGCCCACGAGCTTTCTCGCTGCCACCCTTCCGATTCCCTCCCCACCCCGCGGGGGTCAGTGAGCGGCTGCGGGGGGCTGAGCTGCCCCTGGGGTTAAACCACGATGGTGAGCAACCTTGAAGGAGGCTTCTAAAGATTTACAATTAAGTTTAGTGAAATTATGTATGTGATTGAGTATCACATGACTCTAAAAAAAAAATCACTGAAAGAATGTAGAGGTTTGTCTTCATTCTCTGGATGCTTAATTTTTAAATGTTTTGCTAATTGTGATGTCTTTATACTACCATTAGCTATCACCTCAGGGCACAATACACAATTAGGGCAAGGTTTATTGTTAATGACAGCAGATGTAAATCCATATTTCAAGTAGTCTTCTTGATAATTTCAAAATTTTGTGGCTGATTTCTCCTCAGATCTGATCAGATTGTCACTGTTTTTACGTTGTAATGTGGCTGATGAGCTTGTGCTAGGAGTAGGTGAAGTGTCAGCTCTGCCATTTTCCTGTTGCTCGCTTGCGCTCACATTATTCCCTTCAACCCATGGACTCTGCAGGAATCTCTTTAAGCCGCTCATCCATTTTGTGAGTGTTATTTTAGTTAAAACTAGGTAACAATCCATGAATGCACTCAACCAGGCACACACAAACGGCAGCGCGTCACAATCCTCTGGAAGTGAACAGGCGGTCGGGGGCACCCTGTGAAGCCCCCGGCGCTGTGAGCACCGCTCACCACATGGGACCCGCCAACATACAGACCAGGCGAGGGCACAAGTGCCAAGCTATATATTAAATATCAGTAAAGCATAATTTTTTTTTTTTTAAAGATAATAAATATAAGTAGGAGTTCTAAAATTTTCTTTATGCACACCAACGGCTCTGTCTTCACAACCCCTGGACTGTGCACACCGCACTTTGAAGACCACTGCCCTAGACAACTGGTGAGCAGTGAACAGTCTGTTACCAACTTGTTTCCAAGTTAACTGGGTGACTTGATTTTATAAAAAATTAATAGGATCTTTCAAATGTCTTGTTTAAGCTGACAAAGTTCAGCCTTCGTTCTCTGAAGGATTTGGAAAACCTATGGACAACGAGAGACTACCTTTCATAATGTGGCTTCTCCCGGCAGCTTTGCTGCTGTCCTTTCCTGGAACTTACGTCCTTACTGTTGATGCTGCTCCCCCTGTATTTAGGACGTGCTAGTTGATTAACGTGTCAGTTATTGTATCTTCAGACAAAAACACAATTTCAGTAAGGCAGAGGCCGCAGGAACAGAGTAACTAACTCTCCAAGACAAAGATCTTCTAATGTAAATTATATCAGCAAGGCATTAGTAATAAAAGATGGTAAAATCATAAAATAATGCAGAAATAGGAGGTATTGTGAGGTGGTTTTAATGTTTTCAAGTTTTTTGCAGGTTCTTAAGAAAAATGGAAGGGAGGATCATCTTGATAACTGAGAGAAAAAGGTCGGGCTTGTGTTAGAATGTAATGAATGGAAAGCTTAAATTGGTCATGATGATATGTCAGGGCTTTAAAATGGATAGTAAAAAACCAATTTTTAAGTGCCTTTGTTGTGTAAAACATAAATGTTTATGTTAAAGTCCTGGGTGTTTTTTTAAAAAAGGCATGTGAATGTCAACATTTCACTTCTGTCTCAAGGAGGTATTAATGATTGAAGAAGGTAAGATTTACCTCACTAAATGAAGTTCTACAGTCTTTTGCTTGAAATAAAAAAAGATCACATAGTTCTTTAATGCTCTATCTGTAGCCTTACTGCTAAAATATTTGTATAAAGTTGGAGGGGGAAAAGTGACTAAAAAAAGTCTCCTATTATTTCTGCAAAGCTTCTGTATTTCACTACGGCTTCCCCCAACAAATAAGGATTAACTGTAGCGGTAAAGTTTTCCTCAAATATTTGTGCATCTCCTGATCAGTGGAACGAAAAGCCTTCAAGCCTTCCCTAGGGAGCTAAAATGTATAATTTAGCAGCTTTTTGCCCAGACTTTGGTCATAAAAACCTAGTAGACAAATGCAGTGTTATGTGTATTCACCCAGCAGTATGGAGGTTGTTCATAACTATTACAACATTAGACATCAGTCTTAAAATTTGGGCCACAGATCCATAGTTGAACTTGATGTCGAAACCGATGACGAGTTTTGGTCCCAGAAGAGAACGCTTCCTTCAGCCAGGATACAAAGTCATACCCAACTTTACACTAACTTCATTTCATTAGAAGCAGTTAGCAGGGACAGCAAAATGGCATAGCAAAACACATACATGTGAAATACGTATTATCACTAAGATAGCAAAAAATGAGATGCTGTAATATGACACCTGGTGCTATAATTGAAATTTTCTTTCCGCACCACTTGTCAGCGTTAACTCCGTTGACTAAAATAGACCTTTCCTTGACCAATGTACATATTATTAGAGGATGTTTCCATGGGATACATAGCCCCTAAATGACTGGCTCTGGTTCTGAGGGGATGTGAGCTCCAAACGAGATGTCCTGTAGCACAGCCTCTGCTGTCTGCCAAGGTCTGAATTCCTGCTAAAGCTTTTCCCTCAAGTGAGGTACTTCTCTACCCAGAAACTGATTTTCACTAAATTCAGAGCACAGAACTACCTGCAATCTCTAGCCCTCTGTCAAATGTGGCCAACACAACCCCGGGGGTTCAAAAGTTCTCAGTCACAGGAAGTAAAACATCAAAACACACGAGCTGAATGCATAGCCTTGGATTCTGTAGGAAACCCAGCTAAAAAAATTAACAAAAAATCAACAAAAGCAATGATAAAATTCCAAAACCAATAAAAAACTTGAGACACGTACAAGTAAGAAACATTCTAAGTGAAATATGACGGAAAGTAGAATAGGCTGAAGGAAACTTTGAGTCTGCAGAAGTACTTTAAAAAGTCTGTGTTGAACCATGACAAAACAAAGAAAAAGAAATAGACAGGGCGAGCTGGATGAGGGCTGACTGAGGTGATGGGGGTTTCCACCAGAGTGAGATGGGACAGCAGTCAATCTAGTACTAACGCTTCACAATTTTCTTCCTTTAGTCCTTCCCATCCTCCTTTTCCCCCGACTTACACGATGCCCTCCTGCTGCCGCGGCGCAATCCCCGTTGTTTCAGCGCTGCCTCCTCAGTCAGGAGTTGCAGGGGGTTCATCGCCGCGATAATCTGCTGGGACAGAACACCCGGTTAGTCGCGACAGCCCCCGTCACCACAACTCCTCCGGCTGGCCCTACGAGCGCCTTCCCGCCCCTCACCGCCGTCCCTCGCACCCCCTCAGCGTCCCTCAGCCGCCCCTCACCGCCGTCCCTCTCTCCCCTCACCGCCCGCTGTCCCTCAGCCGTCCCTCACCGTCCCTCGCTCCCCCTCAGCCGATGCTCAGCCGCGCCTCGTCCCCCCTCACGGTCCCTCACCGCCGCCCCTCGTCCCCCCTCACGGTCCCTCACCGCCGCCCGTCGCCGCCCCCAGCGCGGCGCTGCGCCCACAGGGGTCGCCCCAGCCCCAGCGCCACCGCGCCCACCCTCGCGCCGCCCCTCGCGCCGTCGCCCCGCCCTCGGCCGCAGACGGATGCTGCCGCGCGGGCGGGTGCGCGTGTGCCGCGGCTCCTCAGCCCGCCATGGCGCGGAGGAGGCGCCTCCCGCCCGCAGGTGGGGACCGGGGACGGGGACCGGGACCGGGCTCCCTGCGTGGGGCGGCGGCGGGAGACACGCTCCCGCTCGGCGGCGGCCGCTCTGCTGTGCGCTCCCCGGGCCGCGGCCCCGCCGCGAGCGGAGGGAAGCCGGCGGCGCCGCAGGCGGCTTGGCGGGTCGCTGAGGGGGAGCGGAGGTGCAGCCGCCCTCGGCAGACCCGGTTCCTGGTAGCGCCTGGCGGCCGCTGAGCCGGACCGCGCTGCCCCGCCGCCGCCGGCGATCCCCGGCGCTGAGGGGGGCTTTGAGGGGCTGTGGGGCGGCGAGGCTGAGGGGGCTCTGAGGGCCTGTGGGGGCTCTGAGGGGCTGCGAGGCGGCGAGGCTGAGGGGGCTCTGAGGGCCTGTGGGGGCTCTGAGGGGCTGCGGGGCGGTGCCGGCAGCGAGGGCTCGCCAGGACGGGTCCGGCCCGTCGCCCTCTGGCAGGGCCCGGGGCCGGTCCCTCAGCGGGGGGAGCGCTGCCGAGGCCTCCGTGCAACCTCGGCTCGTCCGGGCGTAGCCGTGAGAACGTGTCTGCTGCGCCTAGCCCTGCCCGCTGCGCCCAGAGGCACCTCCGCGTTTGATACTGTACCCGCCCCATTGCGTTTAAGCTTGAGCTGCTTGGCTTTGGATCTGATAGGGCAGGGTGGCATCAGGTTCTGCTGCGCTTTAAATCAGGAAGGCGTTATCAAGTAATAGGGAGAGAAAGAGGTATCAATGTTCTAATGAAACACTTTTTTTAGTGCTCCAGTCTTATTCCTCGCCTCCTGTCATAACAAGAGAAAACTTCCCCCCCACCCCCCGGCATTCTTCATCTGACTAAACGGTGCCTCTGAGTACAGGCTGGTGAGCGTTGGTACTCCATTGCTGCTCCACGGGATGGGGGATCTGTAGCCATGGAACACTTGGTAATTAAGTGCGTGCCTGGGTTTGCTGGAGAATGCGTAAATGCACACGGACAGTGATCAGCTCCCGTGCTCATTAACTGTGTGGAGCTAGTGTCTCCAGGCCGGAGTTAGCGTTGGTACTGGGTCTGATTCCCGTGTGCACTGGGGACGCATACAGAGCTTCTGTAGGTTCAGCCTTTAGAACTGTCCTACAGTCACTTAGTCTGAGCCACTTAGGGCTCCCCCCCTCGCCCCTGTTCATTAGGAGCAGTTGTTGCCTGAAGAGCACAAGGCATGACTTGTGTGTGTGTCTCATCGTAGCCCTAAAATCTGGTTTGTTTTCTTGAAAGTGTTGGGGGGTTTTTTTCAGCATGCTTTTACATGAATTTATGATGTTGTTTTTTCAGCTTCACTTGTCTCTGCTCCTTTCCTGGATTTTTGTGTCTGCGTGTGGCAGGGATGGTTGCGTTGCACCTGAGAGGGCCTGTAAACCACTACAGCCGGTGACCTAGTGTAGATACTGGTTTTTATTAATTTGCATGAGAGTAAATGCAGGTGGTGAGGCTCCTCTGTCACTGCATCGGAGGTGAAGGTCTGGCAGGGGAGTAGGGATGGCAGGAGTAAGTTGTTTCAGCTACGCAGGTAGTGAACGAAGCAGGTTGGGAGTGGACACCTTTATTCTCACCATAGTATCCGTAAGTAATCTCGGGGTTCAACAGAGCTCAGTGCCTTTGTTCTCAGTTTGGGTTTGGGGTTTAGTTTTTTAGGGGAGGGGAAGAAGGGGGGATGTTCCTCCTTTCCTTTCTTTCTTTAAAAATATATGATGTTTTAAATATGGAAATTAGTAAAGCTTTTGGTATTTAGTTCTTCACTGTTAGATTTTGTGCTTACAGGGCACATAATCCAAAAATTGAACTCTATATTAAAACTTTGAGATCTCTCTTAATTACTTTGAAAAAAACAATTACAAAACAGCTTTCTGGCATGTTCCAGAAGCATCCATGTTTAACTCTTTCACTACCACAGATCTGTATGAGCAGGCTTGACAGTTGCTACTAGCAGCTATCTTCAAGTCAGTGGGAAGATTGAAGTAAGTCCTGCATTACTTCTAATCAGTATAAATAACTTTCTCCCTGGGCTTGTTGGTAGTAGACACAATTCCTGATTGGCCACTTAATGTTTAGATCTCTTTTCCCATTTGGGGTATGTCTCTTCCCCGCAACACCCCAGCCCCGCCTTGTGCTTTTTGTAAAGCTTCCTAGTGTTAAAATGTCTTTGCCTCCCTGTGTGTCTGGATTTCTGCACCCAGATAAATTAAAACTGTAAAAGATGCTTGTATCTAGAAATCACCAATCCTGCACGTGTGTGCTTAGTGAAGGTCCCAACCAAAAATCATGGATCTAGTTTCAGTTGTTTTTTTAATCGACTTCCAGAATTTTGAGTTCCTGTTTGTGGTTTGGCTCATTCCTAAAAAGCCATAAAATCAAAGCACCTAACAAACTGTGGAAGAATACTTGGGATAACTTGCACTGATGTTCTGGATGAGCTTGTTATAAAGGGAACACGATGGCAAGAAGACATCAGTCTGATATCTTGAAATATTCCAGGTGTTTTTTGTGGTGTTTTTTTTTTTTTTTTTAAATCCTTTGTTGTCGTTTAAAGATGCTTCTCATGTTATCTCCTGCTTACAAGGACTAGAGTTTCATACCTTGTGAGCTGAGGGTATTTAGAATCTTGATTCTTTTTGCTGGTAGATAATTGGAAATGGCTGACACTTTCATTTCAGAAGAGACTTTTTGCTTTGCGCTTAGACTCCCGAAAGAATTTGGTTCAGTCTAGATCTCTAGTGCATTTGCAGCTGTGAGATGGCTAAGCAATTCATTTGCTGCTTATACAGCAGTACAATTAACTGTACGTATGTGACTTTGAAAAGAAAAGCAAAGCCAAGTCTAGATACTGCAGAACACTGTGAGGCTGCTTTGGACATGACTGAAGGAGAATTCTTGTTTCTAAAACTAAACCTGCAACCAGGAAGTACAAGGTTAGTAGTCAGCTTTTGTAGAAAATGGGTGTTAGTTACAGATGGACACATCTGCTCCCCCGAAAATGGCCAAATATATTTTTCATGCTATTTAGCTGAGTAGTTCTTGAAACTTTTCTCCATTCTGTATTCACTCCCACCCCTAAATATTTGAGTTTGAAAACTCTCTAGTATTGATTATTCATTATAAGACTAGGAACCTTGCTGTAAGATGAAGGAACTTCTTTAAAATAATGAGAAATACATACTAAGTTTGTTCTTCCTTACTCTCACAGTTTTAAAACTTAAAATACCCTCATGAACAGGGGGAAAGTATTTCTTTAAACAAGATGTTTTAGATAACTTTACGTGTTCTTTGTTCAGAATTGAATTTTCTGATGCCTCAGAACTTAAATTGTTATTGTTAGGTCATCTGTAGTGTAATTAGGGCTAATTGGTTTGTGATTGACAGATGTCTTAAAATATAATTAAACATGTTAGAACACAAGTACAAGATAAATATATAGCTGGTTCTTACCTGCATTATTAGGTTTATTGCAGAATACCTTGAGCAAATCATGAAACTTTTATTGCTGTTAGTGACGTTGTTCAAAAACCTGAAAGTAGTTGGTTGGTTGGGTTGATTGTTTTGCTTTTTAAAATGGAAACTATTACGTCTGAGATTTATGGGGGAAGAATGCATATTAACATGACAAGGTCTTAAGATTTAATATAGTTAGCAGCGACCAAAACCCCTCTGACTTTGATTATGGTATTTGGAAGTTGATCTGATCATGCCGTGGCACTGAAGTTTAAAGTCTGTGTTGAATCTCTTGGGCTTACTTCTGTGTATGTGTGTGTTTAGAAGTGAAGCATAGAGTTAAATACTGAAAGATGATTTCGTGCTAAGAAGTATCTGGGGTATAAGTATTTTTTTCTTCTCTAAGTGTACGTAATGTAGTATGTAATTTTGTAGATATTTTTACATAAACTGTATTTTCTTCTTGCAGTCAAAGCTGGAGGTATGAGAGTGTCTAAAAAGCAAGAAAGCGGACCTGTTGAGAAAAATGCTAAAGCTCCAGGAAAAGAAAAGACAAGGTATTGCACTGCAGGGCTTGTAGTTAAAGTTCATAGGGAGTGGGCTGAAGGTTGAAACAAAGGCAACCTTTAACCTCTGAAGAGTTTAGTTCTTGAATTAACTTGTACAATTTATAGATAAAAGGCAACTTCGAGGTAATCATCGACTTAAAAAGGAAAAAACAACCACCACAAACCAAAAAACCCCAACTTCAAAACCTAAGGACAGTGCCTTGCAATGAAAGACAAGGGCTGAATCTCTTCTGTGTCATCATGTGTTACGGAACAGAAAGTAAAACAATGTGGTGCCTGCCTGTACCTAATAAAGTAATGGTCAAACAGTTTCCAGTGGAAAGGGATGAATTTTAGGCTGTCCTCATTCTGGAGGAAATTAAACCCATATCTCCCACCTCCCACAGGGTTATCTCCTGTGTATAGGCTGTATCTCTTATTTCAGTCTGAAATCAATTTAGCTTTTCTGTTTTCTACTTCATAAGGTTACTCAAGCTATTTTGCCCCAGGCATGCTTCTACTTTTGAATAAGGTGGTGACTGAGTGAAGTGGTCATCAAAACAAGTATTTTCTTACAGCTTTTTCAAATGAAGACTGAATATTTTTCCAAAATATATGCACTTTTCTTAAATATCACTTAAGAAAAAGTTAAGTTGACCAATACAAGGATAAGAGGGTAAAATTTTAATGACTTGTGATGTTCCTGAAATTGCATTAGAGTCTAAATCCTAAGTGGAAAACAGTGCCTAAATAGGATTTAGACACTCAGGTTTTTGCTTCTATTGCGATTTTAAACTTTCTCAGCGGCTGCCCAGTTTGGATACTCCTTATCTCACCACATACTTCTTTTTGCACAAAAAGTTCTCTTTAAGAGCTTGCAATTCTTTTAGGGGGGGTATCTGGAACTGCATGGTTACTGCAGAGTACCGAGCACCCTTTGTAATTGCTGTGACATTCAGAAACCAATCAGTGTGTCATGGAGGTTGTGTTCCAAGGAGCCTGATCCGGTGATTCGCTGCTGGAACAAATCTGTTGTGTCCTGATAGCTGTGACCTTGCTGTGCAGGGAGGTGGTGTACATCTCCTCCTCCATATGATGATTAGGGTGTTTGTGTCACTTGCCTCCAGCACTGAGCTAGAGGCTTCCTGTTGAGGTTTTGTAGAAAAAAGACTCATAGAAAAAGACTTCATAGAAGAAGACTTGAGATTTGTGGTGGTAAGACAAAATGTAATGCTTAAAGTACTGTGCTTGGGGAGGTGGATTTAAAACTTCGCTCGGCATTGTAACTCATGTGCATACCTTTATCCCTTTGTCAGTGTTCAAAATAATGTGTAAATTGAGACTGGAATTTGGAGATCCTTCCTAACAGGTGCTCCTGCACCTCGTGTACACTTTTCTCTAGCCCTCTAACCCATTAAAGTTTGGCTGCTCAGGGGCCCAGCTCCAGAAGAGAGCACAGTCTGATCTTTTAGACTTGAGAGCAGGAGTTTTGTTCCCTTTAGAGTGAGGCAGCCTGGAATTCATTCTTCCCTTGGAAACTGCTGAACATTACTTTATTAGGTACAGATAGGAAACAGAGGTGTTGTTGCTTTAAAAGTGACTTTATCATCTTGCTATGAAAAAGCACGTGTAAGCACTTGTATTTTTACCTGTAGGAGTGGGCTCTGATTTCTGTCCATATGTAGATGTCTCTCCTGTAGTCCCAATTTGGGACTAGTTTTATGCGTAAAACTAAACTGAAACAAAAGAAGATTAAATATTCTGTTGTATCTCTTGAGAACAGAACTCCCTTCAAGCAGTCTTTGCTCTGTCCTCATGATCGCTTGCTCAGGGCTTGCTGAAGAGGCCTGTCCAAACAGGGAGCAGCTCTAGAATCGTGCCTTTATTAAAGCCTGTCTTGGACTTATCCTGAAGGCTGTGAATAACTCCTGCTGCTGCTGGGGATTTGGGGGTATCACTTATTTCTTACTTGTAAGAAAGGAGCCACCTGTGCTCTGGAGTGTCTGTAGTAGCCAGGTAACCATTTAAAAAGCCTGGACTAAACAGGATAGGTAAGTAGTCTGGGTAACTTTGTTCTGATTCTCAGTTTTTTTCCAGACTGAGATTTAAGTTCGCTGTGTTACTTTTGATAAACAGGTTGACCTCTGGTGATTCTGAACACCTTTAGCTGCTGTCAGAAGGCTTCCTTAGTTGAATGTCTGGGCGTACATTGCAATCATTGTATCGGAGTGTCTGACAGTCACTACAAAGTACTGTAATCTAGTAATGTCGTTGTGAAATAGATTATTTTCCCTTAGGAATTAAAGGGAGAGCTGTGACTAGACTGACAACTGAACACATTTTTTGGACCAAGATGTAATTTTATTTTTTTCCTCTCAAATGTTATAATCAGCCGGGTACCTTTTAAATTACCTGGGCACAGCCATACTTAACACTGACATACTGACGCTGTTTCTTGGCAGGCTACAGAAATCACCACCTCAGCTTTTTGTCTGCGTGCTTTTCTCCTCACTGGCTCGGAGGACACTAACCTCAAATACAAGTTTTGGACCAAAACTGAGCCAGTAACACAGACTTCTTTCCTGTTTACTAGTTCTCTGTGCTAGAATCAGTGATTACTCATTATCGTGCCCCTGCCTGGTTGGGATGGCAGATTTCATTGTCAGGTTGCAATCGCAGAAGTCACAGAGAACTTTGTAAAGTAGTTTAGTAGCTGTCGTGTACAGACTCCTTGCCTCTAAGTTTCTGGTTCAGATGAGCTTATCTGAGAGGCTCAAAGTCACTGTTGTAGCTTAAAGTGGGTACTCGGAGCTGAGACTGGTCTTGGCAGGATCTGAGCTTTGAGATTTAGTTCTGAAAAAAACATGCTTGCTCTAAAGTTGCTGTGTAATATATGGGCTAATAGGATGTAATGCATATGATAATAACTAGATGCCTGCCTGACAGCTTTCTGACAATACATTTGACTGTACCTCGTTACTGATTCAAAGTGTGGTGAGTTCTTGGGGTTTTGTGTTTTAATAACTTGGGGGTGGTTTTGGTTCGTGTTTTTTCTGGAGTTAGGAGGTTTTTATTTTTATTGATTGCCAGTTGTCTGGGTGCAATTTTGCTGCCGTCTTTTCCACAGTCATGGTAATCTGATGGCATAAACAGATCTTGACTAGCTTACATTTTGTCGGTGTGGCAAACTGTATTGGTTGTTACATGGATGTTTTGGTAGGAAATGTGACTTGGCTGATCCACAGAATCATTAACTTAACTAAAGCAGTATCTGCTGTTTCAAGAGTCGGATTTAAGGTGCCTGGTTCCATGTGTAAGGGTAATAATGATTTTTCTCAACTCCATTTTAAGCTACAGAGTGTCACTGCAAATAGTGGTATCAGAAGAATGTGCAATCCACAGTTCTTCCTGTTGCTGAACTAAATCATTTCATATCCACAGATTATTTGTGGAATATTGGTAACATGGCTGTTCTTTGTTGGAATATGAAGAAGTTAATGGGATAATCTTGTGCAAAATGTTCTTGCGTGAGAAATTGTTGCTGTCAAAGCAAACACTCCCCAAAAGCAGAGGGTGATTTTTTTTTTTTTTTAATGGGTCTAGATTGGAATCAAGAAAATTATGAGGTAAAATTTTGTAGTTCTGGATATTGGTGCTCAGCTTCCATGAAGCTACTTGACAGTGTACAAAAATCCCCCTTTTGAGATATTTAAGGATATTTTATAGAGAGAGTTTTGTGTATCGAAATAAAACAGCCTGCAACACAGAATTTGCATTGTTCTATTCTGAGGCAGCATATGTTTTTTTTAATACCATACAGCCTTTAATGTGATTAAAGGATTTAGCTCCAGAACCTAAATTTCTATTGCAAAATGTTTTGTATTGAGTCTGGAAAATGAAAGTGACAAGTGTTTCTGTGAGATGGAAATGCTAAATACTTTTTTCTTTTGCTTTACAGTGCTGTTGCTGGTTTTTCAAAAACTCAGAACGCAGGTGTCTTACTAGTGGAAGTGCTGAGCAAAGTAAGTACATCTGGAAGAACAAGATACATGTTTGTCAGGGCTTCTCTATAAACTAAAAATGAAAGAGGGGAATTTTCCTTACAAATGCCAGGTGACAGCAGTTTAGGTTGGTCATCTAAATACCCTCAAGATGATGCATTTTTCTGGCGGTTGTGTGGCTAAAGTGCCAGGTGGCTAAAAAGTAACTCGCCTTTCCTCCTTGCTCTGCTGTGTTTGATTCCAGTCCTATTTAACATTAAGCAGCCCCAGGGTAGTTATGTATACCTGTTACAGAAAAGTACTGCAAGATATTAAGGTGTGTCCTCTTTTAAAGCGGTATGTTGATTTAGAGTTATTGAAATAGGGGGAGCAATTGTCAGGGACATAGTGAGTTTGTGGGAGAGCTGGGATCACAACCCAGAACAGAGCCTGTTCTTCAATTCTTTATCTGCCTATGGAAATAGCTTTCCCTGCTGCAAGGGCGCAGCCTGGGGAAGCCAGGAGAGCTTCCTGAGGGAGGCGGGTAGTGTCGCTGACAGGCGTGCTGGGCGGGAGGCCCTACAGTAATGCCAAACGCCTGTGAGTGAGCCCCCGAGACAACAGGCACATCATCTCCCGCTGTTGCCGCCTGTGCAGCTGTTTTACCTGAGGCCTGGCGTTAGTCACTCAAGCATCTTCTTGACTTCTCCCTTGGAAATACTATGAGATCGTTTAAAATTTTGTGTTGCAAAGCTCTTGATGGACCCTTCTAGTCATCATCGTGCTTACAGCTACTGTCCAGACTCTTACACCTGCGCTTTGCAAGAGCTGATTGAACAAGCAGCTGGTTAATTGGCCTGCTAATCTGAAGACCCAACAGTTACCATCTATTTTTCCTACACTTGCAGTCCTTAGGTTCTGCAGCATACAGGAGTTCCTCATCCACAGAGCTTGGTAAAACATCAGCTGCAGCATTTTGGCATAAGCCTCCTTTCATCAGCAGATGTGATTGTAGCTTTAGTATTAGATCTTCAGTTTTTGCTTATGCTTGTTTAAGGAGAGCAGATACAACTCGTCCTGTTTCTCTTCCACTTGTCCTCATCTCCTCTGTTCTAACCTACTATTTCCTTTTCCTGTTGGTTTCCAAACTCTAACACATGAAGCTTCCTCAGTAATTTAGAGAGCAATAAGTAGATACTGTAATGATGATCATTTGAATCTGGGAAAATAAGAATTTGAAGCAACTAACTGTTAACTCTGGCATACTGATTATTTGCTCTGCTTTCTTCATCTTGTCAACTCATTTGACGAACTACTAAAAAAAGGGAGGAAAAAAATCGAGAGTTCACTGAAGGTAGTCAGGCTAATATCACTTTGAAAACAAAAATTACAATTAAATGTACAGGGTCACCACGAGTGTTGTGTATTGATTATTTGAACTTTTGTGAAGTTAGGTTTTACTACTGTTTTTAAACTACTTTCATATGATGGAATTTAGGAAGAGAACAGCAGAAAAAGCTGTATTTATCACAACTTTCCCCCCCTTTAATGTTACAGATGAGCCACAAATTTCATGCAGCAGCATTGCAAGTGGCTCACGAAAAGCCACAGCCTGCCTTGGAGAAGTTCATACTGCCTAAAAGAATTTACATTATTCAACAGCCACGGAAGTGTTAAAGATACTCTTTAAAATCCTCATGTTTACTTAAAAGTTGAGTTTCTATTCTAAATAGCACTTAGCACCCTGTGGTAAAATGATCAAAAGCTGTGTGCCTTGTATTCTACTGTATTTCTGTTACTGACAATAAAATTCTTTACAAGAAGAGTTACTGAATGTACTAGGATTTATTAAAATGTCACGGCTTCTGCTAACCTGGTTTTACTTGTGTACAGTAAGTACTCAATGCTAAGAAGTCCTGCAGCTTCACTTCCTGTCTGAATTTTGACTGAAGTACTAGAAACTGTCAGCTCTCTTTTCTTTTTTTTTTTTTTTTTTTTTAAATTTAATGATAGCAAAGCTGAGGTGAATGTGATGTTAAGAAAGCAGGTCACAACTGAAAGGCATGGTTTTTGTTTTAATTTAGGCTGAGGTGTTCCATGCTGAACGTATGCCTTAGGCTTACTGCCTAATGAGAAACTTCAGCAAGTCCTGGGAAAGATTTCCATGCATTGGGAAAATTTTTTTTCTTGCTTTTCTCTCTGTAAGGAAATCTGTCTCCTCTGCAGAGATGCCTCTGCTGGGTTCCCACGAGCAGGAGGAGCTGAGCGGCAGCAGTCTGTCTGTGAACCCCCGGGGCTGGGGAGGCTCAGCGAAGGAGGTGCCTGAGCTGTAGCTGCATCTGGGTCTAGGTGAGCGAAGGAGGTGCCTGAGCTGGAGCTGAACCCAGGGCTGTGGGCGGGGAGGTGAGAGGCTTCAGGGCTGTGAGTACGGGGTTGAAGTTGGTAGAATGCGATATGAGGCTCAGAAGCGACGAGACGGAGCAGGGACTGGGAGGAGTAGAGTCCTGAGGGGCCAGGCTTAGTAATGGGCAGGAGCAGTTGTAAATACAGGTACGGGAGGTGTCCCTGAGCCTTGCCTGCTTACGCTGTCGGCAAAAGGCAACAGCTGGGCTTCCTGCCCGGAACTGAATTCTGCCAGGATGGGTGTTAAGGTAGTGATTGCAGAGGAGTATGCTGCTAAAATTGTAGTCAAGGAGTCCAAATGGACTTAATAGGAAAGGTGATGCTCAAAAATGTTTGTGTTGTCAATGAGGCTTCTTTTCATAGTGTGCTTTCCACGTGGCTACGGTGGCAATCTAGTGCAGATGTAGGAAACACGCTCCCTCCTGACGAGAGGGGTCGCAGGTGGGCTACCCAGAATGAGTGTCACCACTTCACAGGAATATCTGCTTCATCTCATCCATCCATCAGTGTAAATAACTGTATATGTTGATTAAAGATTAAATTATGATTGCAGGAGGTGGTGATTAGTGGTATGTGCAATAAATAATTTGGTTACACCCTGGATAAGTAGGAAGAATTAAAATAGTGCTGCTCCTATGAAGACGACTGGTTCTTCTCCCATGTTCCTTAACTGACTGGTAGTTACTTGTATAATATTGTCACCGTTTCCCTGGACAACAGCAGCAATATACTTTATGGATATATAAGTTGTAGGTATGATGTTTGGAAAGGATCTGACTGCCCTGCCATTAGCTTCTGACTTGGTTTTGCAGCTTGGAGTGCTTTGGTTTGGTTTTCTAAGTGAATGTTATTTAAACAGATTGAAGTAGTATGTTCAGGGTAGAAAAGGCATGCTCAGTGTAGAAGGCGGCTGTAGGGAGTGACTTGTGACATAACTCAGGTGGCCATACGGTCCTGTGGGTGTGACAGTCCTGTTGAGAAGGCCCCATACGCTACTCGGGCCGCACGTCCCGAGCGAGTTCCGTGCTGTGTGGGTGAACTAAGTTTCTACAGTAACTCGAGTTCTGGGAGTATATAGTGTCTATGCTCTGGGGGTATAGAGTGCCGCTGTAGCGGCAGGTGGGAGTTACGCAGCATAGACTCAGCACACGCTTCCAAGGGGCTTCTGAGAAGCACCAGCCCTGGAAATGTGAAGCCATGCGTGTACTGCAGCAGTGTCTGGGATCTGTGTGTGTGTACAGAACGTGTCTGGAGGGACGGCACAGCAGATGCAAACAGCCTAGCAGAAATGGAGAATATCTTCCATGTTCTACCTGTGTACAATTTTTGGGTGTCAAAAGAGGACCTGCCAAGGAGTCGGGAGGTCTGATTTTGATAAACTCAGTTTCATGGTTTGACTAAATGTAAAGCAGGTGCAAGCAATCCTGGCAGCTGATCTATTGCATCTCCTGCCTCTGCAGGTTGTTGTCCCCAGTGGTGGTGGTGGTACAAGGAGCCTTTCATACTTGCATTTTGTGTCAGTGGCCCTTACTAGTCTTTGGAGGGAATCCGAAAGATTTGTATAGTGAACTAAACTCTTCTCCTTAATTATATTTTGTAATTAACAGCACTCCCTTTTCAACCAAGTCAGTCTCTTACCTGTTGTATTTTGACAGGTGCACTGTCAGATGCATTATTTTCTCTAATTTATTTCTATTTATTAAGGTGTCCTGCTTACAATAGTATTCTTAACAAGAGCTAAACAGGAAACTAAAACCATATTTTGAACTTCTAAATAATAGACAACTTAGTTTTTCATCCTGTTTGTGCCTTCCATTGTGTGCATTGTTTTAGTTTGTGTTTGCACCATCATTGATGACACTATGATGAATCGGTTGTGTGTTCTGTTCTAGGGAGTTTGTTTCATCTAGTTCAAGTCTTAATTTAGTACTTTGCTTTCATTATTTAAATATGGACAGCTAAATTCAGAACATAAGGAACAACTACAGCTGGTTTGCTAGAACAATCAAAACCTTGCAGGAAGCCTATTTTCAGGCTTCTTGAAGGTTATTACAGATGATGCAGCCATTCAACAAGAATGGCATGATTTCAGGATGTTATTTCTTCTGTCAGTCTTTATTTCATTGTTAATATACCATTGTTTCTGTGTGTAGACCTCAAAATGCCTTACGGCGATGGGAATGACTGAAGCCGAGTGGCAAAGAAAGCAGTGAAAACAGATTTCAGTAAAGGATGATAGGTTCGACAGACTGGTAAACTCAGCAATGCCACCCGTTCTGTCTGACAGCCCAAGTCACACAGACAGGTTTTGTTGGGCACTGCGGGGATGAGTTTCCTCTGGGCAAGGAAGAGTTTCTGCCTCAAAGCATGTGAGGCTGCTGGGTTGGGCTGGCTCGGCAGCTCCCTGGGAGGTGGGAGTTGTGCAGCGTAGTGCCTCTGGAATGAGCCTTGGGACCTGCTCTTAATGGACAGGCAGCTCTGGGCGAGAGGCGGTGATTTCCGACTCCTGTGTGGAACTGCCACAGATGAAATGGCAAAGAAATTACACATGGCAAATCTGGGAACTCACAGTGAAAGAGAACTATAACAAAAGACTTAATTTTAATTTATAAATATTAACTGTTGCTTAAAGCCTCTATCCCTCCCACGATGTACTTGTTTGGCCTGTTCCTCTCCAAGTAGTACACACAGGTCTGCAAATCATTTCAAGCACAGTAACCTCTCCCTGGTGTACAAAACCCGGGAGTTCTGGTACTGATACGCACATAAGCCCAAGCGTTTCCTGAGCTCGTCTTTAGTTTTGGTGGTAGAGGAGTATATTTCTAGAATGTAAAAAAATTCCTTGGTCTAATCGGTGTCATCTGTGATACTCGCACTGTGATTGCTGTTGTGCCTGACCCCCGTTAGAGGTTCCCTGTGGAGCACCTCTGTTTTGGCAGCCTCACTGTCCTGCAGAGCAGCCTTTTGGCGTGCCGCCGTTTGTCCTCTTCCTCCCCTGCATCCTCTAGACCGTCCTCTCCCACCTGGCCGGAGCAGGCCAGATCCTCGCAGCTGCCCGGGAGGAGTGTGCACGTCGCGTCTTGGGCAGCCTGTGAGTTAAATCTGTCTGAAGAGGGGCGGTGTCACGGGGCTGGCAGAGGCAGCTCCCAGGGTTGGATTTGTTCCACCTTCCAGGCCTGTGGCGCTGTCTGGCTGTTGCTCGTCCTCCCCGCTGCCAGCGAGGGGCTGCTGCTGGGCCACCCTCTGCAGAACACGCTGTCAAACGGGGCATGTACCCCAGCTGCTTTCAGTCCTGCCCGGCCACTGTCAGCTCCAAAGGGACTTTGACTTCCCTGGTGAAGCCAGTCGTAGTCTTCCCTTTATTCTGCAAAGCCATGCAAAGAACAGTGACTCAACACAATAGTATGTTTATTATTCTTGCCAGACCTGGCTACAGATTCTACTCCTGGCCATTATTCCACTCTTGCTGGACTTCAATGAGAAACTTCTAGATAATTTTATTAACAGAAATGTCAGTCTGGCCCTTCACTTACAGCAGGCTACCAATGTTTAGTTCATTCTTCAACTGAAGAGGACTGTTACTGTTCCGAAGTCTGACTATGGCTGATTTTCCAGCTAAGAGGGACTCTCCAACTAACAGAGTCTCCAACTCTCCAGTTGTTAGCTAACACTTAAGATTTTATAGAGGTTTATGACTCATATCGAGAGCAGCTTGAGAAATGTCAATAGTTCTTAATGACGTGCACAGCGCTTTTGCCACAAGGGGCTGCTGCACGCCTGCGGCTCCTTTGGGTGCTGCCCCTGAGCTCACCTCGGAAAACACCCTTCTTACAAGGAAGTACGTTTTAATCTGCTGAAAAAGTTTCAAAGAAAAAAATAAGAGATTATTTCATGAAAGCATCATTTGGATTTTCACGCAGGACATGAATCCCTAGAAGCTGTAAAGACACAAAGGGCTTAACTTGACAGTAACAGAAAGTGGAATCCCTTACCCTTCCTGTGTTCGCTGGGTGCACAGCCACGGGCAGCTACAAGTGGAACCTGGGACAAGGGCAGGGTGAAGCACGTGCTGTACTGCTGCCGGGTGAATCTGCACAGTTAAGATTTGCTGGTTTCGTAGATGCTTTCATACTCTGTTTCTAAATGTGGTCACTTCAGAACAAATTCGTTGCTCGGGTGACGTTGAAAAGTGGGACACAGCCTTTCATATCCCACAGGTAGGTAGGAAGGGATGGCATTTCTGAAACTGACTTCATTTATACACAGAACTTTTGTATTTTGGGTTTACCTCTGGTGATAAATTCAGAAGTTACTTTTATATAAAGGAATGATTAAGACTTTTCCAAAGCTATTATAAAAAATGTTTTATATAATAGCCATCATTTTAGTTGCACAATATGCATTTACTGTATACTGAAATAGAACAGTCACTAAAATGAAGATTGACTTCAAAATTTAAATCCAACCTTCTACTTTCATTGTTCATAACTTTCTTAAATTCCTTCTAGTTTAAATTTTCCATATTTGCTATGTTTGTTTAAAGTGAAAGAGTTGGCGCAAACTCTGAGCTATCTAAGCTACACAAGCCTGAAATATTTGTTCCTTATATGTTACTACCAAGAAACATCAAAAACAATGAAAAGCGAGATCATATGTTAAAAAAGCTGAAACTGAGAATTTTTAACCTGGTTTATCCTATGGATCTCAGCCTTAAAAAGTAAAACAAGTCAAAAAGCCAGATGTAGGATGAGATGATTTTGTTGGAGCTGCTCACAGATGCCACCCAGACGGACAGGTATAGAATTGCCTGTCCACAGTGCGTGTGCGTTTGAACTCCTCTATACAAGAGTCTTCTGAGGCTGCTAAAGACCGAACTTTAAAATCGGTTACAAAGAGCCCTCCAATTATGTTGAAAACTAGCTGCTAGTCCTTTAGTAGCAACCTAAGGCTGGCCTTGCTACCTTGAATTGTAATGAGTAAAAAGAAAAAAATGGGAGAGGAGAGGGCGGCAGAATGTCCCCAAGCTCTGCAGACCTTGGCTGTAAGGAATTTAGGAATTTGGCTGGCAAAATTGGATATACTGCAGCAGCTGCTGGTTTAAACACAGATACTGTTATAAACTGGGAAGCTCACGCTTCACAAATTGAAGAACCTTAACTCTGAAGCTAGTAGGGATGGACTCAGAATTATTATTTTCAATTTTTATTTTTTTATTCAACTCTACTTTTCCTTTCAAAAGGTTAACAAGGACTAGTCGCCCCTGGTATGTTCCCCAGCTCACGTGCAACCTTTCAGTAGCCTGGTGTACGCACTGTGCCTTGAACACTGCCTGTGAGGCACAAAGCCTTCTGCTTTTATGGCTCACTGATTAAAAACAAATTCTCATTTTAAAGAACAGTCCCTAATATTTGTAACAAAAACGTGAAAGAACACTGTTTTCACTATGTTTTGGTTCTAGCTTGGTGGGGCAAAAAAATTCCTTTTGCTGAGAAGGAGCTCAGTGGCACTCACGGTTTCAGCAGTGTGCTTACAGCGCTGAACTGGCATCACCGAAGAACTCCGGTAGGTCTCTTTTGAGGCAGTCCTTCCCAAGGGAATCATCAGAAACATAAATTAGTACTGTATGTCAGACCTACTGCCGTGGAAGTGTGAAAAAAGAATAGACTCGTGAAGCAGCACAAATGACCAGCCATATGCACAGCTCTCCTGGCTTCCACGATGGTTTTCATCAGATAGATGTTTCTAGTGCTTCCAGCTTTTCAAGACATTAATTGGTTATTGTTTTAAATTTTTTTGTTACTTCCTAGAGATTGCCAAAGTATAGGGTGTTATAAGGCATTATTTCCTAAAAATCAAAATCTTGTTTTCCTTTGAAACTACTGCAGTCAGGATTTTCCACATAAGGATTCATTTCCAGACAAATGCTATCAGTAGTTCTTCAAAATAAAGCATGTGTGTCCCTTACCCTATGATTTTACCATAGCTTGGAGCACATAATTCATATACAATAAGATTCTCCATGAGTTGAAAACTTTTTTCTATTTTCTGAAGTGCATTTTCTGAACTAATGCTCTATGCTAAATAAATACACTTAAGTTAAAAAAGCAAATAATAAAAAAAGACTAAAAAACCCCAATCAAACTCAAACCTTGCCCTTTGCATCATTTATATTAGTTATTTTGGTGCAGGGAAGGAAATGGAGGGAGCCTAAAGGGCAGAGAAGAAATTCCAGCTTGTCTCAGACTGGTCTCTAGGACATGTTACTAGTGTCTTCTTCCTGCTGCCACCTTTTCAGCAATTTTGCTTCCACCATTATATTCTGTCATCATACTGTATTTTTTTTCTTCAGATGACTCTATAAAGAAATTGGAACACGTGCGTGTCAATAGATCATAGATGAATTGTCACAGAAGGAGCAGAGAGACAGGAAAACCTAAGGAAATAAAAGGTCATTGGACCCAATTCTTTCAGATAAGTGTATATAGTTTTCACTTATTAAGTGATTTATATATGTATTTTTATATATATATATATAAAGCTAATTTTGGCACACACAATCCATAGGCAGTCTAGGTAGCCAAATCATCGCTTACTGCTTGCACAGTAATTAAAAATCCATGTGTATCATATAAAAGATTGCCTAGTTCAGACCTTTAAATGTTTCAGATCATTAGTTCTAATTCCTAGCATCTATATGTTTCTGTGCATAGGCAAGCATACTGCTTTGTGCACTGCAGTGCATACTGCTCACTCATTTTCAGTAACTGCCTTTAGAGCTGTGTACGTTAGACTGCATGAGAAGTTCCGAATGAACAAGGGTTCTCGTAAGTGTAGGGATTTGTCCTGTGGTTTCTTGGATTTCAAGCAGGAGGCTACATAAAGTGCGTGAAAATTTCTGCCCTGCATTTTTCACTAAATTGTATTGCTTTTTGTTGTTGCTGTTTCCTGTAACCCAAGTAATTTTTTTAATACTCAGTCTGTTATGTTCCCTTAAAAGATTCCCTGATGTTAGTTCTGTTACTGAAAGTGTTACAGAATGTCTTACCAATATGATTTTCCTAATTAGTAGCCGTTATCAATATTTCAAATATCAGTGGCTCCCCAGGAGTTCAGAGGTGTGACTGTGCTGCAGATCACCTGTAGAAGCAAGGCTACAGTCCAAATTCTGCTTGTTCTTAAAGTACAAAACCTGCTTTTGGCATCAATTTTAATTACCTCGGCATTAATCTTAATTACCTGCTACCATTGTTGGGATCTGCAATATGCTGTTCAGCTTTTCTGTTTCTCCTGTAATTACCTCTCTCAGTTCCCGTGGCTGTGGATTACTGGCATAAAGACACGTCTGAAGAGATGTAGCCTGGGTGTTGTTCCTCATGCTGCGTGTATGCAGCTGGCTGTCTTCTGAGCAGTGCGCCTGTATGTGTTCATGGATCATTACACCTGCACGGATCGAATAACAACATTGCTTATTGCAGACAAAGTTTACTATTCATCTCTTGCTGTTTTTCTGATTCACTGGAGCAACAGAACAGACACAATCTCCCACACAGCCTCCAAGAAATCATGCAAAAGTTAAATAAGGAATTAATGCTTATCTGCAGATGAAATAGAAAACTAGTTGGGTAACTTAGATCTACTCTTGCGATACTTTACCAGTTAAAATCGCTTTAGCCTTCTGTGTTCATTGTCAGTCCAGCTTCTGTAGTGAGGTAGGAGATGTACTATGTATCTTTTTCTTCCTTTTCTAAGCAGCATTTGGTTTTGTGTAATGAAGCTATGTGGATTCTGGCTAAAAAGTCATACTTAAACAGAAGATCATTCTGGTATAAGTATGTATGCACAGAATAAGTCCCTGCCCCTTTCACTGTGATATTAGAACAGCAGTTTCTATGATGAGTGATAAGGCTTATCTGCCATCCTACCTCCCTGCCCCTCTCAGAAGGGTGCTCCTGACAGACAGACGAGGAAGCAGCACGTGCTAATGCCGAGTTCTCCGGGCTGGTGTCTGCAAGACTAGACCATACACAGAGGTCAGTTTCCGATAATTTTTTTTAAAAGTAGGTAATGGATGAGTTGGGAGTAGGTAGACAGAATGGCAGCAAAGCATAGGGAAGGATGATAACTGAAATTGAGCTGGAAAACAGGGGTCAGAAAAGAGCATGGAGAACAAATTATTAATGGAAGCACTTGCAATAAATGTAGTGGCATTTGGAATATTTTAGTTGATACCACTGATTATTATTTTTTACCATTTATCCCATTAACACTTTTACAAAGTAGCATCTACATCCCTGGGAGCTGTTGACAAACAAGTATCATAAGAGATTGAACATCACAGATCGGTAAGTTCTGATGCGTTATCAGCGAAATTACTGAGGCTCTGTCCAGAATCTGCTGTGGACAGCAACAGCGAGACCTAAGCTGGTGCATGGAGTAACCATAAGGTGGTCTGACACAGGTGGTGGTTGTAACTTGGTATTAAGCTTCCCTCTTGTTTTGCGCTGTGGAGCCGTGTGACCAACTTCTGGCTGGTTTCATAGGGAAAATGGGCCTATATAGAACACCTGTGTGCACAGCTACTGGTTCCCCTTCCTCCCTTTCCCCACTAGCTTTAGAACCAGCTGCCTCATTTCAGGTAGAATCAGCTGTGTAATACTTCAGTGAAATGGTATTAGTTGAGAACGGGCAGCTGCGATGAGACTGGCACCTGCTATTCTGCTACGCAAAGGTGGCTTTGCAAAAAGCAGACTGAGATGTCAGACAGACATTGTGAGTGCTACTTCTGCAGACAAAACCAGATCGGAACTTAGACCTTCTTAGACATCTGCATACCCAACAGTCACAAAGCTATTGAGTATAAGGGGGTGTTGATTCTACTAGTTACAAACAAGCTGGGTTTTTTTAAATCAGTAAATTGAGAATTTTCTACCAAATGATTATTTTGCATGAATCTGACAGGATAAAAGCAGCTATGTTGAAAGGAAGCTCCTAAAATTTACAAAATAATCTTCTTTGAAAGAGCCCACCAAAACCAAGGAATGAAATAGGTTGAGATGAGAAGCCCAAGCTAACATAAACAACACTGAAGCTGAGCAAAAAAACTGAAAAGTCTGATTTCTTATTTTCCCAGTCCTCAGCATTACAGTGAATG
Organism: Strix aluco; assembly: GCF_031877795.1. Classification (NCBI taxonomy): domain Eukaryota; kingdom Metazoa; phylum Chordata; class Aves; order Strigiformes; family Strigidae; genus Strix; species Strix aluco. The sequence continues at coordinate 650,281 of NC_133936.1, read as the reverse complement.
CTGCTGTCATTATAGTTCAGCTTGGTCTAAGGTTCCTGTTTTCAAAAAAAACCCCAAAAAATGGCTTTAAAACTACTAGAAGCTTACATCATAACTGTGAGACTCTGAGGACAGCCATAACCTTTGTGAGAAGAAAAAAAAGGAAGAGCTGAAGAATTTCAGTGGCTGGGAATGGAGAAATCATCTGAACAAATGAGTGGAAGGAGCAGAGGGCAGAACAGTTAAAGTAGAAAACCAGCTGTGGGCTAAATTCTTCCTAAAAGGAAGCTACTGATGAGAGCAGAAATCTTTATGTTGCTGGTATCATAGAATCCTAGAACCGTTTGGGTGGGAAGGGATCTCAAAGCCCATCCAGTGCCACCCCCATTCCCCCAGCCAGGGACACCTTCCACTAGCCCAGGCTGCCCAAAGCCCCGTCCAACCCGGCCTTGAACCCTTCCCGAGAGGGGGCAGCCACAGCTCCTCTGGGCAACCTGTGCCAGGGTCTCACCACCCTCACAGGGAAGAATTTCTTCCTTAGATCTAATCTAAATCTGCCCTCTCAGTTTAAAGCCATCACCCCTTGTCCTATCCCTGCCCCCCTGATCAAGAGTCCCTCCCCCCTTTCCTGTAGCCCCTTTCAGTCCTGGGCGGCCGCTCTAAGGTCTCCCCGGAGCCTTCTCTTCTCCAGCTGAACCCCCCCAACTCTCTCAGCCTGTCCTCACAGGGGGGTGCTCCAGCCCCCCGAGCATCTTCGTGGCCTCCTCTGGCCCCGCTGGAGCAGGTCCGCGTCCTGCTGTTGGTGCCCCCAGAGCTGGACCCAGCACTGCAGTGGGGTCTGACGAGAGGGGAGCAGAGGGGGAGAATCCCCCCCCTCACCTGCTGCCCACACTGCTCTGTCTCTTATGACAAAATCGTAAAAGGCTGCCAGAACTAAGACATTTCCTCCGAGAGAGAAAATTCCTTTCTTTCCAGACATACGCCTCATCACATAGGCAAAAATAGGAGGGAAGAGAAGGTGATGAAGAGGATTCTCCACTGGAAGAAAGAAAAGCTGCTGCTGAGTCGCACAAAGCACCCTACCCTTGTTTTGGGACAAGCCTTCAGGTACTAAGCTGCTGAAGTCACAATGAAGGAAGTGTAAAATAACAAATTGCTCTGCTGTTGTAACCCTGAGAGGCTTTGTCTCTGTGTCGCTCTGCTCCTCTGACACCACACAAGGCGATCACGTCATGTTCTTGAGAGGATGCTGCTCCTGTACACAAGCCTGTAACTCGTTTCTGAGCAGATAAATGGATTCTCTTGTACCCTGAACAGACACATTGGAAGACGCTCTGTGAAATACATGCAGAGTGTAGATGTTCTAGAATACTCTGGCATTATTTTGCAGTTAAACTCAGATTTAGTTTTTCATGTTGAATTATATATGAAACTCTTGCCATTGTTTATATTGGATTGTCCCTACATTTTCCTTTTTTTGGTGTGAGGAGGATTCATTTTTTAATTAATGACATGAAACTGTATTATAGAAGTTACATGTAGGGAAGCTGAGGACATATGTGGGGAATAGCTGGAGTATTGGACATTTGGGTTGGAAAAGGCAAGCAGTTTCAGGCTGAGAGAGAAAAAACATTAGATGAGTATTTCTGCTAACACCATCAACTGTTGTGCTCATAATGATGGCATTCAAACCATCACTAAACCTGTGTCTCAATACTCAAAAAACAATCACTTTAACACTAAACCCATTAATGTGAGCCAGTTATCTATGTAAAAAAAACAGCTAGAGATAATGCTCTGTAGTGGCTACTTTGATACAGCTCATCGGGGGTACCATGGGTTGGCATCAGGTGTGCCACAGTAAGTGTCAGTACCTCATTTCCTTTCTCGTAAGCCCCCTTTTGAGCTATCTTTTTGAGGAACTAAGTATTTTGAAACTCTTACTGCTAGGCATCATTTTCAGCCTTCAGATCATTTCTGTGGTTCTCTTCTGCACCCTGATTTTTCAGTATCTTGGAAAACACGGGTAGAGAGACTGGACACCGTGTTCCACAGCCGGTTTTACCAGAGCTGTCTTGAGCAGCAATGCAACCTCTCTGCTCGTGCTCGCTAATCCCTTGTTTGTACAGGCACAGAGCGCACCAGGTTGGTTTTGGTGCAGCACCATTGCTGTTGCACGGCTGCACCGTTACAGCCCCGAGTCCTCGCAGAGGTGCTGCTCTCCCCGACGGAGCGGGGGCCACGTTCCTTGTTCCTGAAGGAGTGATTCCCAGTCTGGCTGGCTGAACTGCCTCGCCTGGCCCGCTTTGGCAAGTACTTCGGATCCCTCCGAGGGATCTTCTGTCATTGTTATTTATATTCCACTCATCTTTTTGTCCTTGGCGGATCTTATAAGCAACAACGTAATTATTTTCGGGTTACTGATAAAAAAGGCTGAATTACTGGCGGCGCGATGCGCGCACCTGCGGGGCGGTGCGGACCGTGGGGGGCTCCGCTTTGGGGGCGGGAGTCCCGCGGACCCGTGTTGTGCGTTTCCACAACCCGGTTTGGGGTTGCTGACATCAAACGGCGATAAACGGCTGCGGAGCGAGCTGGTGCCGGGGTGCTGGGAGGGGCACCCCCACGCCTGGGGTCCGCAGGCCGGCGGGGCCCAGACCCCGCCCTGCAGAGCCGCGGCGCCTGAGGGGGTTTCCGCGCGTCCCCACCAAGTTTTTCTGCCGGTGAAACTCCGGCCCGCGGCGGAGCGTGGCCGCGCCCGGGGGTACCCCCACAGGCCGCGGAGGGCGGACCCTGCCCGCGAGGGGCCGCGCTGAGGCGGCCGCGGCCCCGCTCCGCCCCGAGTCGAGCCGGCGCTGTGGAGGGGTGCGCGGGGCGGGGCCGCGGCCGCCCGCTCCCGCTGAGCTCATCCCGCCCAGGCGCCGGGCCGGCCGCCGAGCAGCCGAGCCCTGCCCGGGCTGCGCCGCAGGAGCCCTGGGTTGGGGGGGCTGCGCCCCGCGGTAAGTCCTCCCTCCCTCCTCCTCCTCCTCCTCCCCCTCCCCGCCGGTGCGCACCCTCCGCCCGGCCTCTCCGGGGGCTGCGCGGGGCCCGGCGGGGGCGCGAGTGAAACTTTCTGACCGAGGAGCGTGTACGGGCACGTCGGGCTGAGGGGGCCGAGGCGGGCGGCGGGTGTGAGGCGGCGCCTGCCCCCGTGCCGGCGCGGCGGGGCCTCGGCCGTGGCCGTGGCCGGCACAGCGGGGGCAGGGCCGGCAGGAGCGCGGAAGGGCGCGGCGTGGGGGGGCCGGCGGGGTCCGGCCGGGCCCGGCGCGGGCTGGAGGAGGCGCTCCCGTAGGGGCGAGGCCTGGCGGTGCCAGCGCCGCCGGGATTTCCGCCTCCCCGGCACATACTTTCACGTTTCTGTGACTAGTGCCATTTCCATTCCTTTATTAGCAGAGATTCTGGAAGGGGGGAAAAAAAAAAAAAATCTTGCTTTCAGGAAAACTTGATTTCATTGCGGTTACCTGGTTTTGATAGTAAAATGTGAAGACGACTCTGCGGAGAACGGGAAACATGCGGCGGTTGTCTCATTCACACGAGTGTGGCAGCTGAAGTTACCGAATAGGGCTGGTAGGGCGGGTGGCTGATCTGCGAGAAGTTGGCACGGAGGGAGATGTTCAGCTGTTTACCTTTTCAGACTGGAACGGATGGTGCGGGGGCATGTGCGTATCCATTGGTAATGACCTTGTTTTGGCGACTAAAGTGGAAGGTCCTGCCCTTGGTGGTCATCAGTGTTGCCTTCTGTGATCTCAAGAATGAAATGATAAAAGGATAATTTGATTTGTCTTTTCACATGTGAGTTACTAACAACATATAGTAACCGTGCTTTTTATAGTATGCTCTCCAAAGCTTTCTGATTTTCCAGTAGTGTTATTTCAGTTATTTGTTTGCCCTAGATTCATAACACATATTTATTGGGCAGAGAGTAAACTGGGTTCTAAATGATTGTTTTCAAAAACAGAATGTAACTGGTGACATCCTTCTGTGAGGTTGAGCCCTGGGGGGGAAAAAAGAGGGTTTTGATCTGCTTCAGTGTGATATTGAGTGGGTCCCTGCAGCCCTGTTCTCTGCTCTGTACCCACCTCCTTCTCTCCTTCCGTGGCAGTGTGAAAGTGGCACTTGTCTGGTCTGCTTCAGAGGTCACATTTTCCAACTGATGAAGCAAACGCCGCTTTACTGTTTGGAGAGCGAACAGTTGGGGATGTGGGAGGTTTGCTTTGGGCTTCTGTCATTGCTGGGTGTAAAAGAGTTTGCAAGAGGTGTGCTGGTTTAGAGTATGGTAAATGTTTTACTCATCCTGGCTGCTTGAGAGTTTTGCAGGATTATTCAGTACGTGCAAAAGTCCTATGTTAGCTTGTATTTTTGATAGCTGTTGCTTAAAAATAGCCTGATGCTTATAAAATTAAAAATGCCAAGGAATGAGGGAAATCAATGTGGTACCTCGAACCCTACAGAATTTCCTCCCGCTGTAGTTTGATACGCAGTTGCCAAAAATGAACCTTTCCCATTTGTTCTCATCTGACAGCTAAGTGCTGGAAAAATAGTATTACGTTATTAAATAACTCTAGTAAACAAGGTAAGTGCAAATACAGTTTCTTTTCGCTGTTGCTAGTACAGTGTATTTAGAGCTTCATTTACATGGATGTGCTGAAGTGCTGGTTGTCTTGCTTTCTCAGTTTAGCTAAGCATTGGAATGTCCAAATGGTGATGAGTTATGTCTACTTTAGAGCCAAAACATATTTGGTTCATGGCCAAAATTGCTCAGCTTCCCATAACAGTCTGTAGGAAAAAGACATTTTCTGTGTCTAACCACAGTCCTAAAGTTGATGCCATAGCAACTTTGTGATCTGAGTATGTACTTTTGAAGACAGCTAAGCAGCCTTAGCAGAGGTGTTCTGTTTTCCTTTAGCTGAACTTCTTACTGTCATCAAGATTAAACCTTTCTTTGAAGATGAAAGATTAATCAGCAAGCCTTCAAACTCTTCTCTGTGTAAGAACATCAACCTGATCTGTTGGTTATTTGTAATGACACCCATAAACATCTGTAAGTTGAAATTTATATTAATGGTTTTAAAATTAAGATTTTTCTGTAGAGATGCTGTTTTGACTCCTCTACCAGGAGCTAGATCTTCATGTTTTCCAGAAAAACAGAGAAAGGTCAGGTTTGGGTTTTGTGTGTGGGTAAGGTTTGAGAAAACTGGGTTAGTTCATGTCTTTTGGTTGCTTTCAGCTCCCAAGACTTAACATTGTGGTTGGAGAGTTTATTTATCAGAAAGGTATGGCGATAGAAAATGATAAAAGCACATGGCCTAAAAAATGTAAGGTCTTATTTTTTAAAAATATGTTCATGTCTGGGAGGCACTGCTGTTAGAAAACTCACGTCTGAGTAAGTAAGGCATAATGTAACACCAAAGTGAAAATAAACCCCAAAGCAAGCACTGAAACAGTCCATGATCCTGAGAGCATTTGGGTTTGTATTTAACTTTAGTTTGAAAAGTACCTTGTCTATTAGAAGAAAAAATTAAAAAAGGAAAAAAAAGTTTGTTTTGGTGGAGCCTTAAACTCTCTGATCTTGTCCTGAAGGGAAGTCAGTAAAGGGATCAGTTGCTCAGTAATGAAAAATATCTATTGTGTGGCCTAATATTCATGTGTCGACTTCCTATGCTCTCTCTTACTACCTTCTCCTTTTAAAATTCACTGTTTAGCATGACTGAATAAATCCGTTGGTATTCATTGTATTTAGGGAATTCTATAAGGATGTTTCAGCATCTGATACCTGATTAGATCATTTATCTAAGTATACACTACAGAGATCATGAGGCGCTCTCTTTTCTGTATTTAGCCTCACCATACACCTTTGAGAGCCTCACCATGCACCTTTAAAGCAATCCTTTCCTGCTTACCTAGGACGGAGACAATTTTAAGTAGGGAGAGTCTGCACTGGAACACAGGTTTTCTGCCATCCAGGTTTGTGCTTCAGCAAAAGAGCGTGCCTTTGATCCCCTCATCACAGCTAAAACGCCCTGTTGCTTCCTCTCCCTGTGCCCCGTCTTTCAGCCGCATAAGGAGACTAATCCTGCAGAGTTTGCTCTGTAGTTATTTCAGGTTTCTGTGCTGTGTAGGTGATCATCACTGTATAGACTTCTTCATTTGTCCTCGTCACTCCTGCCTCTTGAAATATATGTGTTGTCGTTCATGTTAATGTGACGGCTTTAACTTTTTAAAGTCCTGTTTCTCTTGCCATGTGTCGGCAATTCTGTTTTTGCTCCCTCCACCCACCGAGTGGAGGCCCATTAAGCTACAGGCTTAATCTGTAAAGGCACTTTGGTTCTGGAATATTAAGCTCTGCAGTATCTTGACTTCAGTGCTTGGCCTCCCCGTAGAGTGTGTGGAGACGCTCCTGTGCCTGAGTAACATTCACAGGGGTCTGGAAGCAGAAGGCCAGGTAACAAAAAGTGTCTGTTAGAGTTATTTCTCTGTTGTGTGACTGGGAGTAGTTGCTGGAATACGTGCTTTACTTCCTGAGGTAGTGCCATCTCCAATTTAGTATTTCACTTATTTTCTCTTCTTGATCTGGAATAATAATCTCTTAATGAGGGTGCCAATTTGAAAGCAGAAGTTCCGCTAGCTTGTTGGATGAAATGCCTTGCAGATCAGCCAGCTTGCCAGATTTGAAGTGTCTCCTCATTGGTGTCTTGTCGCATGGGATGTCAGTTCTTAAGTGTTCGCAGAGAACAGGGCTAGGCTTTGTAGGCGATACGATGCTTGAGAATCTCGTTGGGTCTTAAACAGGGATCAGCTCAGTGGTATCAGTAAATGAGATCTTGGCACAGCCACTAGCAGAAATGGGAATGTCTTTGAGGTCAAATCAAGAGCTGCTTTTAGGATCTCAATGTTGTTGCAGTTGGTGGCAATGCTCAATAAATTACTGCACATTTGACCTTTTTCTGTAAATACTCTGTGTCAACAGGTGTAGGGGTTATGGTTTTTTTAGTGATTGTGTGGTGACTTAGGGAAGCACTGCTTTGTGAAGTGCTTTTGGGCACTTCTGCAATCCAGATGACCAAAATTATTTTGGGAATAGGGCTGTTCTTTAAGTGATCTAGTTCTTCCTTGTGTACTGTGGTGAATTCAGCTAATCTAGATGTGTATGAAACTGGAAAACTAGATGCAACTTCTAGTTTTTAGAGATCTTAAATATTGTAACCACAGAAGGTACGAAGCTACAGATACGTATTTTGAATCTCTCTGCATTTATCAGCTGCCTTAAATTCATGGTGTTGCTTTAAAGTTAGAACTTGTGAATTATCAATAAATGCAGATTTCTATGTTTTAGATTTCTAAAACAGGGTGGTGTTAAAAGAGAAAAAACTCCATAGCCAAAAGTGGAATTGTTCACACTCTCATTTCGGCACGCAGTAGAATTTCCCTTCTGATTAGTGATCCAAGTATTACTCAAATTTAACACCTTTCTTTAAAAAAAAGATGTGTCATATTCCAGATTTGTAAGAATTAACCAATCAATGCGTGGAGGGTGAGTGCATGCCGCGTTCAGCGTGGCGTGGGGAGTGCCATGGTTGTGCTGGTGGCGTAAGAACGGCCATGTGGGCAGCCTCGAGGAGGAGCCGCGTTGGCAAATGCCCCTTGGGCCAGCGGCGGTGTGTGAAGGGGTGAGGTCACAGCTGGGGTCCGAAGCGTGGACGTTGGACCTCCTTCCCTTCCAGTTGTTGCTTACCCTTTCCCTTCTACCTGCCTGTTCCCCCACTCTAGCTCAGACAAATCTGTAATCAAAGTGTTCCAAGAATTAGCATGTTTGTCACAAAGTCTGAAGACTTTCTAAGGAGTCTTTTCGGCTTAATCCAAGCTCCTGCTGTGGCTAGTCCTCTAATTCAACTGGCGAAGCTCTCCCGGCCATGCTGGGGAGCCTCGGCTGCTGGCCCAGCCTCTGCCTGCCTCCGGGAAGGTCGCTTGCTCCCTACACGGAAAGAACAGCAAATGCTCTTCGTGATTGTGTTAGCTGTACCTGGGAGCATGTAATGTGCAGTTTCAGAAATGTGTAGGGCGAAAGGCTGAGGGGCTGCTGCTTGTTTGCTGCATATTTCATATATTTGATAATTAACAGCTTTAAAAGCAAAGGTGCCTGTAAAATGTTTTCTGCGTTGCATTGAAGTTATGTATAGGGTGGGGGTTGGATTTTATGTTTTGTTTTTGCCTTGTTGGTGGTGTTTTTTGCTTGGTTTGTTGCCTTTTTTTTTTGACTCAATCTTGGTTATATTTAGATCCAGCAGGAGAGAAGCTGGATCTTGTTAGCAACACAGGAAACGCCCCGAAAGAAAGTTTTTGATGTGTATATTTGTGTGTAAATGAGAACTCTGCAGCTATATGGCTGGGGTTAGGCTGTGGGGACCTCGGTTTAGTTTAGAGTAGTTTTGCATCTTTAAATGCTGTGTTAGGTTCTGGTGGAACTTTGCTGCCATGTACTTAATATAATAAGTATTAATTATTAAATATCTATGACTTGTCAAAAGCTGATAGTTTTAAGTCAAATTCAAAGCTGTTGCACTTAAAATAGCTGAGGTGTTTAATTGCTGAAAAGAGAGAGTCCAGATTAAACTGCTTCAGCTTTGTTTGATCTGGAAAAATATTAGAATTTGGGTAGTCTAAAGATTGTGCTTTTCTTCTTTTAGTCATTTACAATGAAATGAATCCATTTCTTTCCTAACAGATAACCCTTTCCTTAGAATCTATATTTCTGACCAAACAAGTTAGTATTTGAACAATATACAAGTAAGAATGAATAGAAACAAAATGTGACCTTTGTTTTTTGAAACTTAAATGAGATGGAAGTTGGTAGAGAGTTTAATGCGTGCGTTGGTTTTGGTTCAGGCTTGTTTTTTTGCTTTTTTTGTGTGTGTGTGGTTTTTTTGTAGTTGTTTTTTGAACAAGAATAGCAAAACACGAAATATTCTTAATGTGAATTTTGGAGGGAGAATATGTTTTATACCAGAAATGCCTTTGAGTTGAGTTGATTATTTAGTTAACATGCTTCAAGGTCTGTTCTACACTGGGCTAAATTCCCATTGAGGTCACAAGGGGATTTTTTTGTGTTAGTAAGGACTGAGTTCCTGGATTTTTATACAATATTTTCCAGAAGGTGAAAGTTTGAAGAGAAGCAGGAGGAATATTACTGCCACAAAGAGCAGACATGATTTTCTATGACAAAGTAAAATTTTCAGCATTTCCCAACTACTGATACAGAGCCTGTGTGTGCACGCAAGAATTGCTTTGAAAAGTTCAAGTGACAATGAAAAGGCATCGGGGGAGACTTCGCTTTGTCCTCAGATAAATTATACTTGGCAAAGGTAGAATGGAGTAGAGGAACATTGCGCCTTGTAGCATGATGTACCGAACTGATGTAGAGTTTCAGAATTCATTGGTGTATTTAAAACTCTGGGAATACAGAGCTGGTGTGTATAGAGTTTTTGTTTATTCCCTAAGCTATTTTTTGTACCACTGTGGTCCATTACCAGATATATTTTCTGTAAGTTTGCAGTAAGTCAATCAGTGAGTGACAGGAGCACTTTGTGAAAAGTTTTACACTCCTTCAGAGGTACTAGGCATATTTTGAAAGTTTGGGAAGAAAAGATCTAATTAACGTTGTTTGGTTTTTTTCCCCAAAATACTGCGCTTTGTCTTTAAAAGACAATACAGAAAGGAGGGCAAAAGTCACATTAAGTTACTTTCTTCTGCTAAAGTAGAAAGCTTTGTAAAAGTCTGCACCAGAGGAATGTACTGAATGGTTTGTTAGAGAGGAGTTTTTTCTCCTCTTTTCCTTCCTGCCCCCCCATGCCTGCGCAGAGGATTCTTCCAAGGCTCTTTCCTCCTCTGCAGCAGTGTGTGCCACCAGAGTTGTGTCTTGGATCACACTGAAGAAACGGGCTTCTTGAGAGAGCTCATCTGATCAGTAAAGTGTTCCAAGAATCTGGGTAACGGGTGTCTGAGAAATCTAACACTGTCGCTCAATCTGGTAGAAACAAGATTCCTTTCTTCCTATTTTCATTATGTCTGCTAATAGGAAAACCAAATGCTTTTCTCCTTACTGGGCCTTACTTGAGCCTCCTTTCTTCAATTCTTAGTTTTCCTCAGGAGGAAAATTGAATTTTGTTTCTTTGCAGTTTTTCTTCTGTTCAGCGGATTTTGAGCTAAATGAGTTCTTGTTGGTGTTACATCTGTTCTTCATAAATTGGTGAACTCGGCTCATTTGATTTACGTGGGATGTGCAGGCATCCCATTAACAGGTTAAGGTGAGGCATTGTGTACTGTCTTGGCAAACTTGTAAAGATTTACACAGACCTAAGATTTTAATGAATCTTTGAATTTTTTTGAAGGGTACAAGTTTGTATTCTACTACTAGTTAAATTCTGGGTTTGAGGATTAAAATCTTTTTTTTGGACACTTGCCTGTGGTGGGAATGCTTTTTGGCATCTGAATTAGAGGCTTTAGCGGTGCTTGGCTGTTTAATTACTGTAAGCAATAGGACAACTGTAAAATTTTAATAAATATAGGCTTGCCAGGTATTTCATATTTTTGGTAAGAGCATGTAAGATCTTGTCTACACCAGGGAGTTATTGCAGAATGAGGCAGGGTGTGAATGTGAAACACTTTTCCCCTTGTATAGACAAGCCTTTAATTTTTCTTCAAGAGCAAACTCTGAGATGTTCCATGTCTGTTCTAGTCCCTAGTTTGAGCTCTGCAGTGGACTTGTGGCTGACAAGGAGTAATAGCTAAAGCATGTATCTAGTTCACGCGAATAATCACCGATTTCGGTGGTCTGCTTGTGTAAAGAGAGCTCACACAGATGCTGGGTTGTGGCAGGATTGGAGGGCTTGCTTGTAAGCCCCTTGCAGTAGATACTGCCTGTTGTAAATGTGCAAACAGAGCTTATTCTGGCACTGTAACAAGGTCTCTTGATGCTGCTGCATCGTACAGTAAAATGAGAAGTTCATTAAGGGAAAAGGAACCGGAAGAATATGGACGTTGAGAGTGTTTCCTTGTAGTGTACACTATGGAAGAATACCTGAGTCTTGTCCATAAAATAGCATAATCAAGCCATTAAAAATGGAAGGTTTGCCTTTCACAGGACTCAGTAAAAGGTAGCATCCCAGGATTGAGATGGGAGTAGGGAGGGTAATGTTTCTGCTTTGCCACATTCCTGTGGGTGAGATTTCAGGAGATAGTTGAGCCAATATAATAGTTTGTTGTGATTCAAGAGAGTGGTTTTTGCTCCCTTCTGTACCTTCCATGAGATCCTGCTCTCTTCCCTGTCATCTCTGTTGCTCGTCTGACTCTGCAGTGCAGTTCAGTAAACAGGGAAAACCACCTCAGCACTGGCACAGTGCCACGGGAATACACAGCTGACCCCTTTGACCAGCATGTAAAGACCTGCCCGTTATGACCGTGAGCAAACCGGGTTTTGCTCCTCTTAAGTAAAAGGGAAATAAGGCTATTACCCCTCCCTGCAGGGTGTTCCGAGCTGCAGTACAGTTGGGGATGCTCTCGGGAAGCAGAGGCAGTACACTGCAGATACATTCTGATTCACGTACCTTCTAGATTATGTAACTTAAATGTCTGGTCTGTAGGCAGCCTCAGGAATGTTAATGTTACATTCCCAGGCTTGCTAATTTATTCTATCCCCTTAAATTGCCACTTTATACCCTTCTTTTTGTGTGTATCTGTGGAGTTGTGCTAACGTGTCCCAGACAACAATAACAGTCCCTGTATGTTTCATGTGTTTTTCAGCCTTGTGCTCCTGCTTATTTGTGCATTTGAGGATCACTTAGGACTTGCATCTTGCTCCCTTTTTTTTTTTTTATTCTAATGGGTGTGTTTGTTAGCAGATCCACTTAGGCAGTTGCGTTCTTTGAAGGAAGTAACTCTGTCTGCATTGCATTTTTAATACGGGTTTCCAAGATCTTCTTGTATGACTTGCCCTGCTTGAGCGGGGGGGCTGGACCAGGTGACCTCCAGAGGTCCCTTCCAACCTCAGCCATTCTGTAACTCTACCCTAATCAAAGAAGTCTTAATGAGGGTGGTTACTGTCTGTCATCGTGAATATTTCAAGCTGCTGTTGCACACATACCACTCTACCTCTGGTAACTGAGGCTAGAAGATAGATATCCTAATGAAGATATCAACATCAGTTTGAAACCAGAGTAATGTATTTTAAAAGTCACATTAAAACCTGCAAAAGTGCTTACTTAATAACAGCTATGTTCAGTTCTGGTTTTAGGCCTGTGAAGCATGAGGTATATAGTGTGTCCTTTGTATACAGAGCTTGGATGGAGCTCTGCATTTGATTGCTGGCGAAAGTGAGTAGCTGTGATTCCCAGCCATTTCAGGATCAGGCGTTTTATGACTAGGGATTATGGAAAACATACTGTCCCAGAATTTCTAAGGATAGCTGACATGGGGGAAAAAAAATTAGAACATGCACCTGTATTGGACATCAATGTCTAAAATAGAGATGTGTAGTGTTAGGAGAAAATTATTAGTAAAACTGGAGGAGAGGGACCATTTTTGTGTTTTGAAAGGGAGGAGAATTCCATGAAAAAGCAGAGAATAAAATCCTGAAAATAACCTGGTAGGATGGATGAAGAGTATAGGAGATCTGGAACAAGGTATGATAAGGAACTAAAATAGAAAAAAGCTTTGAGTTTTATCAGCACCATCGTACCATCATTCAAGGACATACAGCTGTCTGTATTAGCGTGACCTTTTTTTTTAAAAAAAAAAAAAAAATCTCAGGCATACTGGATTCATTGGAAACTTGGACAGTAGCTGTGGTAATGAAAAAGTCACCTTTTCTGTGTTCTGGACATCATCCTGCCTTCAACAGCTTGCTTTGTCTGCCGCTGGATTTAGCGAGGGGATCCGTGGCCGGGGCGGTTGGTGGGGGCAGGTCAGCGGCAGGTGGCACCCCCGTAGCCATCTGGGAAGGAGCTCGGGGCGGGAGCAGCCACGCTCCATGGCGGGCACAGCCTGGCCTGTGCCCGCGGGCTTGGTCCTGCGGCGGTGGTGCCGTCCGTGGCCGTGCTGGTGTGGTGGCCTTCGTAACCAGTACGAGTGCCCAGGAGCAGACCCAGCCTTGGTTTCAGGAGAGGAGTGACAGTCCAAGGGCCGCAGGTGGGGGCTGTGGCGATGTGCCCACGGGGGGAAGCTGAAGGAGCTGTGCTGCTGCCCCCTCCACTGCAGAGTCATTTCACTGCTGTCCTCGAAGTTCAAATTCCTTCGTAGAGTGACTGTCAACTGTGTCAACGTTTTTTCCTCTTCTGAGAGATCCTCTTAGCACCTGCGGTGATCTGCCCTGCTGAGTTACCGGCCACCAGAGACAGGGCTGAAGGCTCTGAGGGGAAGAGGACGGTGGGGCGATGGCTTCTGGCGGGCAGCGCGCAGTGCGGATGGGCACCCGCGCTCCATAAACTCAGCACTACTTCAGCTCATCCCCTCTTCTGTCATTGCACAGCGGAGTTCTGTGAGGAAAATTGTCCATGCTCGCTGCGAAGTCACTTTCCAGTGGGTGAAAGAAATGGTAGAAGAAGCCTTCACTTTTAGACACAAAGCATCTATTTCATACCAGGTCCCACAGTGTTGCCCTTGAGTGGTGTGCATCAGCTGGTCAAGTGCTGGCAGGTTTCACTGGTGCCTGCTTTGCCTGAGTGTCAAATAATTTCACTGAGCGTTTGGAGGGAATTTGTTTTCCTTTTCTGAAAAGGTCATCAGTGAGTCTGTTAAAGTCTTTGGAAGTCAGCGGTTTTTATTTTTTTTTCCATGTACAAAGTGGTACCACTGTCACACTAGATGCAGCAGGTGGCATTTTAGGTGTACTAAAACATCCCCTTTTTAAAAACGTGACTGAGGACAGTCACGTTGTGTGTTTCTGTGTAGGCTGGTGGTAGAATCCTCTCATTTTGAGGTACAATGAAGTTTCTCAAATCTGGAGCTGCCTAATGTGTTTGGTTTTTTTTCCCCTTTGTTCTTGTTTTGGTTTGCTGGTTTGTTATGGGTAGCTTTGTAGACAAAAGAAACAAATCTGGAAATTAATGTGTGTGTTGGACCACATGCTATTTTAATATGTCCAGAAGAGACCTGTGGTGTTAGATCACTTTGAAGTCTCATTTTTTTGGATATTGCCTAGAGTACTGTTTTGAGAGCTGCCCAGTGTACTCCACTGAAATTCTCAAAATGTTACTCATTTTGGTCAGGTTAATTTTGGAAAAGATTTGTCTGTGTCTGTGATTTGTTTTTTCTCCCTTTTTTCTGGTTTTTTTCTCCCTTTTTTCTGTTTTTTTTTCTCCCTTTTTTCTGGTTTTTTTCTCCATTTTTTCTGTTTTTTTTCTCCCTTTTTTCTTGTTTTATATCAAGGCTGATAAGAGCTTGGTTGGTGTTCTTTGGACTGAAAAGGAACGAAAGTGGCTGCTTTGCAAGATCTGAGTTACGAATACACATCTTAAATCTGAAAACAAGACTCCATACAGGCACATAACTGGATAGGTTTATGTAGTATTTTTTTACATACAGGATTTCTCATCTGCAGTATTTGGCAAGTTGAAAGTGTTAGGCAAGTTGAAAGTGAAACTTAACTTTATCCCCCTTGCTATTGGTTTATGTTTCCTTCTAATAAAGTATTTTATGATATTAAATCCCTTCACATGGGATCACTTCCTGCCCTTGAAGTTTTAAGGTGGTTGAAATAAACAGTAATTTACTTGTTTCTGTATGTGAGCTGTAGCCTAAAAGCCACAATAAACAAGCAGATGGTAGTTCGCCTGTCTCAGCTGCAGTAGTTCATTTGCTAGGCTTATGGATTTTAGTGATATTTAGTAAGCCTAGGAAGGTTAAGTCATTACTATTCAACCTCACTGGGTGGACCTTATAATCTTCTCAGCAGTGACATGAGGTAAATAAATGTAGCCCTTGGCTACTCACCCATCGTGTGACTGGAGAACTTGTCCATCCTTTGTGGGGAGTCTGAGTAGAAATGGTATGACTTAAACAAAACTGAGTTTTGGTTAAGCCAGTTCTATCCTGGATTATGGTTGTAGACAAATTTTGTCTCTGCTGTCTGATGAGGAAGCACTGACCATCTTAAAAGAATGACCTATACCAAACATTGATAATAATTCAACTGTCATGATGTAATTTTGCTGTCTGCTAAATGAAATTTGGTCTGTTTCTCCTGTGGAGGAGAGTGTAAAAATTGCACGCGCAGCTGGAGGAGGCAGCCACGTGAGAGTGAAAGTGTAATGGATCCAATGTGCCAGGTAGTGCTTTGGATCAGCTGGTAGGATTACGTTGCGATGCAGACGTGAAATGAGCTGTCATTGGGCTCAGAATTCTCATGTGGTGAAGGCATCGCTCCTGGTGCTGTGGGAGAAACTGTATTTTTCCCTTTGCTGCAGCACAAAGAAGAGAGGATCCCTGATCAGAAGTAGGTGTTGTAGCCCTTTGAAAATCCTGCCTAGAATTATTACAGATTTGATGTGTGGCCAGCTGGTTTTGTACTGTTATATGAAGTTTGTAGCCTGTGCTGGCATGATAGATTTTTTGCAAAGTAGGTATTACTTCTGGCTATTGCTTGTTTTTAGCACTAAAAATATTTGTTACGTCTAGATTGCTTTCTTCTGCTTCTTCCCCCACGTAACTATCTAGACCATGGTGATTCCTTAATAGTACATGTAGTTTAACAGGAGCAGAAGCAGCTTGCTTAAATACAAATTGCAAAGACTAACCCACACAAGCTGCTGTTGAGCCTTGTTTTAGTAATAGGGGAACCCACAGCTCTTCTACTGGATATACTGGAAACTGCAGTGATGCCTGAACAGTCCAGAGGTCCAGTCTGTTAAAATGTCTGTTAATGTAGATACCGATGTGCTATCTGTCCCCATTCTCGCTTTGCTAGATCGATCCTGTCTTCTGTTTCATGGGCCATGAAGCAGTGTCTGGAATTGCAGCAGTGTGGAGGAAGCAGGTTTAAACTGAAGTGGAGTGGTGGGCTGAAGGAAAGGGGTTTTGTCTGCAAAGCTTCTTGAACTGCAGCCTGGATGAGGTAAGGTGGATGCATTTGGCGTTGCATTTACTTCTGGCTGTTTGGAGTGAAGGGTTGTGTTGTTTTACAAGCAGCTTGTTGATCATCCTAGAAATCAGGACTGTATCTAGGACAGCTGGGAAACTGGAGATGCATTTTATTTCTGTACTTCTCATGTGTGCTTTCTGGAGAGGGCAGTGCTGTCGTAACCTAAGCATGCAACAATTTGGTAAAATAAGACTTGATTACTGTGAGTTGGGTCAAGATTTTGGTTAGAACAATCTCTGTCTTCCTTTCATTTTCTGTGTGCTGGTAAAGCTGAAATGGCAGTTTCTGACCTAGTTTTGATCTAATTTTAGGCTCCTGATTTTCTGCTGACATAGTGTGTGCAGGGTGTCGCTTCTGCCAGCTGGGAAGTGATGAGTTTCCTTGCCTACTGTTTTGACCCTTTCATAATTGATTTTAAAGTGGGAGGGCTTGTCACTTTTTCTGTGTTTCACATGGGAGGATGGAGAGCAATGGGTTGAAGGTGGCCATTATGAAAAGGCAAGGAAAATAGATCTACGGTTATATTTAATTTTCCTTTGCTCACTCCTGCCTCAGTGCAGACAGTGTCTGTGACATCCACTGGTTCCTAGGGGTTGCTGCCTGGAATGCTCATAATGGTGTTTCCTCAGGACTGTTTTTTTAAACCTTGTGACCTTACTTCATTCTAGAATGCCTCCCCAAATAGTGACCTTCCACTTGAAGGAGGGCCAACTTCTTTTTTTTTTTTTTTTGAAACCTTTTTATTGAGGATTACTGCTGAAGACAAGTAGCAAGCAGTCTTACTCTTCCCCACCCTTCATTATTCTGCTCTCACCACACCCACCCACCTTCTTCTTGCCCCTGAAGCAAAAACTTATTTTGCGGCATAATCTGTGTACCCTGATCCCTGTCTTGCAAATCCGGAGGAGAGGAGAGGTAATTAATTGAATTTAGAAATAAAAGGCAATGTCATGATAGAGGGTAATTTACTTCTGCGATACCTAAAGATAAAATTGAAGGGAGAAGACAGTCCTGGTGAAAGTGGAGCTGGGCTAACTGAGACAAGACTAGGAGAGCACGGTGGATCTTTTGATCCTTTGAAGAATTTGGCGTTGTCTTGTAAATGACAAGAGCTAGAGGGGTGAGGTTCAGATAGAAGCCTAAATAGCAAGGATAAATTAGATAAATTCAGTAGGGATGAGAAGCCGGGGGGTTTTGTTGGGATTTTTGGGTTTTGTTTGGTTTGGGTTTGGTTTTTTTTAAGTCATAACTGAAGAAAGGGGAAGTTCTGTAGAAAATGGTTGAAGGTGGTGGTCTTGGCATTTTCTCTGGAGGGACTCAGCAGAGTGGGAAGAGAAAGGGAAAAATAAATTTGTCTACACCTTCTTTGTGGTCAGATATTTTTCATGTGAGAAACAGCTGCGAATCTTTAAGATTTTATGGCTCCTCTGTTGACAACTGCTGCTCCCTTTCCCCAGTGTAGACAGGCAAATGGCTCAACTGATGATTCTTATCCACATCATTGCTGAATCGCTCAGGTTAGTTCAAACAGGTGCTTATGACCTTTGAAGTTAATATTTCTGACCTGTGAGTGCTCTTCATCTGCCTCAGTGCAAGATCAGTTTCTTCAGCGCTTTGGGGCAGTAACAGGTAGCTGGGGAACAGTAATCTTTAAAACCCATAAACAGTCATTTCTGCAGTATCTGCCAAGAACTGTTGGACAACAGTCAAGTGAAGAGACAGTCTTCTCCTCTGTGTTGGCAGTCCTCAGAGGCACTGGCCAAAATAAGCAGCAGCAGGGTAAAAGAGTAGCATAGCAGAAAACAGGGTGACTGCAGGATGGAGTAGGTATGTCTGTGACATCTGGGAAGTCAAATCTAGAACCAGACTGGTGGGAAAAAGCTACTGCAAAAGCACATTCCAATAGCTAACATGGTAACGAGGTTTTTCTTGCGCTTCCTCATCTTTCACCTCTTTCACTGTATTTTAATAGTGCTTCAGGGCATAATTCCACTATTTAGAAGTGAGCAGCAAATTGGAAACCTCGGTGTTCTTTTGCAGTCTCCTATTAAATTGATGCATAGCTTTCAGGGGTGGCAGGTAAGAGTGGGGGGGATGTGGCAAATCTCATAGGTAAGATAAATAATAATTAGATTATTGAGTGAACAACAGATGAAACAAATGCAGTGTAGCTGGTTGGTTTCCTGCACGTATTGATCTTCCTGCATAAGAAATATCTACAAAGGGTAAAGATCATAATTGTTTAGGGTATGGTATTGCAGAAAAATATTTCAATAATAACGGTTTAACTTCAGTGAGCTTGTTTAGATTTGGCTAAATATAGCCCATTGGAAACATCGTATCTGCCATTTACTTTTTTATTGTATGAAGTCAGAGACAGACCTCTTCAGTGTATCTGTTTTATCATTTTCATTCATACATTTGAATAATAATAAAGCAAATATATCTCATCAGAAGTTGTACCTTAAAAAAAAAAGTAGTAAAAAACACTATTCTCTTGTTTTCAGATGTTTTTGTTCATTCTTGAATTAGGAGTCTCTTAGATCTGGGAACATTCCCTCTTTATTATAAAATGTTAGATAGTGATGACTCAAAATGTATTAATTTTAAAGGATTTTTTTACTTACTGTCTCATCTTGATTTCTGTTACATAAGTAACACCTTGCTCCTTTAAGTATTTTTGTTGTTATTTTTCTCGTTTGAAAAATACAGTTAAACTAAAGGAATTTGAATTTGCCAGAAAAGGGAAATGTTGAAGCTTTTCTGTGTGTAAACAATGAAGTTCTTAATGCATTTGAAGGCAATGAAAGAAGTTGTAACTGAATGTTTTCTGCAAACTTTAGGACTGAATCTTGGAATATTTACAAAATACAAGATGCACTTTTAAAATGCAGCTTTTCTGAGGTATTAAATCCTACACTGAAAGGTGGTTAAGTCCTTAAGTACTGCTGTGCAAATGGTAGAATGACTAAGATGTTCCACCCTTTATTTCTTTGTGGATATATGCTAACTGGTTTGGGGGATTTAAATACGGAGGGAGTGAACAACACAACTTGGGAAGCAGGTAAATGTGGAGTTCAGGGGCATTGGCTCAGGTGGTTACATGCCAGGTAGGATTAGTTTATTTGACCTCTCCAGAAGTGATGAACTGTTGTGCATAGATCTCTGAAAATAACCCACTCTGACAGGTAAGGTGTAAATGTGCCTGCTGCAGACCTGTGGGGAAGGTGGAACAGAAGTTAGGAATGCGAACAAAAGCAGTGAGGCGTTGTGTGACTGGTGTTAGTATCTTTCTGCAGTAGCTATAGCAGGGAAATACTCTCACACAAGAAAGTTGCTGAGTTTTAAGGGAGGCTCACAGGCAGAGTGAAAATGTGGAGATATTTTTTTGCTTTTTGCTTTTCAGAGGGGATTCCCTAGGTAGTGAAGTACTTAATAATAAAAGCTTAGGAATGAAGTAAACTGTTGTGTCTGTCTGTGCTCTGAACTCCTTACATAACCTAGCATTTGTATTTATAAACCTGATCTTGCTTTGGAGTCCATCATTTATGAAAAAAGCTGATGATACAAATTCTCAAATCAAGGGACTTTCCGTCCCTTCCCTTCATGCTCTGAGCATGAGGCAATTGTATGAAATTCTTGTGTATCTAAAGACAAACAGTTGAACTGGTGGGAGGGCAGCACCCGTTTTAAAATGTATTTGACGTGAACTGGGGTGGGGGATCCAGTTTTGTACGTGGCTAACATGATCTTTGACAGCTGAAGCAAACGAGTGTCGAGGTATTTTCCTTTATATGTGACATTATTAATATCAACCCTTGGATAACAAGTCCACGTCTGGTATCTGTTTTAAAAACTGGAATGATAATATTTTTAAAAGACCTTCAAATCTTTTTAAAAAACAAACAAACCAACCTGGCCAAACAACAAACAGGTGGTTTCAGGTCAGAATTTAAGAATTGGAACCAAGAAAATCTAAACCTGTATTGTTTACCAAAGCAAAACAATTGCAGTAGCTGAAAGTGTTTCTGAAATCTTAGTCAGTGAATAATTTTATTTAAGCTTAGTTGTGGAGAATGAGGAAATACAATATACTTAGAAAAGACAAGATGCCAGCATTACTGGAAAATACCCTATTAATACAAATATCTTTAAAACAAAAGAAGATGCAATATCCCAGGTCTGTTTCAAGGGATGAAGAAATACAGATGTACAGTACTGCTGTTCAGTTTGATCGCTCTTGACGTGTGAAAGATGGGTATGAAGAAATTTTTTAGCTGAAGCTGAAATGCTTTTGGATATGTGTCAGGAAGCTTCACAGTATATACAGAAAAGTTTGGTTTTTTAAAAATAACACACTTTATTTCTAATCAGTGTTTCTAAGCTGTAGTGTTTGGTTCATTTCCTAAATAGCTCACCTACACACCTTTGTGGAATTTGAATGATGTTGTAAAGTAACCAAGGTGTCGGCTTTCAAATGACTTAAGAAGAGTTTTTCTTTTTTTGCACCTTTCAGCTTGCAAATGAACAATAACTGTCACTGTGTTTGCTCTCCTGTTCAGAACCTTTATTGGTTAGGTCTCTCCTGGAGTATAATTGAGATATTGAAAGGTGAATTTCTTTGAAAGCAGTTATCTTTCATTTTTGCATATCATTTTGTAAGGGAGGAGGAGGAAAATGGACTTTGCTTCCAGGTAATAGGCAACTTTTCTATCTACACTTAATGTGTCTGAATAAGCAACCATCTCGCATACCATTTCTGTTCTGTATCGGAATAGATCCTGGTAGAATTGGATGCGCAGTAGGGAAGTTGGCCTCAATTCCAAAAAGAGAAAATCTAGGGTGGAATTGACCTTGATTCCTTTTATTTGATCTCTTACTACCCCCTACTTATATCCTAAGAATAGGGATGACATATGCTGTAAAATTTCAGTTCTATATCAAGCCTTTCTGTTCTGGTTAATCAAAAATTTATACTTGTCGTGTTTGAAAAATAAGAAGAAAGTTAAACATATTATGCAGGTTTTCAAGTGTTCTTTTTTTTTTTTAATTGCTACTCTGTTCTAGCTATATATGTAGAATATCATTCTCAGATTCTGAAATTCATTACAGCTCCAGATCCTACTGTTGCATAATGCAGACTTTCTAACATGGCATATGTTTTTTGTATGGAAAAGAAAAAAAAATATTTTTATTTAAAAAGCAGGGTGTAATAAATACATTGGGACTTTTATTTTCTTCACTGTCTTAGCTTAGAGGCTTATCTGGGAGAGGATGTTTGTCTATGTGTTTAGAAAAAATGCTTAGAGTTGTTTTTCTTTCCTTTTGGAATCCGTCAATTAGAATTTTTAGCTCTTGTAGTACTGGGAGGCATATGCCATTTAAAGGAAGAGTGAGTGAGTTAGAATGCACTTTCTACTACAGTGCAGCTGCCTTCTGCAGTGTTTTTATTATGGTCTGTGCCTGAGGTTTTCTTCAGAGACAGAGCCCCTTGAGCTGGCTGCTTACTGCCTCTCTAGGAGTCTGATCCAAGGTGAGATGTGCTGGAGAAAGGGAACATACATGAACCAACCTAAGAGACTGACAGTTGCATTTCCTGCTGTTCCCATGACTCTCCCTCAGTATGTGAGATGAATTTCTCTTCTTCTGAGTGGGGGTTACCCCCTAAAAGCAGCATGTGCCATGTATTGGCCTGTGGGACGGGCAGACTCAAAGCAGTGTAGCACCGATGGCATGGTGCGAAGTGCGCGTGGGCAGTGTCACCAGGTCTAGTTGAAGGCCGGTAACTAGTGGTGTATTGATCCCAGGGATCAATACTGAGTTTCATCCTGCTTAGCATCTTCATTAATCACAGGGTGGCTGAGGTTGGAAAGGACCACGGGAAGTCACCTTGTCCAGGCCCCCAGCTCAAGAAGGGTTATCTAGAGCTGGCTGCGCAGGACCATGTCCGGATGGCGCTTGACTACTTCCAGGAGGGAGGCTCCACAGCCTGCTTGGGCAACCTGCTCCAGTGCTTGGGCAACCTGAGCCAGTGCTTGGCCACCCTCACATGAGAAGGGAGCCCTGATGTTCAGAGGGACCCTCCTGTGTTACAGTTTGTGCCTGGTGCATCGATTCCTCTTAACACCCATTATTTTTTTCACTTGACTTTTTTTAAGCTCACATTTCTTCTCTCTTTGAGCTGCTACAGAGGAGGGTTTCTTGTAGCACTGCACTTGTTCAAGATCCTGTAAATGGTGTGTTTATTACCATACTTTCCTTAAGAAAGATCCAGTTCTCTTGCAACAGTGTGATTGTCTTCACTTGCAGTAGTCTCCCCACCCATGATCAGCTCTGTGAAACCAAGCTCTTTCATAATGACCCTCTTGTATTTTTGGTTCTGGTTGCATTACACCACTAAGCTGTATCACTTTTGGAAAAAAAAAATTAAAAATGCATCCAGTTGTCTCTATAGGGGCAGATGAGAGATGCTCTCTGAACTTCAGCAAGACTTCAGGTCAAGTATTTCTTCCTTGTTCATGTGGTGATACCAGCTGAATTTTAATAAAGTCGCTATCGTTCTGCAAGACTCAAGAGATTTTAATATGCTTGTAAGTAAAATTTATCCTACAACATACCAACAATATACAACACTGAATAATTTTAGAGGAAACATTAATGTTTCAAAGCCAAGGAGAAGTTAGGGAATACCAAATTAAGAATGTCTCTGTAGCTATAATTAGATTTCCCATTCTTCTGCATATGCATTCTGTTTCAGCTTTGAATTTTATGGTTGAACACTGTTTTCTTCACTAAATGCTCTAACAACCTGTGAATGCCTGCTAGTAACATTAAAAGCTACAGTACCCTTGAGTACAATTACCTCAATTGCAATGTACTAAGATGAGCTGAGAAAATTTTCATTTTAAGGAACTGTCTAATTACATATAAAAATGGTTTCCAAAGAATGTAAGACCTTCAGATTTTAATATTACAAGGTGAAGTTTTTTCTATCTAGGTTTCTGGAACAAATGACCAATGCCTGAGTATGAAGCACAAAGTCTGTGTTAGTTCCAGACTCCTACATGGACCAGTATGTTATAGTGTGAAGTGGCTGGAAGGATTTGAGATGAGTGAGAATAGTTGTTTTCAGATTTTTTTATTTTTTTTTTTAAGACTTTTGTACTAAAACTAGAAAGATCCTTTTTAAAATGGTGATCAAGAGCATGGGAAAGAGAACAATGGAGCTGGAGAGTACTGGTTGCTGGAAGAAATAACAATGAAGACTTCTAAGAGGGTGGCTGCTAGGTATGAGATGTAGATCACAGCTGTCCTGTAACAGGACTGTACTTCACACAGTTGTGCGATTCAGAAAACATCAAAGCAGCCTGGTGCTTGGGCAAAGAACATTCGCTATAGCGCTTTAATTACTTTGTACAGCCAAAGTACATGCAGCGCACACTGGATGTGTGTGCCCTTGCGGCCAGCGCAGCCTACGTGATCTGCACAAGGAGAAAGCTGCTCTGAAAGAATGCTGCATGAACTTGGGAGGTGAATCACTCAGATTGCGGGAAAAATATGTTTAAGGTGATTGAGCAGTCTTTAGCTGCTGTGTGTCACAGGGACCTTGTGGGAGAGCCAGGAAGAGAAGGGGCTTTCCTGGGCCCCAGCCAGTGCCCTGTGTACAAACAAGGGTTTGGTTTGTGTGTGGACATCCTGTGCACCTGCTGGGTGGGCAGGACATTCTTACAGAATTAAAGTTTCTAGCACAGTTTATGCACAAAAGAAGCACAAATTTGGATTGCATGGTCTAGCCTTTAAATAACTAATTTCCTAATTTTTTGATGCTTGCTCTCACAGTTGGAGTTATTTATGTATGTATAAGACTTTTTTGTTTAATCTGAAAATTTTAATCCTGTGCTGTTACAAGAAGTAATATTTTGAAATACCTTTTTCCATACCTAATAAAGGCCAATATTTTATAGGGATAGAGGAAAGCTAGCTGTCTGTAACATTAGAATATCTGTAATAATTCAAATAATGCTTTTATACATAATCTTTAATGTAAAGTCACTCTTCCCTCATACTTGTTCAAAACTGTGGAAGATATTCTTAGGTTCTTGATTTGTTAATCCTGTTTGAAGATGGATTTGATTTCCAAAAAATAAAGTGTTCACATGACTCTTTCTCAAAACACCCCCAGACTCTATTTAATCAAAAAACTATATTCTTCCTCATGCACTAAATTTCTGTAAGTGATACCAGTTGTTAAAGAAAGGAAAGCTGCTTAAATCTTTAGAGTTTGAACCCTTTTTTTAGTGCTTTTTTCCTTCTTACCTGCAGTTTCATAACTAGCTATTTGATAACTGGTTACAGCTTTCTGATGAACCTTTTTGTAACCTGCCTGTTCCCCCTGGCTGAAGTCTGACACCACAGAAAACAGGTGTGGGAAGGGCTTTTGAAATGCTCAGTACATCCTCCAGCTTGTGGATCTGATACATCTGAAAAATCTTCATTATTAAACAGCTTTTGATAGAATTGGAAGAAAAATAAGCTTTGAAGTTTACAATCTCTTTTTATGCTTGAAGCAGAAGTTTGTGAGGTTTGTGGCTTGTCTTGTGGTTTTGTCCCCATCAGCTGACACCTGTGTCATGCACATGAAATACCTTAAC
Organism: Strix aluco; assembly: GCF_031877795.1. NCBI lineage: Eukaryota > Metazoa > Chordata > Aves > Strigiformes > Strigidae > Strix > Strix aluco. Next base: position 625,486 of record NC_133936.1, on the reverse strand, counting down.
TTGTCTGGATCTTTCATCCTCAGCCTAACACGTCTTACTCCAGCCATAACCAGTTGTGTGTATTTTTTTCTTGCATATGTCTGTTTCGGAGATAAATATTCTGCTCTTTCCCTTGGGCTGGCAGTTTTCCTGTAGTTTGTTGTCCATACTGCTAGGAAGGTTTTTTTCTTGGTGTCTAAGCTAAATTTTGTCTGCTGCAAAGCAGACACATAGTACTTGGTCTATCAAGAGTTGATATATAGGATGATTGTTCCCTTTTGTGTAACGGTCTTAAAATACAGAACAGGCTAACGTAGTTAGGTCTCTCCTCAAGTCGTCTGCTCTTAAAATTAAACAGCCTTAAGTTGCAATGTCTTGATGCTGATCTCTGGCATTGCCTTCTCCACTCCCTCCGCCTGGCCCAGATCTGAGTCGTGGTGCCCACAGTGGGACACAGGCTCCTCCAGAGGCCTCGTTAGCCCCAGACAGAGTGCAGTGAGGACTTCCTTTGTTTTAAAGGCAGTGTTGGTCTTCATACAATTTTGTAAGTGGTTTATTTTCTCCTACTGTCAGATGGGCTGGTTCCAGCTGATCGTGTCCTAGTCTCTCAGAAAAGTCACTCTTCCTTTTTTTCTAACAGCATACCTGAGGATGCAGCTTGTCGGTTTCCCTTGTTACTGCTCTTCACGGAAGCTGTTGTGTAAGGCAGAAGTGCTGCTTTTTTCCTTTGCAGAGCTAGAAAGCCTGAGTGCTGGGGAAGGGGAAACAGTTGGGGAACACATGTGATGAGTGAGAGTGGAGATGCAGTTCTTGGCTGTCTTTCTCATCCCCCCAGTAACTGGCTGTTGGGCAACATGAAGTGTATGGTATTTCAAAGGAAGTAACCAGGGCTGCAGTTAAATTTTGGTTCAGGTTGTTCCATTTTAAACTTCTTTTTCTAGTTGTCGGTGCTGTTTGTTAATCTCAGAAGATCCTCTGCTGTTGCGGATTGTCTCTGTATCTAGCTCATCCAGACAAGTGAGGAAGGAAGAGCATTTCCTCATGTTACATTTAGTTTTTCCTTCTCATGATCTTGTGGTTGAATTTTAGGAGCTATTTTCTCATTTCCAAAAAATCAAGCATTGTTCGGGGGGGTGTCATTAACCATGTTATTTCAATCCAGCCTTTTCTGCACTGGTGGACAGATGTGTTGAGAGCTGGCACATAGCCTTTGACTGGAATAGGACTGATGCCGAGTCACTGATACTATAGGCACATAGAGTATATGTTTGAAAAATCGCTTCATTCTTCCCAATTGGCATTCAACGTTCTAGTGTAGTATAGTGATGCTTATCTTCAGAAATTTATTTACAGTTTGTATTCCATAAATAATAATAATTTGCTTCCTTTTAGTTTATTCAATTTTTCAGTTACATGATTCAATTTTGGGGGTGTTTTTGTGGGCTTTTTCAATTTTTTTTAATGCTGAAACTGGAGAGGGCTGCTTAGTTACATTCTTTGGGAAACACCTGAAAATACTATAGGACTTGTTTCACTCCTGTAGTTTGCAGAGAGATAGTATTAGCAGAATGTCTTTTTTTCCCTGTGTGTAATCCTTAGCGGGTACGTCCCCTGAGATGCAGAGCACAGAAGATGGCGCGTTGGCTGCCTGCTCACCCTGTGGTGTGGGATACTAAGGAGTGTAACTCCTTGGTACAGCTTGCTCCAAATGTTGCCTGGCTGTGTGTGTGTGCACAGCCGTACCTGTGTGGAACCGACCCGGGGATTTGTGCGTGGAATACAGTTCAGGCTCTAGAAACCTTCCAGTTTTCCAATTAGTATTAGTTGTATGTGCTTCAGTTATTCAGAAAGCTTAAGAACTCTGTTGTTCTGATTTTTCTGTTTCTGTTCTATTTCATAGTAAGTGAACTTTCTGAAGAATCCATGTTTTTTGGATGGAAGATTTTTGCTTTTCCTGTTGATCTCATATGGTTTTTAGGGTAATCCATTACATAAACCAACATAGTCAGATTACGCCCCCCACCCCCCCTTGTTGCATATTCTGTACTGCAAGTTTTCTAAAATGAGATATCTTTGGAATTTTTCAATAGAGAAAACAAAGGAAATTAGAATTTATAGATGCTCCAGAAAGCTTTTTGAGAAAGAAGTGCTCTTCATAATTCCTTTCATTCCATTTTCCTTGCTTTGTAGCTGAAGATAGTTACCTGAAACAACGGTCTTCCAGGTTTACATCCCAAATATTCTTTTTCTTGTAATTAATAAACCTCTGAAATCTGCAACTGCTGCTCACTTGAAGTTGATTGTTAGAGTTGAGATATGGAAGACAGAAACGCGTGTGCGCTCTGGCATGGGTCCATGGGCACGTAGGCATATACGTAGCAGGACAGTGATGTAGGGAATTTGTTCAACATTTTCTGTGCTGGCTGGCCATGCACTGTGTACAGGTAAGGACAGTTGTGGGGTGACACTGCGTCCCGTTGTCACCCATCTGCTTACGCTCCTGCCGTTTGGAGTCTCCAGCCCCATAGCAGGTTTCAAACGTGTTATCTGCTCCCCTGGCTGCGTGATGAACTCCGCTCAGGAGTTAGACCTTAATTCTGCTTTATTTTCACCGGAGTGTCTTACAGTAACTTACACAGGCTTAGCCTTATAACCTTAATTATATGTGGAATGTGGAGAATGCTGTATTATTTTTCTGTATAAGAAGACAGTGAACTTTAATTGCTTAGTGCAAGTATTAAAACATTCCTTATGCATCAGCACTTTGCTTAACTAAGCTACATCGTAAAAAATAAATGTAACTACTGGAACGTTTCTTCTGATTACCTCACTGTTTTATTTGTATTGAGCCTGTCTTTATTGTGTTTGGATTTGTGTGAATGGATATTATTAATGTTGCATTTATTTTTGTTTCTTTCTGTTATCCTTTAGGAGCAACATTTAAAATGTTAAAGGCAGTTTTAAAAAAGAGCCGAGAGGGTGGAAAAGGGAACAAGAAAGACTCAGGTATGACTATTAATAAAATATTTTGTAACGTAGCTGAGTTGTGCATTATAAATCCAGCAATTAAATGTATTCTGTTGCAGCAGCGATGCCCACTTTCAGGGCAGCGGGTGCATCCTGTTGCAGTGGCCAGCTGCAGGGAGGTCTGCAGGCCACCAGCCCCACTTCTCTGCTGACATGCAGGGCACCAGTACCACCAGTAGAGGGTCTGCAGCTTCCTGGAGGGTGCATCCAGCGCCCTGGTCCAGAATCGCTGCTGGGAAGGACGAATGAGGCAGCTTGCTCTTGGTTCCTGCCATAGAAATGCTGAGAGCAGGCTGCGTGCATTGTCCTGCCAGCCTAAACACGAGACCAGAGGTTCAGAACCCGGAACTACTGAAATATACTTTAAACTACTTATTTTTAAAAAAACCATTATGTGTTATGGGTGATAGAATTTTTATTATTAATGTATTTAGAAAAAAATTATTAAAAATAAATTTAGTGAAAAGTTTTTAAGATGGTTATCAAAGTTATGTTCTCATTTTTGCTTTAACTACAGACATTTTTGAAGGTAAAATTAATCAAATTTTACTTTCAAAAAATACAGCTTATTTTACTATTAATCATAAATTTAGTAGGCCACTACTCACCTGTATTACCTTTCAGGAAGAAGGGTAACTCAGGACTCTTAACTGCCTTTTTTGAGGGCAGAGAAGGCCCGGCAGCACCCTTTGGGAAGGGATGGTAGTGACAGAAGTGCAAGTGTTGGTGGCCGAGTATTACACCTGCCTGCCCTGTGTGGGGCATGCCAAGGTCTTGCTGCAGTGCCTGGAAAGCTGATAGACCTGAGTGACAGTTGCCTTTTCTTCACAGTTAAATTTTTAACTTCAAACTGTTAATGTAGACTAACACATCTGATTTTCTGATGAGTTAGATCCTAATTTATCTGTAAATTTATGCTCTTTGGCAACACAAATTTATTACTCCCAGAATAAAAAATGTAAACCCAAATATTCCTTTAGTGTGTTAAGTACAGAATGTAGTATAGACAGCCACATTCACGTTAGTCAGAACCTTTAAAACAATGCAGTCCAATTTTGATAAGCCAGTTATACACATATCTTGCATCGCAGCTTTTAAAGCTGTACTGAGTTATACTGAGTCCTCCAAGGGAGGGTATTTTAAGTGTTCTCTTGCAAAAAGCAGTTCTGTGTTCATCTGGCAGGTAGCATGTTCTTCAGGAAATTCTTGTGGCCTTCTGAAGTTTGTACTCTACCACGGTTTCTTTCTAAGTGACTGAACGATGAGAGCTATCCTGGAAAGAAAAAACACTGACACTAGATCAAAGGTGCACAGAAGTGATCACAGAGCAAGACAAGAGGCATCCTGTTAATTTTGTATGTACTGCTGACTTGAAGTTACCAGCTGGAGTTGTTTAAACATAGTGGGTTAAAGATTCCTGTGGTGAGGCTTTCAGTGGTACATTTTTCCTTAAAATGCTAGATGGAAATTGGTTTAAGCTCAAAAGGAAAATCAGGCTGTTTGGAATGGAGCTTTGACCAGGCTTTGATTAAAATCTGAAGCTTGAAAAGCCTTTTTCCTTTAGGTCAGAAAACACATATTATTTTTATTTTAGGATCTCATCACATCTGTCTGGATTAATGTGTGCAAAAGAAAGGATTTTCTCCCTTTGTTTTTACAAATACAATGCTGCTGTATTTCTGAACACCAAGGGGAGTGTTGGAGTGTGGGAGTTTTTTTGGTTTGGGTTTTTTGTTTTGTCTTTTAAGCAAAGCTCTAGAGTTTCATGTATGAATTGAACGTTATGGAAACCAAGTTTTGGGAAAAATCGGTGATAAATGCCTGGCTGGTGAAAGACAGAGTAAGGAGGAGCGCAGGAACTGCTTTTTAAAAGGAAGTAATTAATTCATACAGTGGATTCCAGAGATTTTAGCTTATTTTGTATTTGAAGATGTTGTGAAAAGTTTGAAGAGAAATGTGTGCATTCCATTCTGTGTTACATTCAGGACTTCCTATAAAGTTGTGTTCAGTTTAATAGTTTTTTTTTTTTGTTCCAAAGGACCTTTGAGTTCTTCCAGCTGTGAAGGCATTTCTCAGCTTTTAGAGAAGATGTGAAGCAAGGCAAAGAACATTGGTCTTTGTAGAGCTTATTTTTTGTTCACTCTTGTCCCTGGTCCTTAATGAGACAATGAGAAATGGAAATTCTTTTAATTGTACAGTTGTCCCATTTCATGGCCCTTCAGGTCCTTAATAACAACAACAGCTCTTAAAATTTACTACTCTCTAAAGAACTGTGAAGAGAGTGAAAATGTGTGCTGATGATGGAAGCTGACCTGAGAGACAGTGTGAACACACCCACCCTAGCCACCATTTACAAGAGTAGTACAGTAGTAAATGTAGATGCTTCTTTCAGCTTTGTGGGCACATAGATTCAACTTTTTTGCTGACAAAGTTTTGAAAAAGTTTTCAGGTTTTTCAGAGCTTCAGAATGTAACAAGAAGTAGACAAGAGAGCACAGCTCAGTAGTGCCAAACTGAACCCCATCAGGAAGACTTCTGTGATCTGTTTTTAATACCGACCCAGTTTAGGATTAATGCTGAACAGCTAGCAGGTAGTAAACTCTTCAGCTGCCATAGCCATGTCAGAGCTGAGGTAGGAAGGTGCTCGCAGGCTTCTGCGGAGGTGCCTGATAAATCTGTCACACTTTGCCTCTCGGTGGGCAGAGGAGGGACGCTGAGGTGTTGAATTGCAGCTGGCAGCAGCAACGCCTGCACGTAACTCCGGTAGCCACTTGTGATTGTCTCACTATGGCTGAAGTCCACGGTGGAAGAGGTTTAGGCCAAACTGCAGTAGCTTATTCCTAAACTGAAGTAACCCTGCTGTCCCACGGGTTTCCTTGTGCATAAAAGGAACGCCTGGAAGTCTGTGTAATTCAAATCTGAGTGGGATGATTCCTGTTTTACTGAATAGAACTTCCTGTTTGTGCATTAACTATATCTTATTGGTTTTACATCTGTTGGCCTTGCGGAACCAGGGCAAATAGGAATGGGTTTTTTGCTCCTGCACTGAAGTCACAACTGTAGTATTAAAAAGTATGTAAAAGGGTTAAAGAACAAAAAGAAATTAGGACTTTTTTTAAAAATAGCTTGTATGGATTTTAATGTTAGAATTTGCTCATTTGCCCTGACATAAGAGCTGAAGCTGTGCATAACATTTTTGAAATCTAGCTGCTGAATATGTTAATTATAATTTTTAATAACTTTTTAAATTCAGGGTTATCTTGAAGATTGCAGGAACTAATGCTGATGCTTTTGGGAGAGACTGAAGTGCTGTGCTAAAGACTGGTTGAAGGTCTTTATATAACTTCTGCCCTGATCAGGGGGAAGACTGTCATGTGGGAATCTCACTTTTGGCTGGAAAAACGGCACCTCCGCCTGCTCCAGTAGCAGTATGCTAGCGGTACGTAGCTGGGCTCAGGTCCTGCGGTCGCTGCAGTAATAATTCTTTCTTCTACAGTTGTTTTACTAAAATGGGTTTATTTAGATGTGGCTGGGAGGCACTGATAGGTAGGTGACTGTTGTAGGATTAGGCAAAATCTAAATGAAGCAAAATTTGTGTGTTTAAACACGCACATACGTAATTACATACGTGATTGAGTATCAGTATGTGCAAACATACCTGAAGATGGGTGAGAGCAGTGCTGACAGCACGTCCTTCAGGCAAAGAACAACTTTCCAAAACAATACTTACTAAACTTACTTCTAAATGTGGATCTGAAGACAAGGTAGTTGCTATTGTATTTAGGTAAACTGATGTGCCAAAGAACAGAATTTCAAACAAGCCAATTTTTTGACCCGGGCATCCAACTTTTTCTCCATCCATCTTTTTTTTCAGGTCTTCTGCAATGTGATGCAAACCTGTCTTTGTACCCCCTCAGACATAGTTGTTTCTGTTGTATGGAAATAAGTATCTGTGAATTGATTTTGTTTTGTCTTGTCTCCCTTCCTTCCATTAAAGTGATCTACATACTTGGTAAAGGACAGAACTTGAGGGGGAAAAACCCACAATCTGCACCTGTCACATCAAAGTAACGGAAAACTATTTTTTGAATGTTTGGAACCAAGCAGGAAGAGGGAAATAAGAACATTAATTTTTGTGTCCTGGAAAGTAATCAGTGGTTTTATATCATCCCATGTACACCGATCTGGAAACGTACAGCAGTTGCTCTCTCAGTTTCCCTTTGTTTCTCAAGGTTTTCATTTGGTCTCAGAAACAAAGTAAAGATTTGGTGTTTTCTCTTCTTTGTCAGGTTATTATCATCAAATAAATATTATCTCCTTAAATTCTGAAGGAGTTCCAAGTCCTTTAAAGATTCCTTAGGTGTCTTTTTAGTAGGAAGCAGAAGATCTAGTCTTTTTGATTGGAAGTCTGTTAGTGTAGCTCTCACTGGGCACCCATTTTCTTTTCTTACTCTTTGCCTTTTGCCTTTGTTTTGTTAATGGACTTTATTTTCTAGATTTAAGATAAGCTCATCTCTTTGTCTTTATTTTTACCCTGTGTTTCTTTCTAACTGCCTTGGAAATTTCTTTCTGCTCTCCTGTGTTGTTTTCATCGTTGATTGTGGATTGTATGTTTTCCAGTTTCTTTTGTTGAGGTTCTTAAATTCTGGAAGGAGCTGACCTTTTTTACTTTAATATAGCGCTGAAACTTCATATCTTGGTGTCACAATTCAAAAAATCAGAGCCAGAAGACGGCTGTTCAAACTCAAGTTCTGCAGGGTTACCTACAAGTCTTTTCTGTGTTCGTGATGAGGTGATAGTGTAAAGAATATAAATAATAAATTTCAGAATATACATAAAAAATACTTTTTAATTATGATTGGTTTAGTAGAAGTTCTACTCAGCTACTCATTCATAAATGCTTGAAAATGCTTCAGAGATAGATTTGTATTAGTATTTCCTGTTGGTTTTATATGCTGCCAGCTGCTTTGCAGCATATAATTATGTTTGTTTTCTTTAACTATCCTAAAGCCAGCAACTTGCTTGCATTCTGGGAATCTGCTTATCTGCTTTTTTTTTTTTACTAAGCAAAAGACCATTCAATATAAAATACTTGTAATGTATTTCAACTTGAAAAGAAAATCCTGTATATTAAATTTCTACAAAACATGCTCAGTTATTTCAGATGGCTTTTTAGTAGCATGAGCATTGTCGTTCTGTTGACCCAATATCAGGCCTGAAGGAACACGAATAATGGAAGTATTGTGCTTAGTTTGCAGTGTTCTTCCTGCACTAAATCCCATCAGAAGTTTAACATGAAATGTAGTACACAGTATGCATGAAAACTTCGTTGATTTCAGTAGAAATTAATGTGGTAAGTAGTTGGGACTTTTAGGTTTTCCAGCTTAGAGGCTTGTTAGACATTCTTGTGGTGCTCAAATAACAAGGAATAAATTATTATGTCAACAAAAAAAAAGGTAGAGAATCCGGAGAAATGAGATCAGTGGTTTTGATTTGTGGATGATGAAATAAAAGGCATTGAAGTGCTTATGTATTCGTGTGCATTGTACTTTCAGTGATTGTCTTCATATTCAGATTTTTTTAATTTGGGCTACAAAAAAGTTCCTATTAGTAAGTTCTTCTTGGATCTTGTTTGATTCTCCTGTAGATCAGACTTAAGTTTTTGCAATACTGTTTTGAGACTTAGTTTCCTTTGGTTTTCCTTCTTCTTGTATTCCAGTATCTTTATATAAGTAGCTTTGACCTAAATAGGAGTGTAAAAAGCTTTTGAATGTTAGGATAGAATGGATGCTTTTGGTTCTTCATTATGTTCTGCTATAGATTGGCATACTCTTAGTTGTATGCCTTGCTCTTTATCAACATTTTATACAGGTACAATTAAGATTGAGATTATACTTAGTATTCTTTTTGAAAAATAAAATGGCTTTCAAATGCATGAGCTGTGATCGTTTGTATGATGTTCTGCCATTCTAGTTTTTCTTTCTCCTTTTACTATTAGCACTAGCACAGCACTTTGATAAACATAAATGTGCTTAAATTCACTGACACAATTTTTTTTTGGCTAATGGCAACTAAATTGCTATTTTAAGATAGAAGTGAAGTTGCTATGCAAGAAGGCCTGATCTCTTATTGGGACCCACTACTTGATCATTATTTTAAAATTAAGTCTTTTCGGAGTTATTTCCCTGTAGCAGTAATGGTTCGACTCTCAGCTGCACTTGTTTAGTTAAATGCATATTTGACCCCCACCCTTCTTGCATTATGTCTTGTTAAAACATTTCTGTCTGACTAATACACTTGTAACCAAGATGAGAGCATCAGGAGCTTTAGATCCACTTCTGGCAAATTGAAAAGCTTGAAATCATTAAATAAAATAAGTTTGCATATTAAAACTAAATGTGCAAATTAAGCTGGCTTTTTCTGTCCAAGCTCTTTATGATATTAGGCTTTGAATTTTAAGTGCAAAGGGACTTTGTGGTGCATAAAGTACACATCCACTAGCTAGAACATTGAACTTGTACTGGAGTACTTTCAAGCTTCAGTGTAACTTTGTGTTGTTACTCTAAAAATATCTTGCAACAGAAGAAGCATTGTTTCATGCTTAAAATATGGAGCTGTTTTTGATTATTCTGTGTTGCTTTGCCCACTTTCTGTGGCTGTTGACAGTTATTTAAGATGTTAAACTATTTTTTTTTTGCTGAGCAGGGAGTAGTTAATGTGGTTGAATGTCTTTTCCCAGAAGCTAATTCCAGTGATATATCCCATGTACATATAAATGAGAAAAAAAAAAAAAATCCTGCCCTTGAAACAGATGAATAGAAATTATTTCAGTGGTCCTAATAACCTCTATTTATCACTGTTTTCTTTAAAAATTGGTTGGTTTTTTAAGTAAGCGCTACAAGAGAACACTAGTATTTTGTGTACTGAAAAAGTAATCCAGAGTTCAGAAATAAATGCCAGAAAGTGAGCAAATAATGTCAAATACGAGCATAGTTGGCAAAGACTGTCCATTTGGAGCTTTTATTCTGATCTTTACTTGGTTTGTTTCTGACTCAATGCACTTCATTACTTCTCTTACTCAGGCCATAATGAATTTTCCATCCATTCCAGGCTAGTTTCTCCCTTTTTCTGGTCTCTCCAGAGTCCTGAGAGCAAAAGAATTAAATGTTGATCTTCCCTAATGCATGTATTTTACATGGCAGAGGCCTGTTTCCTTATCCCAGAAGGCTGGCTGATGAACTGCATCACTTAACGTGAGTTTTTCTTCAGCTCCTGCTCGGTGTTGGTGTAGTGTGAGTGGTCATCCTGACTGGAAAGGCCAGGTACTTGGCTCCTCCTGGATTGCCTTCTCACCAGGTTGGGCTGCCTGTGTACGTACAAGTACACACACAGAGAAGCATTTTAATTTTGAAAGACACAGATCCTTTAAAGGGCAATTATTAGTGTTTTGCAATTAAAATAAAGCACCGTATACATAGCCACTGAACCATGCTACAGAGTTCTGTCTACAGTTGCCTGTCAATTCTGTTGAAAAATAGGATGGGAATGGAACATAGAAGAAAACTGGTTTTTAAAATACCAAGCCCACTGTTGTTGGTAATCCTTAAAAAGTTTCTTACTACTTTAATGTAGTGATGCCTCGTTCTGGAAAGTGCTTTCCAGCTGTATGGCTTTCCTCATGCCATGCAACGTTAATTTCTTTTTCCCACTCATAATTTCCTTCTGAACTGGTCTGTAAATTCTCATCTTTTCTTAACATTTGTTAGGATGAAACACATCCTGCGAATCAGAATAAAGTTTAATAAGACCGTCAGTAGTAACGTATAAGCACGTCTGACTGTTGGATATCCCTGTTTGCAGAGACAGTCTGTCTTTTCATAGCGCTGTGTGTGCGTTGAGGTTGGTACAGTTTGCTAACTGTGCTGCTTTTCAAAACTCGGCAGTTTTCACAGAGGTGTTGTGGGGCACTTGGTGTGAAGAGAACAGAAGCCTCATATGAAGCAGCTAACAAAATAACCAGGCAATAGTTATTGTCATTGCAATCTCTTGCCTGCTCCCCGTGTCAGTGTGATTTAATTCCATCTCAACTCAGACCATTATGCTTGCTCTAAAACAGCAAAGGAATTACACCTCTTAAGCTCACCTTTTAAGCCTTTTCTGGTGAAGACTCTCCACAGAGCTTTGCAGCAGTTTCAGCGGTGGCTGTCACTGCAGGAGTTACCACACAACTGCAGCCCCACGGTTACCCAGGATGGCGTCCACTCAGCTTTTGAGAGGCTCCAGAGGTGGAGACTCTGCAGCCTCGCTGGGCAACCTTTCCCTCTGCTCTGCCACCCTCACAGTTTTTGGTAACAACGAGACACTGGTGGCTGACAAATTCAATGGTTGCTCTGTTCTGACAGAACTGTCAGGGCAGTTGCAGACGGAACAGTTGTGTGCAGGCTGAGACTGAGCCAGCACCAGGCTTAGTGCTGGTTGTGCTCCCTTCTATAGAGAATAGGGATTTCTTTCACGTTTTCACTGCGTGTTGATCTCTGAGGACTGTCAGCAGAAGCTGGCAGTGGCCGTGGTAGACACGTAGCCCTAGACCAGACCTATTAACATTCTCTCTTCTAAGGACAGTTAGCAGTGGTACCCAGGTTTTTGCCACCTTCTGGCCTCCTGCCCCAAATGTGTGCAGAGTTTACAAAGTGCAAAGTGTACAACTGTTACATGGCAATTCATGTTAAAATAATCTGAATTCCAACATCTGCACCAGACTCCAGTTCACACATCTTTTGGTAAAGTAGTTCGTATTCTTCTGGTTTCTAAGCAATTTACAGTGAATGAAGAATTAGGTGTGTTTTACTATGTTGAATACTGACAGATACACTGTAAAGGTTTTCATTTCAGTTACTCTCTCTATTCAATAGAAGGATTAGTTTAATCTTAAAGTTCAAGTTCTCTTTTAGTATTAGGCTCTACAAAATCATTACTTTAGTCAGTCATCCTTGTATCTTTTTGTGTCTTAAGGCGAGGAAAAAAAAAAGTAGTTTGTTAATCAAATTATGCCTTTCAGTGCATCCCTAGGTACAACTAAGCTGGGATTTGATTTCCATTCTCAAAGCTTTTTGTGTGTGGTTTTTAAAGCTATTAAGTTGTTTCCATAGTTACTTTGACCACTGAATAAGAACTCTGGTGTTGATTGATGCTTATGAAACTTTTTTGTCCAGAGGCTACTTGGCAGTGGAAAATGTACAACTCGGAGGTTTCAAAAATAAGAAAGTGGGATTTCACAGGACCTTTCCTTATGTTTTAGTTTGACGTTATTAAAAAACTTGTGAGAGGTCATCTTCCTCCTATTCCAGAACTGGTGGTTGTCTGTTTTACATTGGGGTAGAGACCAAGAAATGTAATGTAAATTTAAAGTATTGTTCTGGTAGCTAAAATATGTGAAATTACTAATCTTTAACAAATAATTTCAGTTTTCTGTTTGCATCGCTGTGTTGCATCTGGTTATATTTGGGCATTGTAACAGATTGTATTTTGGCAGCTGTTACTCATGCATTTTTCTAGTATTGTTTCCCCAATACCACGTTGTTGTGTGGAAAGCATAATGTATTACCTTGTGAATCCCACGAGCTCGTTAATTTTGTGTCTGTCTTGTTACATATGTAGAACCAAGTATCTTACGGGAATTTTGCTGTAAGTTGGATGAAATGTGTAGATTTGGTCATCAGCCCAATTTATACAAAATAGAAAATGCAGAAGTGGGATAAATTAAATGTCCAGGATAGATTCAGAGACTTAGGAAAGGCTGATACAAGCATATAAAATGAAGCTTGCCATCCCGCAGTGTCACATGTGTCATTTAACTGTAGGCTGCCCTAAATGACATTGCTCGTGTGGATCAGAACCTCCCTTCGTGCCGCGCTGCAAGAATACGTTTTGTATGTCCATGTAGAGAGCCTGCAGGACCAGGGGGATGGAGGGCCTCTGCCTCTGGTTTTCTCCTGTGACTCGGGGGTGACAGAGGGCCGGGTTTGTGCCTGTGGCTGGGGCACTGAGGGAGGGCTGAGGTGTGTGGGTGCTGTCGGTCCCCTTGATTCTGCTGTGTAGGGCATGTGGGGCTGGTCTGTTAGCCAGCACCACCTCGAGTTACCCTTGTGCTGGAAACGTCCTGGAGGAGCTGCCTGCTGTTCCGTAGCACCCTAAACACCTTTCATTTATAACATGCTACTTCTGCTTTAGTAGCATACCTTACTGTCTGACCATCGCCCAGCAGCCCTGAGGGGTACCATGTCCTCAGAGGCTGAAGCCCCTCTGGTTGGGTTTTCTCAAGGTGGTCTTTCAAAAGAGCTGTTGTATCTTAACAGCATGGGCACGTGAGTGACAATAAGCAAAAGCATGTTGTAAAATTAGGAAAATAAGTGATTGAAAAAAAGTGATTGAAAAGTGATTGAAAAGTGATTGAAAAGTGATTGAGAATTTCTATAGTATGCGTTCTGGATTTTTGTTTTTTAAGTCATACTGCTCTTAGAATCCGCTACATGAAATCCCAGTCTTTGTACCTCTCCCAGCAGGATCTGTGGTGCTGCCAGGAAATATAATAAGAAAAATCAGACTACTGCTGTAACAAAAATTGCTAACGTACAGTGGTATATATATAGACTGTAAAATACCTTTCAAGTTACTGTCATGATCAAATAATCTAAATTTATTGATTAGAGTTATGCCAATGTATTTAGCCCCATCTAGCTCTCTTCCATGGTGTAACGTTTCATACACAACAGAGGAGGGTAAATTAAAACGAATTCAAAAGTCTACTAAGAAGACGATGAATTAAACACTGATTGTGTCGTAGTAAAAGGGAAAACAGGTATTAAGGAACTGTGCGTGCACTTACTAGCTGTGAAGGGGAGAGGAGGTAATTTGTTTGTTGTACTCTCGTCTTTTGCACCCCCTCACTAGCATCCCGGCTTCAGTACTTACAGAAATTCCAAATTACAACCTTGGCAACATATCTAGTAAAAAACTCTTAACAAGAATGCCAGTATTTTCTAATTGTAGTTAGCTGTGTTACCTTGCTACTCCCTTGCTTTTTGCTTATGTTCAAAGGAAAAAATGGAATATCACAAGTTTCTCTGCGTTCTTCAAAAATTTACAAAGCAAACTCACATGTACTGTATTGAATAATAAATAATAATATGCCTAATGTTAAATCTGTATTTAAAAAGAGCTATTGTGAAAGTTTAATTTCTAAAAGAACAGAAAAAATCCTTAGCCTCTTGATTTCCACTAAAAGTGAATGGGAACTCAGTAATTTAGATATCTTGGTGTTTCAAATAAATCTCATATATGTGATTATAGTGCCTAAAATATTCAGTCTTTTTATTTTAAATATATAATTAGGCTGTACTTTTTTTTTAAGAATGGTGTGTTACAGCTGGCTTGCTGAAACATTGAAGCTGCTTTTCTAGTTCTCAGGATTTTAAACCAATAGTTATACTCCTGTAAGTTACAGTGGACTTCAAAAACTAATACAAAGTTACAATTATTTAGCTTTTATTTCCATCTTGACTTGATGAAACTAGAGTTTTTTCCTTAAAATCATTACCTGTTACTGTGAATTTTGTTTGAATAGAGAGAACTTTTGAAAGGTGGTAGTTCAGTTGGTTTCAGAGGAATAAGTTTACAGTTATGAAATGCTAAGAAGTGTTTGAATCTAGCCTAGCATTCAAGGTGATTTATCATACGTAGCCCTTGTGTGGTTCTTGTGAGGAGAGAAGTATGAGTAGAAAAAACCCCTAAATAATCTTAAATACATGCATCTTTGGAAATAGGGAATTAGACTTTAACATTCAGGCATGTTTGCTTTTCTTATCTTCCATGCACACTTCTAAAAAAAGAGAGCGGTAGTTAAATTGGCAAAAATATTTTTACTTTCTCAAAGGGTTGGGTTTGTTTCTTCTGACACAGTGTGGAAGTTCATTGCATGCAGTTGATGCTGCCTGCAGGGGAATGTGGTAGGAGAACAGCTGTTCAAAATTGAAGGCAACAATTGGATGACAGCAGAACAACCAAGAAATACAGATCTTGTAGAGCCACATTTAGCTGAAGTGTTTCCTTACTGTAAGAAAATAAGCCCGGCATGAGGGATTCACATTTGGAAAGAGATTACTCCTCCCTTGTCTTTTCTTCTAGTTGTACTTTGGGTCCCAGCACTTCAACCATGCTGCTAGCTGCACATGGAGTTTCGTGAAATGTTCTGGCATTCTTTTTCCTCTTTGCATCAGTTTTGGTTTGCAATTTTTTATCTTTGGTCTTGCCAATTCAATTTCAACACTTCAGGTAAATTATTGAGCAATACCCTAACTTAGGTATTAAAAAAAGCTGTAGTTAGTTGTTAACCTTTGTTTTCCAGCTCTGTCATCTGACTAGGAAAACCTAGCACTTCCAACATGTATTTCTGCTGTCTTTGAATCATTACTGTGAGCAATATATTTTTCAATTGTTTTGAAAATATATTCTTACTTTAGCTGAAATTTGCATTTCCTGCACTAGCAAGAAATTTCCCTGTTTTGAGTGTATTTCCCTGTTTTGATGTGCCACTTAGTACGGTGTGAACCAACAGCTTGTTTTTTCCATAGATCAGAAAATCACTGCTGCTGTCAAATTGCGAGTGACTGGACTTCTCTGTTTTAAAACAGAAAAATAAAGTTTAGATTGGACATCTATGAGTGTACCTTTTAGTGCTCCACCTTCTGTGTGAATGTAAGGGATAACCCAATTAAATTCCTCCTTTAACTAGCTCAGTAAACAATATTTTCAGATGGTCTTGACTTTCTGGATATCACAGTGATCCTAAAATACCTTTTCAGCTGTAAAAGTACTTTTATCTTTGTAGGAAACTTGGTTTTATCTCTAAGGATGAAATCTGAAAAATATTCTGTTGGAAGTGAGGTTTTTGTTCCCCCTTGCTGTCTCTGTTACAATAAAATAAAATCTCGTTTACTTGTGCATTTAAATTTTTCTAGTCACTATCTGGATTCTGCAGTGGAGGGTGCACAGGGAGACAAGTCATGCTAAATTGTTGCTGACAAATATGTTTTCCTATGTTAAATACTTGTATTTCAATGCAACTCTATGCTCGTTATTGTGGTATATCCCATAACGGCTGACAAAATTTTATTTTTAGCAGGTGACTCCTGCGCAGAGAATGCCTTGCAGGTTATAGCAACATCTGGCCACAATGCAGATCTTCCCCCTGGCAGTCAGCCAGGCTCTGAGGTCACGTACAGAATGAACTTGGCTAAAGGAGTCTCAATGTCACTGCCATCTTCACCTCTGATGCCACGCCAGTCCTATCTGATGCAGTCAAGATCAAACAAAAAGTCTCCAGGTAAAACGAAAGCCATGAGCAACTGAAACCTTCATAGCCCTGTCACTCAGTTTTTGATACACTTTACGGAAAAGTAACACAGTAAAATGACGTTAATCTTTTGAAATGAGAACACAAGCAGATAATGCTTTTTGCATGGTCCCAGGAAAAAAGGTAATTGGTGTTTAAGTAGAATATATTATCTCATATGACAAAGAATTATTCTAATTGGTATTGTAAATACCTATATTGAAATGTCAGTATGTTTAAATGGTTATTTATGATTAGTATATCAGTTGGGTGGAAGACAACTGCAAAAACGTTTGTTTATGCATATGTTAGTGATTGCATAAGAATAAATGTTGCTCGTGGCTTTTACAGTTTTTTTACTTTACTTGTATCTACATAAATAAATGTATTAATAGATAAACTGCTGCTGTGACAAGAAACCTATTAATTTGGAGTGGTTGTGTCCTTCGCAATGACCGCATACTTGTGTGTGAGCCTCGCTAAATAAGGTGCTCCATCTGGTTCCTTTTTATCAGCATTCTGTACATATAAATCATTCCAACACTCTAGCATCACTTGGGTTCGTTCAGGTCAGACCCTGAGCGTCGAGTGAAATTGTCCATATTCCTATTACTTCTGGAGACACTCAACAGTTTTGAGGTTCTTTGTTGTAAAGTTTATAAGATCTAGGAACAAAGTGTGTCAAAAGTTGGTTTTTGTCAGCACTGAGAAATGTCTTGGTTAGTGACCCATGTTACATAAAAATAAAGAAAAAATGTTGCTCAGAGAGTTGCCACGGGATTGTAAATACAATTTGTAAAAAGTATTCTTGGTTTAAGTTGCCTATCAATGTGTACTTTTTCCTTTCAAAATTTAAAAATAATAATCTCACTTCATGTTTAGATAATTTTGGGTTGGTTTTGACAGTTCACATAAAAATTCTGAGCCACAGAATAGCATTTTGTTGTTTTGTCTCTTAATACAAGCGATTTGTGTGCTAAACAACTTTAAAAGATAGGGTGAAGTCCTTGTAATGGAGAATTAAATGGGATTTTTGCCCAAGACCTAAGTGAAGGTCAGGATCTAACAGTTTTGTTACCATTGGGAAGACTTCCCTGCGTTCTAGGTACATTCGAGGTAAACCTTCCCAACCTGCCCACTCCATGATTTAGTTTAGTGACACACATTTTTATAGGCAGGGTATAGGCTGCTAACTGTTTCTCTTGCAGAAGGTGTATAACAGTTGCTAAATTTTGAATGAAAAGCCATATTCACATTACTTCAAGGTCGTTCCACTGTGACACATAGCCAAAGAAAAAGATTTCTTAAGATTATGCTCTGCTGTGAATGCATTGGCATCTCTGTACCATTATTTTGTACAAATACCTAACCAGGTGATAGGATGCTGGTGGAAACATTCTGTGCTATTCCTTTGACTTTCAATAAACTATAGTCGATGGAAGATGATTTCATACAAATTATCTGTCTAGCACCTGGGGCACGAGTAGTAGAAAGAGAGAATATACTAATGTGCTGATTTGAAAACACTGTGATTTAGTAGCTTACAAATAGGTTAAAGATTTTTCAGGACACAGTGGATAAAAGAAGAAAGGATTGCAGGGAAAGTTAAAGTAGTATTCTGAAAATAAGATGTAGGGATGAGGTTATCTAACCAGTGGTAGAACAAAATTTTAATTTCAGTCCTCAGTTTACAGGTGAAGGCAAAGCAACTACTTAAGAGATGTAAATCATATCATTAATATTTTTTAAAGTCTTTGAAACTGTGTCATAGAGCAGAGGAGGAGACTGCCCCTTGACATGTCGTCACTTGTTCTGCCTTTGTTTCTGTCCTGTAGTTCTGGCTGATTAACCCAGGCATGCTGATGGTCATATATATAAAGTGATACACTTGCATAACTTAACTTTCTTGAAATAAAATTCTGTTTCGTGTCTACCAGACTGCAGCAGTATACTGCATGTATACATAGTGGTGATGGTTGAAGAGTATATTCACTAAATGCTGCCCAGGTTTTAATGAAGAGTTTTTCATAACTTCTTATTGAGTGAGTAGTTTCAGTTAAAAATTCTGGTTAGTGAATTAAAACCAGTCAAATTTTCCTGACAATGTGTTTCAGAGTTACAAATTTAAAAATAAAAGTTATAGTTAATCCATAGTTATTTGCACTGGGGTATTGCAGACATTTTGAACATGTTAGTAAGTTTTGGTAATTTGCCATATCATTTGGCGGTAGTACCAGATGAAAAACAGCAACAACAACAAAATATAAGGCCAGTTTATAAACTTACATTCAAGAAATATATAAATCCAAACAGAAACAGTTTAATTTATAATTTAAAATAATGGAAAAGTACTTTTTTTTTTTTCCCCCCTTCCTGTCAGGCATGTTCTTACTTGTGTGAACATTTGCTAATTTTGAAGGTTATTTTACCTTCTAGGTTGCTTCAGGGTTTTTTTGAGTTTATCTAATTTTTTTTTCTTAATTAAAAATGCAATGGTAGGAAAAGGGTGTTATGCTTGAAATGATTTTCCCTATGAATTTTGTGTACCTCTGTAGTTTTGTACTCCAGATGACTCAGAGAATAGGATGCTTTTGCCAGTGTATGGCTTGGCCGCAGAGGTACCGTGGGGAGTGTGGTGGTTTTCTTTTGTCCCTTTAGACTAAGAGGATTTTGTTCCATCGTAGGCATATTTGTTTCATGAATAATGTAATTATCAGGTCTCAGGTTTGGAGTCATCTCACTGAGAAAAGCACTTGGATACCTCAGTATTTAGCAAGTTAGAGTGTCTGTTCAGAACAGATTTGGAAATTGCTAGTCTGGGGACCCACTGGACCAGCACAGGACTTTTTTGTTTTGATATCTCTTTGAAACTGCTGTCTGATCTCGGGCATCCCCTTTTTCATTCCGTTTCTCTCGTCCGCTGCTCCTCTAGGCGGGGTTTCAGGCGTGAGACTGACCCGATCCGTGCTGTGTGCTGGGAGACCAGCACATTAGTGCTGTGAGCTGGTTGTGTTCCTGTCACAGTGGACAGGCACGGTGACTCACGGGGCGTCTTTGCTGCAGCGCACATGGGGTCATAGCTGCTTTTTTGCCCGTCCATCTGCAAGTGGGTTGGCCACTAGAACCTCGTAACACACGGGCAGGCAAAACCACGGGGGAGGAAGCTGAGCTTCTGCCTGGAACACAGCAAGCTGCACAGTCCTGTTTGCACAATCGAGCGTGAGTGATATTGTAGTTTAATTATTTCCATAGGAGGTGGGGGAGCTTCTCTGGGAGAAGAGCTTGGAAGAGTACCAGTGTTTCTGGCCCCAGTTCAGTCCTCAACTGTAACTATAAAAGGAGGGAAGAGAGAAACTATATCTTAAATTACTAAGGAGCCTAAAATTATTGGCAGAACTCAAGTGACAGGTTCATCTGGAGTCAAAAGCTTCCTTAATGAAATAGTTCATTGGGGAGGGGGTACGTAAAAGAGCAGAAACAAACAGAACAAGGAAAAAGTTGTCAGCAGGACAACTCTGGGAAGGGGAGCAGTAAATGAAAAACTGCCACAGTAAGTTGAGTTTCTTCTACTGTAAAGCTTAGAATGAACATTGCTTGGATTGGTAATCTTACAGGTGTGCAACTAAATCACTAATCATGTTCTTAAAGGGATAATAATTGATTGTACTCTGATTTAAGAGGCTCAGCTAAAAGAATGCAAATACTGGTTTATAAAGGAGGTTCCCAAAAATTGGTTGTTGGAGTTCAAGGTGTGAAGGAAAGATACTGCTGCTGCTCTTGAAGTAACAGTTTACTCACTTAAATTATTGATACCATCATGCTTGAACAGAGAAAGGAAGCAGCTTTCCTTTTAAAGACATCACTGCATGCCAGAGGTGACTGCTGGGAGAATCTTCCATAAACATGCCATAGAACTTTTAGTTAGTCTTTAAATTAAACTTTAATTAAAACTTCTAATTAATCAGCATACCTGATACTTGAGACTAGACCAGGTGAGAGAACTGGTTTCACCTGAGGCTTCAGTTTTGTGCACTGCTGTTGGGAGCACTGGGAAGCAGTTCCTCTCACTGGTAATCAGCTGCCGGAGTGCAGGGTCCTGCGCCGGGGCCGGGGCAGTCCCCAGCATCACTGCAGGTACACGTTCAGCTAATGCTGGTGGGAGGGAAAGCCATTTCAGAGGGTTGGGAAGGAGATGCACAATTTACAATAATCTTGCAGAAAATCAGCTCTTCTGCAGTCAAAAAAAGCATTAAAAATTAATAGGAAAGCAACAGATATAAACAAAAAAAGTATCGTTATGGAATTGTATAAATCTGTAGTTTGTCTACCTCGGGAAGATACCGGTGTCCCTCTGGTGATACCAACTTTAAAAATCTACGATGGAGCTAGGAAGGAGCTAGAGAGGGGCTGCAGGCATGACTAGAGGTGTGGAATGGCTCTGAAGGAGAAGTTATTTAAATAAATCTGGCTGGAATTTTTCTGCCTGGAAGAAAGACAAATGGTGGGAAAAAGAGACAGTATGATTACTCTTTCACGCAGCATTGGGTTAACTTGTGGATGGTGCACACTGTTTAAAGAAAGGCCAGGATAAACTCTTGGAAGGAAAATCCATCTAGAACTCTCAAATAGAAAGTTAACACTTCTGGCTCCAGAAACAATAAGCCACTTAACACAAGTCAGGAAGAGTGTGCAGAGGAGGCGTGTTGTCCCTATCTTCTCTGCTCTTTTGCTGCTGATAAAATACTGTCGCAAATGAACCTTTTATCAGACCTGATTCAGCCATTTTACACTCTTGGAAAAGAGCTTCAACTGTGCACATACAGTTCATGATTAAATGGGTCCTTTTTCATCCATGGATTAATTCATGTGTCCTATTCTAGATTAGTGCATGAAAATAAATTCACCATGAATTTTCCTAGTAATTGCAATGTTGTGTATCAGATTTACAAGTACTGTAAGTCACTTCCGCATTAGTTTGTGAGGAAGAAAATTCAATACAGGGGTCTCCTCCACAGCTTAAAGCGTGAATGTTAAAAAAAATACATCCTGAAGGTATTTCCATTCTGATCTTTTACACGGCTGCTACATGGTGCCCTGCGTCTTTTAGAAAGGTTGCTTTTTGTTGTTCAACCTTGATACATCTAATTATACTTCTGCTTACAAATGATAGATTTGGACTATTGTCCCCTTCAAGAATGGGAATTTGTTTCAAAGGAATGTATTTTTAGCTGCTTTCACCAGGGCAAATGCTCCTTATTTCTGTTAGGAAACAGCATTGAAAGAGCACCCTCTGGTGATAGTTGGTAACGAAGTGATCTTTTAGTTTAAAGAATGTAATCATCTCACAGTCTCTAGGTAGAGATATAACCATATGCCCATATATGACTTGCATTCCCTGCCCAGTATTTCTCAGGTAAGAAATCAGGTTATCGCCACGTTCCCATATTCGGCTGTGAGGTGAAAATCCGAAAGGGTGGGTGGGTGTCGTGAGGAAACGCCTGGGTGCCCTTGTCAAAGCGGGTGGTGCCTGGGCCTGCTGCCTGCAGGCTGGGGAGCAGCCAGCCACGCTCCTTCCGTCCCTTGCAGCGTGGCAGGGCAGGGTGTGCCCAAGGACAGAAGGAGGAGAGCTGCAACTCTTCAAAAGCAGTCGTCAGCCTTGAAGTACGCGTGAAAACGAGCAACAAGTCTGTGTAGTGTTCAGACTACACTAGCATCTGAGACTGCTGCCAAAAGGAGGGATGGGACACTTTGTATGACTGCAGGTGTCCTAGCCTAAATATACTGTGGTTTTCTAACAGGGTAGGATGTCCCAGAGAACTTTGGCATGCCTTTTTAATTCTGGGTTATAAGCAAAATATGTAACTCAGAAACTGTAATGCATTTGGGGAGAAGGATTTGGGAAACAAAGCTTGTATAGCATAGCGTTGATAGTTGTTAGTGCCTAAGAATTTTAGTACTGTTTAGATACTCCTGATGAAGGCCAAGACCCTGCTCTGAGAAGGTCTGGTGTCTTTTCCACAGAACTTAGACAGTAGAGTGAAATGTACTGGGAGAGCAAGAGCGGGATGTGGTAGGAAAGCAAGAGGAGGAGGGAAGTAAGAGAAACTGAACCTGGCTGGGGAATCGAGCTGCACCGAGATTATGTGAGGAAGTATGGTGGTGACAGAGAGCCTTGGGCTGGGACCCGGGTTCCTGTAAGGACAGTTGGGAATGGGTAGGGTGGAAGGGAAGTGTGCAGGGAAGCCTGTCGTGCCAGGATCTGGAAGAGCGTCACCAGAGAGCGCAGCAGTTCTAACAGCCAGTCCTTCCTCCGCTGGCAGACGATATTTCAAACTGTCGAAGATTCCATTTGTAGTGCTTACATGATGTTTAATTACACTTAGATGAATAGTTTTCATTGAATGGTTTGAGTTGGAAGGAACCTTAAAGATCATCTAGTTCTAACTAGAATTTAGCTTTGAGGTTCTTTGATTCTAAAAAAAAAAAAGGTGACCATGTAATTCTTAAGTTCAGGATTCTGGAGTATCACAAGAAATATTCTTCATGACATATGCCAAGTTCTGCATGCTTGCTTTTGAGACTCTGATTTTATTATTAATGTGAATAAAATAGTAAGAGTAATATACAAACATGTAAGATGCAAAAGTGGAATGCTGCCAGTAGAATGATTTTCTCTTCTGCTTTGTCACTGTGGCCTAATGCACATATTTAAAATTCATTTGGCTGAAGCATGTTGGACACATTTTCAAGTGAGGAAACTTCCTTTCTTGCTCCTACAGTGATGTTACACGACAGTGGGAACCTGAGATTGTAGCTCTGTAATATAACTAGAGGTTGTATTTAAATAAGGGAAAATCACTGTCTATTGCCAAAGCTGGGGAAATCCACAGAGATACCTCTGGTTTAGTTTTTTGTTAAGGTCAGCAACTGACTGTGTTGCTAGGGACTTCCAGCTAATACTTAGGTTTTTCTGGATCAAACATTGGAATCACCTACCATACCTCAGGCTCACTAAAACTGAAAGTTTCAAGTGGCTTTGTTAACACACATTACAAAAATTGGGATTGTCTTAATGAAAATCCAGGGCAAAAATTTGGGTTTGAGTTTTCAGTACCACTGATTGTGATGTTTCCATTCCCCATGCCATTTAAATGTCTTAACTTTCCAGTGTGTAACTTTGCAAGGTTCCCTGCTCATGTTTTCCAAAATTCTTAGTGTTGAAAATGCCTTTATTGATATAAAATTTTGTTGACATATTTTTCAGGATGTGGATAAATATACGGTTTTAGTTCTACGATATATCGTGCATCAGCATAGCAGTCTGCCTGCCAGTACTATCAGTTGCTGAATTAAGATCAGAATTTCGCCCTGTGTTTGTGATGCCAGCAAAAGTTTGCTGAGTCAACACTACCAATATACTTTTTGGGGGTAACCTTTAGAGGGCAGCATCGTTCCCCTTCTGTTAGATAAATTGTGTAGTTAACATTTCCTGTGGTTGCTACTAAACCATATTTAGCAAAAAATAGGATCGTAAACAGCCTGAAACCAAAGCATGAAGCTAAAAGTGAGAGTAAAGAGTGAATCGGTTTAATTTTTGAAAAGTGTGCACCTGTGAGTACACAGTTCTTCTAAATACTGAAGGTGGTATGTTTGCACTGAGTATGTAGGTGAACTGGGAATGTTGCTGTGTAATGAAACCAGAAACCATTAGTAGCCACTAATGTTTTCTTTTGTTGTATGAACTCATCTCCACCATTCCCTACATCAGGGCAGTGTCAGTATTTGGAGAAAGTGTGTGGTAATACAAAGCTTCTTGGGTTTGAATTATTTAGTGTGTTGATGTTGCAGGTGGTCTACCTGTACTCTTTTTCTCCTAGCTTCAGAGATGCTGATTACAAAATTACCTTCCTGTTGTAATGGAAGATAAAAACTCTGAACCGAGAGCCCACTGGAAGTTGTCTGAGTTCGAATGTGTCACTCACTTCACATACACAGGAAACTTTTTCAGATCTGTCACAGCACGCAGATCGGTTTTGTTTTCAAGCAGGCTTGGCATTCCGAAAAGCCCGAAGAGGGTGTTTCTTTCTCACCGGAGCGAGAGTGCAGCAGCTCACTAGTCTTTACAGTAGCAGCTGTGTATGTAAGAAATAATTCCTCTACTTCCTTTGCATCACAAGGATAGACACTGTACACATGAAACTTGCAGTCCGTCTGGAAAAAATTAGCTACACTCAGCTCATTCCCGTTGCAGGTCCGATCAGGAAGCCCAAGTATGTGGAAAGTCCTAGAGTGCCAGGTGAGGCAGCTCTACCGCTGAGGAAAGGATCAGAGCAAGGAGAACCCAGTCAGAACGGTAAGAGTCTGTTTGGTGATGCTTTATTTGGTATAACAGCTGTTCATTACAGCCAGAGTGATACAGAAGAGCCTGCAAAATCAGGAAGTCTGATTCTTTATCTGTAAGGATGTTGTGCAGATTTAACACGCTTGTGGTATGTGATCTTTACAACTGGCAGTTCTTGCAGGCAGAATGATGTCCAGGGGTTGTTGATTGCTACATGTGCCAAAGGCCTACTAGAATCTTTTCTGAACTTGTTTTTAATGTAAATTGATTCCAAGTGTGTAACTCTGCACTAAAATGCTTCATTTTAGAAATTCTTTAAAAGCTTGCTCCATAAGAAGGCAGTAACAGTAGACTCCTGTGCTGGCAGAGCTTGGGAAAAGCTACCTCCCTGGAGTTAATTGGTATTTGTGGAAAGTTTCATGTTTATTAAATTTGACTAGTGCATAACAGAGTGTGGCTTTGACATTGAATGTCATGGTCAGAGCAGAATGACCCTATGTTAGTATGGGACTGTATGTGCTGATTTCGTATGCCTTGCATTTTTAAATTAATTTTTCAGTTTAACTGACCTCATTAAAGTCATTGCATGTAACTGATGAGGCTCCAACTGAACAACTTTTGTTTTCCTTTTGCTTCAATTTTAAAGGACACTACAGTTTTAAAAGCCAGTGTTTTCTTTTTAAAAAAAGCCTCTTATTTTTGATACTTACTAGTGAAAATAGAATTCATTGCAATTGTTTTCACCATCATCTTCTGTATGCCCTATTTAATACATTACAGTTACCCTGGTCCCTCTTCACAGCCATCTTAGTGCTGGCATTCAAGTTTTATGTCCAGCTGGGAAAGCATATAGTCCTCATCCCCTCGATCTGAGGAGTCCTCCTCCAAGTTGTACACCCAGATAGTGAGACTACCGAAGGTCAAAATTAAACACTAGTGTTTAAGGATTAAGCAGTGGTTGCTGTGCTGAACATCTTGGACTCTTGGCTTTTGTCTCTGTTGCTGAACTGAACTTGTTACTATGCCTGACATTTACTCCAGACTTGTCTGAGAGGCTGATGTGTCCTCTTTTGAACTTCATCACTAAGTCCGTGCACCTACACCTCTCTCCCTTTCTTCACTCTTCCTCTGACACACTCCTTATCAATTATGAACTTCTTGTTGTGTGAAGTCTCCAAATTTTAATCTGATAAACCCATTTGGATGTCCCTACTGTCTTCCCGTTGTGTGGGGATGACGTCCAGAAGCGCTGGGGGGAAGTCACCGTACGGGTGCTCCTGCCTCTTGCCCCTTTGCCGGGTCAGGTGCCAGCAGTTCCGTAGCTGACAATTCTGGCTGTGAGAGATGATGTTCCTTAATTAATTGATTATACATGAGGACGGGGCAGGCCTACATATTATTCTTTTTTTAATGGACAAAAGAAATAAATCCTGTATAAATGTTTCTGCTGGGGAAGAGCGTTACAGGTTGGTAGGTGATGCCAAACTGTTGGCATCAAAGAAGGAAAATGGGAGAAGGTGCTGGTCTGTGAGATTGCATTCACAACTGGTGTTTTCCCTGGGCAGATCTGTGACTGGCTAGGTTTGTTGGAGGTTGCCTTGTTTTGAACTTTGTCTCATTGTATCTGTTGGACGCCAGAAGGCATCTTAAAGCACGGTGCTGATAAAATTAAATGTTTTTGCAAACAAGTCTCAGAAAAGCTGAGACTTTTAGAACTGGTGTCACATCCTTTGCATAGCAAGCACCACAAAAACATATGGTATTGGTTGCAGTGTTAACCGGAGATTAAAAACCACCGGTATTATTAACCTCTACTTTTCATGTTTTTAACATTACAGAAAACTTTGCAAAAAATTTACTGGAACAGAATTTCAGTCTACCACTGAGCTTTGACAGCATTGAGTTTAATGCTGTTGTTGGGAGAATAATTACGTCGATCATCAGTCCAGTGATGAACTGGTTGCACTTAACCATTTCTGGTTTGACTGGCAGCTGGTTTTTTTTCTCCCCTAGATTTGTGCAGATATGCAGAGCATCCAAGACTCAGCAACAGTGTAAAGTCTAATGGACAAAAAGCTTAGATGACATTAGCTTCTCTGTTAGATATATTGCTGACAGAAGAACTGGTGTTTACATTTGATTGTACTTTTTCTACCTCTTGTAACAGTTTGCAAATATAAGGTTCTAATCTTCATCACCTTTTTTCCCCCCACTCCAAAGCAAAGCCTGATAAAGACTCAAGCTGTTCTCCTGCAGCACAAGAATTGATGACAAGATTGGGCTTTTTACTGGGAGAAGGGATCCCAACTTCTGCTCATATAGAGGAGAAAAATGAAATCATGGTAAGACAATGGAAAATAATATATTTAATGTTCATCCTGTTTATGAGAAGACTAGTGTTATTTCCTCTGCTAGTTGCGGTTACTTGATACTTACCAAACACAATCCATTTTAAGACATATGGTAATAGGATTGTAGACTAATTATATCAAGTGTGTGTTTGTTTTGAAATGGTGAGTTGATCTTCCATTCTTAAAAAAAAAAATAGACTCCTCATCATTTCTTTAAGTTTAATCTACTGTGAATGTGAATAGCTTCTAGGGTTATCTCTGCCTTATTTTAGTATTTAGGAGGATCTTTTTTTCCTTCTGTTCTCAGTGATTTATGTGACTGGAAAATGTCAGTGCTTTGTTAAAATTAGGAGCATGCCTTTGGGGGGTGTGTGTTTGTTTTTCCTGAGAAGTTCATTTCCAATTGACAGTCTTTCTCGGCCATTTGGGGGTAGAGGAATTGGGGAGAAGCAAGCAGCTACTACCCATATGAAACTCATCTGCTAACCAAAACTGCTCACTAACTACCAATCTCTCTTTCTTGCCCTTCCTCTCCTCACTTTTAGTCCCAGGCCTCATAAATCTTAGTGCATCAATTTGGGTTTCATTGGTAGTGAAATGTGAATAAGACTGCAGTTCTAGTGCTTTTAACCCAAAGAATTAATATTGGAGGTGGATGGGAGGGGTATCCAGTAAGACATTTAATAGAGAAGAAATCTGTCTCACTGCAACTCTTCCACTGAACTATGAAATTCCCCTTTTTTTCTCAGAAGTCGCTTTTTAAGAGTAATCTGAAAGCACATCATTAAACTTCCAAATCAAGATAAAGCTTGTGCTTATTGAAGTTTTTGCTTGGAAAGTGGGCTCTCTGCTTTGTTCTGATGATGTTTGTCATTTTCAGTGCAGTAGTGTGCTCCCTCCTGTGCAGTAACTCTTTGTTTTCCCTCCTGTTGCAGTGTGCAGCAGCCAGTCAAGGCGTGAGCCCATGCTCCACCCTCACAAGCAGCACTACCTCTCCCAGCACTGATAGTCCCTGCTCAACTCTCAATAGCTGCATTGGCAAGACAGCAGCTACCAAAGGTAGCCCCTGTGGAACCATCAGCAGCCCGAGCTCCACCCTGGAGAGCAAGGACAGCGGAATTATAGGTAAGCATCTTAACTAGTAATGCAATTAGTAGAAATTAATCTTCTCTTAACAGTACAAGTCTGAATAGCTGCTTCATGTCGTTCTGTTCGATTTTAGGCTGTCCACTGATCCCATTTCAAATCCTCTCTACTTGAAACACAGAAATCATATTCTTTAGCTGTAACACTTGCTGTTGTTAGGCATGCCTTTCCCTTCTTTCGTTTTCCTGGTACAGGTCTAATTTCTCCATGTTTTCCTTCAAAATCATTAGTTTCCTCTGTTTCCCTCCATTTCTTATTTTCTTCTACCTTTTTCCTTTTCCATTATATATGTCTCTACAATACATTTCATAATGGTGAAGCATAGCAGAGCTTGAAGCTGGTTTAATTTCCAGCTGAGGAAAAAATAATGATGCTACTTCTTATGAGAATAACCTAAATCAAACTGTTTAAAAACAGTGCAAACTTCTGAGTAATTGGCATGAAAATGAAGGTAAAACAGGGCATCTGATGGTCCTTATGGGTCCCTTCCAACTCGAGATCTTCTATGATTCTCTCATGGAAGAGGTAAAATTGTATGACCCTCCACTGACTGGATGGCTGAATGGAGGCTGTATGTGCATCTGCTGCGGGCAGTCAGTCACCTTTAGCGACAGCTGCCATCACAGACCCACTGGTACACGGCTCCTTTCACCAACTACCTGCATATTTCAGTAAGCCTGTTCAGTACTAAAGAAAAGATCTGAATTCTTTGCTGCCTCATTTGTGCCATCTTCCCTATTTCTGCTCCCTGCCCTAAAGGGTCTTTGTCCTCTCCCCTATCTACACATGTCTTTGGGCACTCAGGTGGCAGTTTTAATACTATTTTCTGGAAGGTCAGACTAAGATGTAAAAAGCGTATATTTTTCATGTTGTTATAAACTGTTGTAAGAAGGTTTAATCTTCTTTATTGGTTTAGTCAATTATTTGTTTGATATGTTGACTCCTTAACCAGTCGATCCCTTTTAAAATTGATCTTGTAACAGCTGTTAAGCTTATTCACAAAAACAAGGCACAAAATGCCCCCTAACCTGATACTTTCTCAATATCCAAAAGTGAGCTTTCAGTTTTATTTAAGTCTAGCTGATGGACTAAATTTAGAGAGGCTGAAAAAGGAAAGCAATTCTAAATCTTAAATGCCTAGATTTGACAAAGTAAACCCAAGTTGTGTCATTGTCTTTGACTGTGAACTTAGTACTTTTTTATTGACAACTGTTTATAGAAGGAATTCCAAGTGAAAGTGGTCTCTGTCTGCCATTATGAATACTACCATCATGATAATTGGTGTAGTACTTGCCAAGAACTAGTGATAATACATGTTTTCATAACACAGTTGACAACACTTTGCTCTGGCTTTATAGATGTTCTTGCATTTTATTATAAAGTGAAGTAATTAATAGTCATAAGTTATGACATAACATTATTTTTACTGATAGGTTATCCTAAAAGAGATGTTCATCATGGGTCAAAAGACTCATCTGTATAACTCTTCAAGTACTTCAGTTTTAGAAAATTACTTTGTGAACTTGTTCCATACAAAAACATTGTTCATGGTCAATTTTGTGCAAGATCTAGTTTTGAGATAGCATCAACGTTTTGATATAAAGGAAAAGGTATATTGGAATTGTTGCTCTTGGGTGCTCAGATTTCAGTCATTGCCTGACTTGAGAATAGAGTAGATTAGTTGTAGGTTCTGTCAGAATTTAGGGTTTCCTGTCTTGATTACGCTGAAGCAAGTAGAAAACAAACAGAAATGGTTGTAAAAGTGAGTACATTGGTGTAAAAATACAGCAGTGTATGACTAGAAGAAACAGTAATGCCTTTTGTTACAAAAAATATCTGTCAGTATACCTTAGTCATCTCCTTGTTTAAAATGTTTTATAGGGGTTTTGCTTTTTTAATGGTTTAAATCAGGTCTCTGAATGGCACAGGATCTAGGAGACTTGTGCCATTAAAAGAAAATAGGCTTCCCAGATAGGTTGTGGTTACAAAGATACTTCTACCTTCATAAATGCATTTATGCTTAAGCTTTTACTAGCTCTGTAAGTGATGTGTAGGCTGACTACTAGGGACTTCTGCTTAGGCACGTTTCTTAAAAATTTGGGACCTTTAAGGCTTCTCTAAGTGGTGAGTGCTTGCCTTTTATAAAAAGAGGAGTCATGTTGGTTTGCAATACTTAGTTTTGGAGATTAAACCAATGTGTTTGTTCATTGGTTTAAAGTGGTACTGCACTGAAAAACTTCTCTGGTACATGATGGAGAAGGGGAAAAAGGGTCCTGTTTCTCTGTTAATTACATGCTTTCAGCCTTACTGAGCTCTTCAGTGAGGTACTGCAGCTCAGGGAGGGATGTGTGCATCTTTTGTATTCGCAGTTTAATGTCACAGAAGAGGCATTTCTTATGCAGATACTTTATGAAGTCTTGGAATAAATACATTTACAGTATCATGTAATGCAGTAATGTGGTAATGCACAGTTCATCCAAGACTATAGAAGCAGCTGTTGGTTTTGGAGTGGAGTGGGTTCCTTCTCTCCTTCAGGAAAGACAGGATAATAGGCTGGAGCTCTGTTCTTTAACCATTTTTAAAACCTGTTCTTGAGTGAGAGATTCCCGTCTCTCAAGTGGACAGATGTAGATACTGATACGAACCTATTACCCATGTTTTGCAAGCTTGAAATATTCTATAAGTCTGTGTCCTGAATGAGGTCAGAACTAGTCTTATGTTTGTTTTAAAACAGTACATTACCATGCCAACTACATTATCCATTGTATAACCTTGTAAGTACTAATGTTTTTAAGAAAAGATTTTTGAACGCAGTGATAAAAGTTGCTTATTGAACTAATTCAAAAATAGGAGAAACATGAAAATACATCCTTTATTGTACAGAGAGGAGAGAGGATGGTGGAGTTGTGAAGCGTATGAGTGTGAGAGCAGAGGGCAAGAACCTTAGAGAAGATGGGAGGTTGGGAGGGAGCTCCTTCAGTCAAGTCTACATGGTTCATGATCCTGGGACCGTATGAAAATCATCTGCCGCAGTGCCGTGGAGCTGTCATTCATGTCTCAAATCCAGGGAGAATTGGAACACCCCTTGTCCCTTGGCAACCCAGTGCAGCACCCCTTACATCTGTGAAGGCACGCAAACCAAGAAGGGAATAAGAGGCACCTTTCTAAGAAATGGCCCGTGGTTCTGTATTTTAAATACAAATGTATATTCAAACTTGCTATTTAGTAGTAAATGTGCATTTTGAATGATGTTTAGCAAGTATATGTTTTCTAATGTCTTTGACAGAGTTCATCCAACCATGAAAATAGCTTGCTCTTTCATGCTACTTATGTGGGCTTCCATTGTATTTCCACTCCCATGATGTTTTCTGGGCCAGCAGACTGATGGCAAATCTGTCTTTTCTCTCTTCCACTCCTTTTTAATTACAGTTCAGGTTTCTTCTAGTTTTCTAATGTTTTACTGCTGTAGTTGAATTCTTCTTTGCTTCTGTTGAGTTTGACATAATAGTAGTGGAGGCAGGTTTTAACCTTTAGCAATGAGCTAAGTAGGAGAAAAGACGGGGCTACTGGCCAAAACGTAGGCTTTTCTGGATACTTGCCACTGTTTCAGTGTGGAAATCTTGAGCTGCAAGGTTTCCTGATGCTACATTTCACTCCAGGAGGAATCACAGTTTTAAGTATTTCATACTTCAGGAGGAGCCAGATTTTTTTGACACAACCATAAAAATGAAATAAATTTGTTGTATAGAAGTACAGTCCAAGCTGTGTGCAAAGGTTAATGGAATGCCTGAAAAGCTTTTTCTTCTATTGGCTCTAAGGTGTATGTTGTATTACTGGTATTTCTTAGAATATGAGCTCTTGAATTTAAGCATTGGATCTTAAAGTTCTCATACATGCGAGGCTAAGCTGAAGAATGCAAAGCTGCATGAGCACCTCCTTGTCCCGCAGGGCTGAAGCTGCAGCGCAGTTGGTGTGGAAGAAGAATAGTTGGTGCTGCTTCTGACTGGACAAGGCCCAGAGTTCCAAGGAGCAGTCTGTGCGTTTGCACTTCGTTAGTGGTTGTGCTGGGTTTGTGTGTGTGGCAGGTTTTTGGCAGCAGGGGAGGGGGCTGCAGCAGTGGCCCCCATGAGAAGCTCCTCAGAGCTCCCCCAGCTCCAAGTCGGAGCCGCCTCTGGCCAAGGCCGGGCCAGTGAGCGGCGGTGGCTGCACCTCTGGGATAACGTATGTGAGAAGGGTACTGGGAGGAGGAGAGGGGGCTTGTGAGGAGGAGTTAGGAGAAGGACCCCTCTGCAAACACTGAGGTCAGTGGGAGGAAGGAGGAGGAAGGGGGGAGCTGCCGGAGCAGAGCCCCCCCTGTATCCCATGGTGAGGCGGCAGGGCTGCCCCCCCGCCACCCGTGGGGGTCACCGAAGGAGCAGGGATCTGCCTGGGGAGAACTGTAGAGCTTTTGTTGTCTCCATGTTTGCAGAAGGGTTTGAAAATTTGCAAGATACATTATAGAATTTTAATTTTTAAAAGAAGCTGAGACGTTTTGGTGAAGTAGTAGATGCTTCATATAAGGTCATTAATGGTGGTTGATTTGGGTTTTTTCCCCCCCTCAGCACAAATTACGTAGATCTAAAGATACACCTGGATTCTTCAGAACATTTTCTTGCCTCTTTCTTAGGTGTTTTTCCCAGTCTGAGAAGCTGTGTTATTCAGCTCTTTCAGATAAATAATATTTCTTAGATTTAACAAAATGACCAGTGAAGAAATACTTGAATATTTGCTGGCCCAAAATGCCTTTGAGTATGAAAGTTATAATGCATGTTAATGCAAGTGTGCCATTTTCCTCTGATGTGCACTTTAGTTATGGGGTTTTTTTTCCTCTCTTTTTCAGCAACTATAACAAGTTCATCAGAAAATGATGATCGTAGTGGATCCAGTTTGGAATGGAGCAAGGATGGGAGTCTCAGAGCTGGAAAACATCAAGGGATTAGTCACGATCGAAGAACAGACAATTGTTCACCAGTTGCAGAAGAGGAAGCTGTTGGGTCTGCTGAGAATTTGCCAAAAGTAGTGCCAACAGGAGAGGGTCCCGTTCCTTATGCTCAAAGTTCTGGCTCTTTAATAATGCCTCGTCCAAACTCCGTTGCAGGTAAAGTTCTGAGGTAGAAGAAAGGTTGTTCTTAATGATGGGACATTTCTGTTGAATCTTCCTGTTGAAGTCATGTTGTTAGTATGCAAGTATTTTTATAGGACAAAAGAAAAAAGCATAGGTTCTAAACTGAACAGATGAGCATTACCTAAGCTGTTTAAAATTGTCATACAGAGGGCTTTTATCATGCCTTTTAGTAGGTATTGGTTAGGTCAGGACTTCTGGAACACTTTAAAAGTCCATCAGTCATTCTAGGACTGTATCTGGTGTCAACTAATCCTTGAGGTTGTTGCTTTTGGTGTATGCTCACCTTTGCTAGATCTGTAAATCTGGCTAAGACCAAAATCATACTTTGATCTCTTTTGAGCAAGAGACGTGTATATTCTTTAAAGAACTATATGAAATTCTGCCTTCTTGTGGAACTGTTCCTTCAGAAAACGTGAGTCTGTTCAGTTGTGGTAGGTACATACATGACCTTACCATTAATTTTTCTAAGTGTAAAATAGACAGATCTCTGAAAAAGCACTTCTGACTTAAAATCTGATAGTAGAGCCCATCAAATTCTAACAGTAATTGACAATTCGCTTACGTAAATACAACCCTGCAAGAGAAACCTCCTGATGTTGTTCAGAAGTGTGGGTGCCATATATGTGGCGGCAGGTTTAACTAACTAAAAATTCAGAGTTAAAAATCTTGCTAACTGCAGAAAACTTCACTAATGAGGTTAGGGCTTGGGAGCTGCTGATTCCTAGAAGAAAGAGGGGGGGATATTACACTTCATTCCGGCTAGAAAATACTGTCAGTCAAAGGGAGTATTTTTAGTATAAAAGATGAAACAAAAATTGATGCGTGGAATTTTCTTAGTATGGTAGGATGTATAGGGGAATTATTACTCGTAATCCAACTTCTGTGATTGTCAGTGGCAAAATTTTGGGAAAGAACATGCTAGCAATTTTTATGAGACTCCTTTAAGTTCTGACAATACCACTTTACATTTTGAAAGGGTATAGATTGTAGTATGAACACTAATTCTGTGTTTTCATTGTGAAGGCACAAACATGTTGGTTCAGCTGGGGGGGGGGAAAAAAGGAAACACTCTCCATTTCATTTTCAAAGGAAATGTATAATGTGTTTATTCCAGAAAAGTCCAACAAATTGTAATATATTGGAATTGCAACAGGAAAAAATGCTATTAAGCAGCTCAGTAAACATTATCAAGAACTTAAGACTTGTCAGTAATAGCCAAAATCCAGTGCTTTAGAAAAAAAAAATCGTACATTTAGAATGTTTCATGAAGTGTCAGGGAAGATACTAAAACACAGACTGCAGTCTTAGAAAGGTAATTTGAGTTCTAA